>NW_008796193.1:2358885-2380260 GCF_000699145.1 Aptenodytes forsteri | reverse complement strand
CCTGGAGATGGCCGCTCACATCCTCACCCTGCCTGCTCCGCGGCAGCTCATGGGAGTTTTGCTCCTGCCTCCAGCCGGAGCAGGCGGCTGTGACTTGGCGAGAAAGCACGCAGGTCTGCTGCTTTCCACTGGGTTTCATAAACTGCATCATTTATTGTGCTCTGGTTCACTGTTACGCCCCTGTAATGAAAGTCCACTGTGTTCATTTTATCTCCCCCTCAGCAGAAGTAACTCTTTATATGGTGAGTGTAGGACTTTCTCTTTTTAAATGTTGTGTGTTACCCCAACTATAAAAAAGTTTGTATATTTTTATGTTCCTTAAAACATGCAGCAAGGGGAAAAAGGGAACATAAGGGGGAAAAGGGGGACTGGGAAAAACCACCCTGATATTCATAGCACAGGTGGCAGACCCGGGTTTAGCTGTAAGGAGAACCAAGGATGAGCTAAATTTGGGGACGGATGAGGGGCAGGTGTGGCAGATGCCTCCTGGGTACCATTCAGCATCCCTACTTGTGTATTTTGCTTCCCCCATCACTTCTGAATGCCAAAACGGAGTGTCTGGAGTAACATGCGAAGTCAACGAGGACACCTTTATGTGTCACAGCCAACAGTAACCGCCCGTCAACCTGACCTGGCATGACATGGTGTCCCAAGGTATTAAGAAGTTATCTTGTGCAGGGTTTTACATCAAGTAGTTATTTGTCATTCAAACGCTTAATACCTGCTTGCGTGATTTGCACAGCAATATTACATTGTGTTCATTTATCTGTGATATTTCAAGGAAACCAATAGAGCTTTTTAAAAGTCTCTGAGCAGCATTCATGAGGGTGATATTCTAGTTTTCTCCCATTCAGAGTGAATTTGTATACACCTCAGAGCTGGGAAGGATGTTGCGTTTTTGAACTCGTTTTAGGAGAAATCTCATCTTTTCTATCACCCGGTTACTGTAGGTACATATTTCTTTTATTCAGGTCCCGGATCAACCACTGACTGTACCAGCCTGAGCAGAAGCTGCCCTGGGAAGGGAACAGCCAGACCATGGCGAACATCAGACGGTGCCGTAGCGGTGGATGCTCACAGGATTGCTCTTCCAGGCTTGGCACAATTTTATTTGCCCTTTTTGAAGGGCCATGGGAAAGATGCCATCCTCAGCAGCGGCCGTGCACACGTTTAAATCGTTACCGTGATACGAGCCACTCTTCTTTCCACCCCTAAAAGTAATTCTTGTTGAGACTTAAAATGAATAATTGACTGGAACTAGCAAAGCTCCTCTGATGGAAAAACAAGCTGCAAGATCTAAATCAATAATATATAATTCCCCATCTCTCTTTATCTCAACAAGATGTTCCTTTAAGGAGAGGGGATGTAGCCACGGAGTGGATATAAATGCTGTTTCATTGCCAAACCTTGGGTACCATACACAGTGGGGTAAATTTTGACCCCAATAAAGCTGATGGGGGAATATTATTTCCTTGATAACATGATTTTACCTGCCCAGTATATATGTATTGCCTCAGTCTAGCAAGCGATGGTATTAAAAGAGGTTTGTATTACATTTCCGGATACTTTTTCTGTCCCTCTGCTGTTACAGCACTCCTCAAGCCTGGCTGTACTTACCTGGCTCTGTTCTGGGGAAGGGAAGACTTATGAAATACCTTTTATTTTGCATTGCATATAAAATTATAAAATTTAAAACCGCTTTATAGGGAAACCACTTGGGCATTTCCAGCTTGTGGCACGTCGTCTCCAGCTCAGCCCATGCTCCCCTTCACGCCTGCCGCCGGCTTGAATCACGGACAGCTCGTTCAGAAATTTCCAGCTGGGATTCATCCCCTCCCATGCCTACACCACTTCTCCAGGGATCCTCCAGCCGGTTAGCTACAGCGCCAACAGGGTTATGCAGTTATTTCATGTCCCTTCCCCAAGCGCGAGCCAAAGCCTGGCGAAGTGCAGCAAGTTCAAGTCCTGCTGAAGAGCGTGGCTATTTCTGGTCGGCGCTGCTGAGCCTCTGCGCTGCTCGGCATGGGCTCGCAGCTACCCAGGCACTTACCGGTGAGAAATACCCGTACGGTGATTTTTAGTCAGCGTTTAGCCTGGAAGGGAGACATGCAAGCTCTTCAAGTTTGGGTAGGGAATGGAAGGCATACATTGCACTGTCCTTGAAAAGTGAGAGGCGATGCCTGTGCCAGCACACGTCTTTGCCCTCTTCCAAGAGAGACAAACACCTGAATTATTCACGCATCACCTATGCACTACAGCTCGCGTCCTAAATGTAATTCTCGGGATGCTTTAAAGCGGGATGTCCATTAAAACCGGCAGAGTTCCTCCTGTGCTTTAAGCAAAAGCAGGCTGGAGTTTGTCTTTCCGTGCATTAATGTCATGTGCCATTAGCACGTACACGCCAGTCCTCGCCTGACCCCGTAACGGATCAAGAAAAGGTGGATAAGATTTCAGTTTACATAATTTATTTGTAATTTCAGATGCCTTTAAACAACAAATTAACTAAATTCTTCATTATTCTGACTTAAACAGAAACCAGCAATCATTTCTTTCCGTTGAGTCTGGGAGCATGAAGTTATTGCATTTAAAATTCAGTACGTGCTTGTGGGTTTCTTTTTCCCCCCAAGGTGTCTGTACTCGGTGACTGAGCACCCCAAATATTTACCGACTCACAGATGACAAGGTGGGAAAGGCCAGCTTCATTTGTTTAGCCTAAATTCCCAGGCAATACACATGATGGGCTGCTCTGTTGCCATTTAAATATTTATATAGAGCTATCAGCTGCTTGACCTGTTTCCTTCTATATTAAATATCTCCTCCTTGCTAAATCAACGTGGCTTCTTCCGTTTCTGTTGTGATTTAGAGCCAAATCCAACAGTTTGCTGTGATTTGCAGGGGGGGGCATTATATTTTGCCATAAATAATCCTCCGGTTATGAACTTTTCTCACTGTCTGATGTATCAGTATCCCAACAAGTGTTGCCTTTTCGGAGTGAGAGCCCACGCTCCTCGCCTCTCTGGGCTGCCTGGCTTTAATAGTCCTTTTGGGAAGCCTGCATGGGAGGATGAAAACTGTAATATTCTGTATTTCTTAGCCTTTGTTGTATTTTAATGGATTTTTTAATAGCTTTCCTGATTGGTTTTGAGTTGGTTTTTTTTAATACCCTTTGCTTCTGTCATTTTTTTTACACCTGTCTGAAGGAACCGGACACATTCTGCAGCCTCTACCCCTGCTCTGCCCTCGGTCGTTTTTCTTTCAGCTCCTCAAACTGATTGACGGATCTTTTCAATTCAGGGTTATTAATGACTTGGCAGGATCTGAGTTAGCGTCTCCACAACAAACTCATAACAAACCTTCTCCCTCTCTGAGCAGAGCTTACCATACCTGTTTTTTTTCTCTTTTATATCCTCTATTACATATGATATGTATCCTCACACCTTGACAAGAGGTGGGTATTTTTTTTCCAGTGATGATGCACCTCTGCTCCGGAGGCAGGTTTGTTCCCACGGTCTGTTGCCTCCAGCTCTTGCCGCGCTGCCTCCTGCTCCTGAAAAACCCACCGGTGTGGATGTTCACACAAGACCACACGTCTCTCCTCTTTACCACCACGAAGCCATTAGCTGCTGCCTGGATGGGTGTGCTGGGGCTGGCATTTCCACCCGTTTGCACAACCTGCTTCAGCCTCGGCTCGCCTTCCCCACCGGCTGAAGTGTTTTCCGCTATGTTGAGACCCAACACCTGGTGACTCGTTAGGTCCAGTTTTCATTAATTCACTAGGAAAAATGTCCTTGGCTCTGTCTGTGTGGGTTTATAAAGCCTTCAGGACTGCTGTAGCTGTTCTTTGGGACTTTTGTTGCAGTTTGTTTTATTTTTCAAATAATTTTTTTGTTTTATATTCCAAAACCCAACCCAAAACCCCCCTTATATAACTTGCAAACTGTTTTAAATGCATTTGATTTAAAAATTAAAAAAAAAAAAGCAAAAAGGTGGCAAAAACGGTGACATTTTTATTTCAGGAGACTCACCTTCACGTGCTGCCCTGGCTCGCAGGCAAGGCTTTCCCGTCCGCTCTTCCGTGGCTCCAGCCAAGCGGGCAGCTCTCCTCAACCTCGCCGGGAGCCACACACCACCTCCGTCTGGACCTCCGAGACGGACCTGCCTCTCCAGAGGCTATCACTTGCTGTTTCTTTGGATGTGGACTCAGTACAGCTCTTCACGGCCATTTAAAGCTCCTCCACACAGAGCGTGAAGGTTTGAGGAAGACTCGCCAGCGATCACAGAAGTGCTCCCCGCAGGCGGGGAGAAATAGTTTGTTTTTAGAGGAATAAAGACTTCCTGGTCCTAATAAAAAAAAAAAAACAACCCAGCAAGGGCTGGTTTTGGACAACAGATTTTGCCTAATAGTGCAACTCAGGACACAGACTTCCTGGTCCTAATAAAAAAAAAAAAAAAACCCAGCAAGGGCTGGTTTTGGACAACAAATTTTGCCTAATAGTGCAACTCAGGACACGGAGGAAAAAAATTGTATTTTGCCAAGCAGGAGCTTGTAACCAAGAGGGCTTGAGTTAACGATGGCTTAGAGAACAGGCTCCCGCTTGTACTGAATTTTCCAGGGATGGTGAGGGGGAGTGAGAATTAATGGCAGCAAAATATTGACAGTCCATTAATGGCTGCATGGCACAAGCCCGACGCTGTAAAAGGCACATCGCCTTTCCCCAGCGTTACTAATTTCAGCTCTCTTGAGTTCTGGTCTCTCCTTGCTCAGCTGGGGCTCCACGGAGCTGCCTGCCATGAGCCGCTGCATCACCCCATGCGGGGGTCGGCCACCTCCTCCTCCCCTGTCCCAGGGGACACCGGCAGTGTCTTCTGCTCTTTTGGGGTTGACCCTGGGCATTTGACCCAAGGGAGCACTGGGACACCCCGACGGTGTTGGGCTCGGTAATGCTCATGGGAGCATTTTAGCACCCCAGCACTAAGAGCAAGTTGGATGTCAAGTATCATTTTCCTAGCTCGGCGGTGGACTCTAGCCTGAAAATCATAAGAAAATTGGTAAGTGCACACACCTATGTTCATTACACAGCCATTGACTAAAAATAGCCACTTTGTAACCTTCATAACCGGACTTTGGGAAGAAACAGTAATACATACCTGTAATAAAAGTGCTTTGCGCTGGGCTGCAACTTAGCTACGTCATGATCAGAGAAAAAAGATATATTTTATTAATTTTGCAGAAAATGTATGGTAGTCTCTGCCTAATGAATACTAATAGAACCTTTAAAGCTCATTTACCAAATACATACAATTAAAGGACAATGAGAGGCATTACTTACAGAGCACATTCGAGCATTACTGAAATATCCCATTTGTTTATCGCAATAATTGCAAAATAAAATACATTGATTGCTCCATATTTATAAATTCAAGAGCTATTTGGGTCTGCGTGCACTCTTCCTAATGTGTAATGAAGGTTATAAACGGAACAAGCATCTTAATGTAAAATACAAGGAAAACTCTAAAACTGCATGAAATTTGAGAAATAAGATGCTGTGAGTCAGTCATTTGCTCATCTTCTCTCCCACCAGAGTACAGGGGCCATGCTGCAAAGAGGATGTGGGAGGGTTTGCGGATATTTATGAGCAGGGGCTCTTCAGCTGGAGTCAATTTTGGAATAATTGACACCTGGGGGCAGAGTCTGCCTGGGGGATTGTGGTGGGCAGCAGAGATGCTTCCGCGAAGTGTCTTTGGTTTGACACCACCCTCAGGGCCAAATTTATCTTCTAGTGGTTTGGGGTTTTTTTTACCTTTTTAATGCCCCCAAGAAGGGTGCTGGCCGCCAGGTTGCATCTGTGCCAGTGTCGCTCTGGGCACGGCACTGGGCGGTTCATGGAGAACAACAGCGATGAACAGGTTCTGTTCCAACAGGTGTGTTGGAGACCCTCAGCCCTACCTTCCCCCAAGGTCTTCCTCGTGGGAAGCTGGGGGAAGAGTCCAAAACCATGCTGGCAAATGGGGTGACAGCGCCCAACCTCCCCTCCTGCTGGCTTTCTCAGGGCTGGGGCAGAAAGGGACGGGACGGGTGTAGGAACAAGTGCCCTCAGGCCCCAACCTTGCAATAAAAGGTTCCCAGTCAAGAGCCACCTGCTTCCTTTTATTTGCAGGCTCGAGTCATTTTGACATTGCTTCATCTACAAAGACAAAAAGATATATCATCTTGCCAATTTTTTTTTTTTGCTTTAGAGCAAGAAACAGCTGCAGCACAGAGCAGTTAGCGGGGTCTCGAGGACTTCAGCGGTTGTAAAGGGGTGTCAGAGGCGTGTGCGTGGCTGGGTTCAGGGGCGTCCCATGTGGGAACACAGGCAATGGGCAGGGGAGATAAATATGAGCATCGCCAAAAGACTAAAAAATCCCATTGCATTTAAACCATGGAGCTGAACCCCCAATCCCCAGAAGAACGATTCAAAATTACACTATTTGTCATCTGCTGAAAAACATCCACCGGGAACTTGGATTTATTCTTGGGGCTTTGGGCACAGCTCCATAACATCGATCTCCCCGCTAGTTTACATATTGCCCCCCTAAAGCCGTGCTATCCCTCCGTGGCAGCCCCCGGCCGTGCTGGATGCGTCGGTTATCATCTGCTAGTGAAGCGATTCATCTCTCCCAGGTGAGGGAAAGCAGACACACGTGGTTTTCAGTGGCAGTTCAGTCATTTTCTTTATTTTTTAACTGATTTGTCTGATTCCACAAACACACTGTTTTCAGGTTTCTGCTTTAAAACCTCAGCTCGTCCATCCATCCCTCAGCTTCTTATTTCCCCTAGTTCAGAAACCGCCACCTGCCACCCGCCGCTCTGCGGGGGGCTCAGCCTTTCAGAACGCACGTATCACCCCAAAACCGCTGCCAGCCACAGCCGGGCCATGGTGACAGCGTCTCTGTGAAATAGCTGGATCTTGATGAACAGCCTGAGACCTACCAGCCCATCCATAACGGCTGCTCCTGGGGTGAAATAGCTTGATAAGTCTGCAGAGCCGATGTGTGCAGCCTTCAGGACAGGGATTTAATAACTTAGTATTTTATTTTCTCCCAAGGATCATTTATTAGCTCATTACAGAGCTGTTTGCTTCTCACTCAGAAACTAAAGCCAACATTCTTCGTGTGTGTGTGGTTATAACGCCGTTAAACTTCGTGAAAACCCATCAGCAATGATTTGGCCCCAGGTATGTACAATTGAGGAGGAAAAAGAAGCAGCGTTTTCTTGCTCGCCTGTGGACCTCAGGAGCCTGGCAGGCTCTTGTTGCAGCATGTCCTGGCTGGACGTGGCTCTTGGACATGGTCACATCCCCCATGGAGCCAGAGGTTTGTGCCAGGCAACAAATGGTTTGGACACCCACCAAAGTCTTCTCCAAGCCGTTCTGAAATCTTAAAATGCTGATCGACATCGCTGGGACCGATCGGAAAGTCCTCAGTAAAGGGGGTGGAAAGTTTTTGCTTTGCTCTTGGGGTTTTTTTTTTTTCATTTAATGAATTCTTTTGCCTCAGTAGATTTTGAGATGGGAGCATTGTTGGGAAATGAGAAGCTGAAGTACCGCACATAGGGATGGCAGCGTGAAATGTTCCGGGGCAGAGTGTTTACAAAATTTGACTGAGCGATTCATGAGCGGTTTCTTGTCCGCCAAATAGTATTTTTTAGCAAATGTAGAACTTAGATTAGCCAGCAAGCCCGCTCTGGGACGGGTGGCAGAAAGAGCTGACACCTTGTCGTGGTCCTGGTGCGTCTTGTGCACGTCCCTGGCGAGGTGTGGAGCTGGGTCATTCCCATGGCAACGTTGCCAGCGCTGGACCAGGGAAGGTATATGCCAGTTGTTAAGTGGTACTGACACTAATGGTATAATTAGCTGTGTTAAAAGTCATGTCTGGTAGCATCTACTTTGTTTCCAGGGTGACTAAAACACCATAAATAATGATGTCCAGCAGTGTTTCCATAGAGCTGCTGTCCCCAGCAGGAGTGGGGCAGAGGGTCCTTCATGGTCAACGGGCAGGAGACGGACACGTCAAAAGTTTCCATTCTGCCTCCCAAACCGGCAAAGCCAAGATCGCCGAATCTCACCCTGACAAAGGGGGCAGCTCCAGGCTGGGATCCTTCTTCCTCGGCTTTCCACAGAGAGGTGGTGTGTAAAGACATCAAGAGTTTGGTCACCAGGAACTCGTGAGCAGGAGCCCAAACCTCAGTTCTTGCCTCCAGCCCTCCCCAAAGCTGGCTGGGAGGAGAGGGAGATTTTCCAGTGAAAATCATTGATTTGTCAAAATGGGGAAGAACGTGGTTTTAACCTGCTTCAGCCAAAGGCTTCTGGTGGAGAACCACTTTTCTGGCAGCTCGCCACACGGGCAGGGGACCTCAGACATCCAGATCGATGGATATCATCGCCCCACCACGTGTTGCACATGTCCCCTGGTCCGTGGGGACCACCGACGGGGGGAAATCCTTGTGGCTCCCCAACTCCTCGCACCTTTGCCATGCACTCACCCCTGCCTGTCATCTATCTTCCCAGCTGTGGTTTTCATTTTAAATTGCAGGTTTGTTTCAGAAATGTGGAGTTTATCATGGATCTGATGTCCTGACGGTCCTTGTATGGGCGATGCCTGTGCTTTAAATAAGCCAGGGCTTGGGAAGGAATCTGTCCACAAGAAAAAAAAAAATCACTCATGCACGCTTGTTTTGCCATGTTTCCAAGAGGTTGTGGTTTGCAATTTCAATTATTTCGACTTTTTGCTGAAGCAGAGGGCTCGATTCGGTTGAGCTGCTCCGCTACCTCCATTAATGCTGCGCACTTCATTTTCAGGTTGATTAAATGCACATATTCCCCTTCTCGTTTTAACAGCCAAGCAAACTGATTCACGTAAGGGGGTAAAAGCAGGTGACTGCCAGCCATGAGCTGCAGCAGCCGGGGTCGAGTCGTGCCCCCGGTGTGTGCACAAGGCTGAGCTGCTGGAGGGGTCATCGGCGTGGACGCTAAGGACCAGCCCGGAGGAGGCTTCAAACGGGAAACGGGGAGAAGAGAGGAGGAGGAGAACATGCGTTTTTAAATGAAAAGCAATCTCGAAATCTTCCATTCATGTTAAATCAGAAGCAGAAAGCCATGTGCACAAGGCTGAGCCTGATCCAAACCCCATCAATATTGAAGGGAGGATTTCTAATGACTTCCAGTGGCTTTAAAATTGGCTTTTACAGTGTCTAAGATGCAACCGTGACTGAAAAAAAACCCCAAAGCCTCTGTCTTTACTGTTCTTTTACTTAGTCCAGTCTTCTTACCTACTTTTTACTGAGCTCTGCAAATTAATACTGTAAAACTGCAGTCAATCGCTGTTAGCACAAGCTGCACAAAGCCTATGCACGCACAGTTTCCAGCTCTGCCACCTTTGCTTATTCTTTCAAAGCATAGACGTACGCAGAGGAGGGGGTTAGTGCGCCAGTTCAGGGGGTGGGCTATCAGGGCAGAGCCAGGAAAGACTTTTCCACTGATTTTAAGCAACCTGAGAGCCCTTCGGACTGATTGCCAGCCCCCTACAAGGATTTGAAGACCTAATGCCATTAAAGTAAACAGAGCTAAACTGCTAGTAAAATCTGTAACGTTCTTCAAGCAGGTGCTAAGGAAAATGCTGTGTCAAAACTAATTCAAACTAATTTCTCTCCACCGTTTTAACTCAGGAGTTGTTTGCTGGGAGAAATGCTGCTTTGGTGAACGCAACTGCTGAGACACTGATAGTTACCAGGAGGTGGCATTTCAGTGGATGTATTTTCATTTCCATGCTGCCATTGCACAAAGTCTCTGCACATCGGTGCAGGAAGGTAGAGAAGTGCACAATTATTTAATAAGGGGTGAATAACGAAATAATAATAATTGAAAATAGCCCCATGACTTGCGTATTCACAGTTATACAACAACGAGGAAATAGTTAAATTCATCCCATCTCAGCTCCAGCAGTGACCACGTCTATATTCAGTCCATACATCCATTTGCCCAGACCGCAGCACGAGCCCTGAAGCAGAGCCCCATCCCTTCGCCGCACGGGACCCAGCTGCCACGACAACAGTTCATTAATCAGCCTTACTTTATAAAATAAGTTCTTTTCCTTTTGCTGTTTAACACAAATATGTATTGACTAATACACTGTTATGCAAATCCAAATCACGGTGAAACACAAAATACCCTTAGATCATTTGCATTCCGCTATTTAACATCACTAATGGGGGAAGTTGATGAGGTTTTTTGTATTTCCCAAACACTGAATTGCATTTCGCGTGCAGGGGTTCCCGTAGTATTGCTGCTGCAAAGCCCTCAGGCTGAGGTGTCAGCCCAGCCGCGTACATTGGACGTGTAGGAGGGAGGGTTTTGACACTCCGCTCGGTGTTTTAAGCCATAAGGACACCCCAGCACAAAGGGGGAGGTAAAAGAGGGAGCAACAGGGGAAGGGAAGGAAAAGGGGGGGGGGGGGGGGAGAAAGTGCCAGAAACAAAGTAAGCAAGACGCAAACAAAAAATATTTTTAATCTAAAGATGTTAAAAGCAAGTTTTAATGAAGACAAATCACTCGGTTTTTAAACCTGAAGAACAAAACCACTTCCAATTTTTAAATATTTTTGGTTTTATTGTGTTTTATTGTAGCTCTGCTTCGTAGTCTAACTTAATAACCTTATTGACTCCAAGGGGAGCCAAACTTTTACCTAAAACGTGCTCCTCCCACAGGTTTTGGTTAGTTTTTGTACTATGACCTGTTTTCTTGTTACGACCTTACTTAGAAACCATGGGAAGAAAAATCACATTTCAGTTCAGAAAAGCACATAAACGTACACCTGGGTGTGTCTCTGTGGGCAGCCTCCGTGGAAGCCGTACGAAGCACGTGCCTGGCTCGCACGTTGGATGTAAAGACTTCTGATGCTCTTGTTTCCTATAATAAGATTTGGGAAATTCATTGACTGGATACATTATTTAATGAAAGAGCTAATCGATGCAATAAATTATTTAGAGTTCAGTACTGGACCAGCTGTGCTTGTCCCACACTATGAAATTTGGCAGCTGCGACGCTGTTTCTTATGGTCATCTTTCTGCCTCGTGATTGAAAACATGACTGAGTGTTTGGGCTGGAACTTACAGTTTAATCAACTTCTAAAGAAGCGTAACGAGTTGTTTGTACTTCAATACGAGAAGTTGACAGCTCTTTCTTCTGACCTGATGGGGTATATAAGCTGTTCAAGGCGGGTAATGAATCCAGACCCTTGATTGGAAAATGTAATTACCTGGGAACTGCCAGGGATAAGCAGGCGATACAATAAAAAGAGATATATTTCAACATCCATTTTTATCCTTTAGGCAAAACTACGAGCTGCAATTTCAGCTTATTGCCTGGAAAATGTCAGGAGCCGATAAAACTCCGGAGGAAAAAATTGTTGGCATGAACGGAGAGAGCACCGCGGGGTCGCGTCAACGTCTTGAGCCGAGACTTGTCGTGCTCCCAACACCACCTCTGCTCCGCGGGGAAAACGGGACGGCAAAGCCGGCACCGGGCAGCTGCCGAGGATGCTGAAATGCCGCCGGTTGTGTGCGCGCAGAAATACAGGAACATATGGGCAGCGTCATGTTCCTGTCTTTTCCAGAAAGCAAAACAGAATGAGTGCGAAATAAATTCGTATCAACAACAAGATGAGAATATTTACAGGAAAACGAAATATAGGATGGGGAAAAAGGGGCTCATATTGGAGGGCAGGGCTTGCGAGGGAGCAGGGCTGCGTCTCGCTCAGTGGGGTTTGCTATGCTGTCTGTACTCACATACACCCAGCATACAAGGAAAAGAAAATAAAAAATTACACTAACCTGTGTACATACAAGCACACGCTTGCCCGTAAAGGTATATGCTCATGATCTGGATCCAGTTCTTCGGAGGGCTTTTTTAATTTATTTATTTATTTTGTAATACATAGCTGAGTGAGCAGCCTTCGAGGGTATTTATCACGGTATTGAATTGCTTTCCATGGTAACTAATTGTGATTTCAGAAACACAGGTTCTGCAATGGTACAAGATGAAACAGAGCTGAATATGGAAGCAGCTGGTAAGAAGAAAATCACTTGCTTATGAAATAGTATTTAATGATGGGGACTGATGGAGCAGAAAAAATGGGGGGTGGCAGGGACTAGAAAACAAAACAGCCCTCCGTTACCTTCATGTATTTCCTTAGGTTTTGAATTCCTCGGGAAAGTGTCTGGTGAATATTTTAGGAAAGGAAACCCCCCCTATGTGGGCTACCTTCCCATTTCCCCACCTACTGTTTTATTAAGAGGCAGACTATTGAAAATGTGGCTGTATAAAAGAAAAGAAACGTTCAGGAAATGAAATTATGACTAAATGGTTATTACTGGCTAAAAAATGGGAAGGCTTTATCCATTCCACTATGAAAAACAGGTGAAAGAGCATGTTTTGAGCAATGTTAAAAAAAAAAAAAAAAGAAAAAAAAGGTTTCCGCTGACTGTGGGTGTCTCGCTGCCCCCCCGCACCCAGAGCTCGGGACAGCACCGGGTGCCCAAGGGAGAACCGAGCGGAGCTGGCTACGCACGCATGAAGCAAAGTGGTAAAACATCGAAGACCATTTTGAGTCAATTTATGAGTGTCACTAAAGCAGAGAGGAGATTCGCAGATTCCCCTGCACAACAGATTGCCATTCCCCTTCCCATCCCTTTAATCTCATCAGGCGTTTGATAGCAAAGGGGCTTTGGGGCGCAGCTCGAAGGGGCTGGCGTGGGCGAGGGAGCATCTCCGGCATCCCCAGGCTGCTGAGGCACACCAATCCCGGCTGCTTTTCCTCCCCATTTCCACCAAATGGCAGCATCTTTGCCGTATGCGAACTGCAGCGAGTCTTTTCACTGCACAGTCAACACCGCAAGAGGCTAAAAGACAATAAACAGGAATTTCCGAGCTCTCACATGGGGCTAAAACCTCTGGCACGTTCCTTCCCCTCCTCTGTAAGGCACCGGAGGGTCCATAGGATCTAACAGTGTATTGACACCCCCAGGAAGAAAGAACAATATTGTCTCGTCCTTTTTAAAAAATATGATGGAATTAATAAGCAGTGGTCCAAAACCCAGCCCATGAAACAAAAAAAACCACCAACCAACCAAAAGAACCGCACACCCAAAATCCAACCCCCCAGAAAATCCAAGTAAGCAACCAGAAATCTAACTGTGATGAATGTGGTTATGTCGCCCAACTGAAAACTCAAGAGTTTGTAGGAGTTTCTCTGACCTTGGTCCAACATCACTGGCATTGGCCGTGTTCATACTCAACAGAAATTGTACAGCCTGGATAAATATGTGTTTAGATTTATGGGAATGTGCATTCAGCGTAGGTAAAATGTATTTTTAGGCATATGTAAAGTCAAATCATTTGTCAAGTTAAGTATTAATTTTATTTACCCAGCAGACAGTCACGTTTTTATTATATAAATATATATGTCTAGGCACTTAAAATGTGAATATTTGACACAAGCCTGTTTGACAACTAGCGTAGAGCCATTCAAACGTATCAAAGATATTCATGAGAATCCGGTAGTTCTGTAACCGTCAGCGTAGGTCTGACAGCGGATCAGTGGTAAATTTGCATTGGTGGTTTATTGACCTAACGAACCGTAACCGGATCTTCAGCACTCCTGCAGTTATAATACGCCAGTTTGGCTGCTAGAAGAAGTCTTGCATGCTAGAATTGACGGCCAACCAGAATAACGAAGGTATTACAAGCAAACCATGCATTAAACAAGAAAGTTATTTTAATGATCACTCCCCAAATACCCAAAGGCACTAGTCAACACTGTGGACTAATGACCTACAAATTTGTGTGATTAGTACACGTTTTTAGCATGACAATATTTTTCCAACAGCTTCAGATGGCACATTAAGTGAAATACTTCTTAGAATCATAGAATCATAGAGGTTGGAAAAGACCTCTAAGATCATCGAGTCCAACCGTTGAAGTCCTTCCTTCATCTGCAACAGCTTTGTCCTGAATACCCTTCCGTTTGTTTAGTTTAACAGAAAAACGTATCAAACAAAAACTGAGCTGTAAGGATCATGCGGACCTGCCAGACTCTCTTTGCTCTCCTTTCTCCAGATATTTCTGCAAACCGTGTGGAATGCACACCTGTGCAACTCCGAATTTATGTTGCTGTAACTCCTCTAACATCAGTCACGTTACACAGCTCGAGAACTGAAGTGACGCGGTGGTACCTCACATCCGTTACTGCAGGGATCTGCTGGCTCAGCGCAACGCAACAGACGATAGAACATCTCGGCTGAGGACAATTTTACATTTCTTTTATCCACTGCAAAAACCTTTGTGATGTGTCGAGTATAAAGCTCACAAATGACATTTTAAAGGAACTACCATAAAGTATATGCTTCAAATAGACCTTTTACAACAGAACACAAAATTCAAATGACATTTTTTAGGAAAGCACTTGAAACTTTAACACTTAGGTCCTGACAACATTAGATTACTTTAAGCTGTAAACCTTAAGAAGTTTTATGTGATTAAATAAAATCAGCATTACAATTTCCAGGTATTATAATTATTGAACAGATTGTAACGACAAGATATAACTATAATGTAAACATGAAGCTCAGGAGACTGGTACTGAGAAAACTCTCTCAATTCTTTGTGGATTTATATCTGCACATAGTAAAATCTGTAACAACTGGAGAAGAGCTTACAATATTTCGTCTTACGTATTGATATCAGTGTTTTGCAAGCAGCAGTCTATACAACATCATCCCCTTTTTAATATTAGTTTACAGAATCACTACTACCTTGAAAAAAAAATCCCCAGGTCAAATACTGCTGCCAGTTGTCAATATAACATTTGGAAGGAAATATTTAAAACCACCAGATTTTGTTAATTGCCCGTGTATGTGTAGATATGTGAGATTTTATATATGTAAGTATATATAAAATCATAAACCTCACTTAACCTTCAAAACTGAACTACCTCTAGGTAAGAAATACAAGACCTTTTTCAAGGAATTTAAAGGGTTTATTTATACCTGAGACATTTTTGCATATTGATGTCTTTGCACCTTTACCTGTAGGTACTCACGTAAGTCCTTTACTCTTTTCCGGGGTCTCACACAAAGCCCACTAGAGTTAGGTGGATTCTTCCCACTAACTCCATGGACTTTGGCTGAGTCCTTCCTTACCTAACCTGGATGTATAAACAGAGACGTAACAGAATTAAATATGTATATTTAAATAAACAGTTGCTGTACAAGCGGACAGGCTGGTTTATACAAATCCAGAACTAGTTCACCATTCCTGATACTTTTCACAACGTCTGATTCAAAAAAGGATTCTGGTCCTTTATGCAGGGTGATACATGTTTCTACTTGTTGGTTAAAAACCAACTTTTTGAACTGTTTCTCCAGGTAACGGATCATTGGCTACACATGGCATGTTGAAAATGCCCCTTCCTGGCTGGCCTGTTTCCTGGTTCTTGAGAAGATCAACCCATTCCTCCACCCAGCAAGCAAGGAAGCCAGGAGTGGAGGGGTAGTAAGTCGATGTAGCTACATTACATTAAGGTCACGGGTCAATGCAGACGGACTAAGATCTTCAAACAAATTTAGGGAGTTTAGGAGCCCAGTTCCTCCTGAAAGTCAAGCCGTTTGGATGCCTAACTCCCACAGATTCATCTGAAAGTCCCGGCTGCGCCCAGTCCAGCTTTCGGCTCCTCAGCCCCACAGATCACACGAGCTGAGTGTTGAAGCACAAGCGTTAGCAGGGACATAACCTACATAAGGCTCTTAGAGAATTTCACAGTGCTATTTAATTTGGCAAATACCAAACCACATTTAAAGGTTCCCTTTGTAATAAAAACAGCTCAATTAAAAAAAAAAAAAAAAAATCCACCACGTTTCACTCCATTTTGCTTCTGACAGGGGGAATTCCCTAGAAGTGCTTACAGGCAAATATAGTGTTATTGTATTTGATAACGTAGCAATTAGAATTGCCGATTTTATTAAATACAGTTTAGCCAATGGAAGGATACTAGTGGAAGTGAAATAAAGTGTGCTTTTAGACATGGAATTGGACATACTTGAAAAATCAGCAAAAATAATAGTACTATATTCATGAAAGGCATCACAAAATGAGTCAGCTTCCAAGTAGATTAGTATACCCTCCTCATGTTGCAGAAACATTGTTTTTTGCACTATATTTTACAGAAAAGAGTTGACTTTAGTGATGATGGTCAGCAAAGTTGTCTTTAAACAGCTCTTTGTTCTACTGTACAGGCATACAATGGGAAAAAGGAAAGCTACATTTCACTGGCAACAGGACTTCATAGACCTTAGAATTTTTAGAAATGTTTGGTTTAAAATAGTGGTATGTAGCACATCTCTGTGTAAAATAAACCAAACACTCTTTCCCAAGTAGCAGAAATTTCTAAGACCTGACACCTGTTGTACATAGATAAAACGTAGTCAGTGTTTTTAAAGGTGACAAGGAGGACGCACAGTGATGTACCAGTAATGAACTCGCAGTGTGACACAGTGACGTGTTAAGCGTCAGATGTAAGAAACTCTACTGCTTGCATTTCCAGTTGGCTGTTCCAAGTCTACAACCGCACCCATTCCAAATCTCCTTTTCATTACTCTTCCTTCTCGTACCATATTCAGCATCTAAACCGAAGGATCTTCGGTGAGAACGCCTTCCATCCATCCGTCCCAAACCTGCTCATACTGAAGCAAAATGGTGCAGACCTCTCTGACCTTCAGTGCTACGAACACTTTGCGACCCATCGGTGGAGTACCGAGGGCGTATGTTTCCCTTCTTGTAATTCAGGAGCTCTCTAGCGCGATTGCCAACAGCGTTGCGACTTTCAAGGAGCAACTGGCGCAGGGAGGCACTTATGTGACATGTTTAAAACTCATCTTTGGTAAACACTCACACACACACAAAGACTTGTAACTAATGTTTTACTTCCTGATCGTAAGAGAAATCTTCATTTGCTACTAGTGTATGTGTGCGGGTATCTAAACATATACAGGACACTGCTAGTATAAAATATTTTTTCAAATGCCACTGCCAAGGATTTGTTTTAATTCACCTAAAAACAACGCAGTCCTGGGCTTTTTGGTTTTTTCCTGACTCCGTTTATTATGCATTAAAGCATCTCTGATCGATAACAAATTAGCAATAGAAAGCAAGCCCTATGTGCTCAATTTTCACCTTCTTTCTCATTCTATTACCTTGTTTTTCAAGACCAATTTAATCAGAATGGTTGTATCTCTTACAACTTTCATGACCTGTGAGGCAGATCCTGGGGTCCAACGCTGCATTACTTAAGCAGCCAAATCTCTCACTCGGATCAGTGGAAATTTGGGATATGCAAAAATGCCGAGTCCGCTCTTGGTAGGGATGTTTCCTGCTAACCATTACTGAACAGTACTCTGGTGAGGAGAGGGACCTCACGTCTCTAATTGGACCTGAAGAGTGACCAGAGCCTGTAAAGCAGAGCTCAAACCACCAAAAGACAGCCCATCAATGCCTGTTTTCAAAAGGTGCTGCAAATAAATGTTGCTGGAACTGCATGGGTATAACTGATGGATGACCTACTTTAACGTACCCAGAACACTATCGCTTCTAAAATCAGGCATTTCTACTGAGAGGTATTTTACTGGCTTAATT
Source organism: Aptenodytes forsteri (assembly GCF_000699145.1). NCBI lineage: Eukaryota > Metazoa > Chordata > Aves > Sphenisciformes > Spheniscidae > Aptenodytes > Aptenodytes forsteri. Next base: position 2,362,537 of record NW_008796193.1, on the reverse strand, counting down.
TTTCATTTACACTATTTAAATTTTGCTTAAGAGTTTTTTAGACCCCAGAACTTAGTGCATTTCATTTTATAAAATTAGAATAATTTATATCCTTCTCTTTTCATTGAAAAAAAAAGTCTAGCCCAAACACACATAGGGGTATAAATACTTCATGAATGATAGCTGTTTCACTTGTTTTATGATCTGCTTAACAGTGATTTAGACATTGATCAACCAAATAACTTTGGCAACTTGCACAAAAATATGTCCTTAACTCAAAAGTGATGATAAAACTTGCTTTAATGAGGCCTTTATTACGGAGAGAACTGGAAAGAGAGAGGAGTGTAAGTGCTGAGGAGGTCATCGTGTTCCTAAACCATGCCGCTTTGCATTTGTATGTGAAATGGGTATGGCTGGTAGATGATAGGTGGTTGTCCGTGAGCAATGTAGTAATTGCTGAAGTTTCTGTCACTGATATATGGAGCAGGCTGATAATAGCATGTTACATTGGCTGCATTTGGGATGATATTTTGTTCTCCGAGTACTTTTAAAGCCAGAATTGTGATCATATTCAGAGTTTGTCTTCGTTCATGTCCCATGAGACAGACTGTGCTCTCGTTTACAACTCCACGCAGAGTCATCAAGTAGTCATACTTGCTTTTCTCTTCCCCAATGAAGTGGTTGCGCAGATATGACTCAATTTTCCTCTGCTGCTCAGCAACATCTGGAAAATCAATGAAGAACCTGGAGCACATGTAACGTTCCAGAGATTTAATTTCAGCCTCATCTGCTGGCTTAAAGTCACGAACCAGGAGATTGCTGTACTTCAGGAGGCCACCTCCTCTGATTTCTTCCGGGCTCCTTGTGGAAATCAGTTTGTATTTTAAGTGGTCCATTGCTTCGTTGAAGTCTCCATACATACTCTCGGCGATGACAGTGGGGTGAGAGTCTTCTGTCAGTTTGCAGTCTGTTGCTCTGTAAACATTTAGTATGGAGTCCAGTATGATTTGGAAGGAGTCCACGCTAAACTCAAACTGCCGTCTGAGCGAGTTGACGAACTTTAATTCTACATTCTTGCCGCTGTTGTTTGACAGCGAGATGAGACTCCAGCGATCGTGGTCGGTGGAGACTTTGACCATCTTCTGCACGTAGGCATCTTTCATGGTCTGAGCAGTGATTTTTTCCTTATTAACACATTTTGGCAAGAAGTCCAATAGGCAATTAAGAACTGCTTCCTTAACAACCTGGAACTCGAGCTCACTTGGAAGTTCCACCCCAAAAATGATGTCTAGGTCCTTGTAACTGGTTCCGTTCTGCTTCACTAGGATGTGACTGGCTGTCGAACCGTTCAGGCGGATATCTCTAACGTTGATTTGCTTTTCAATGAGCTGTTCCTTTACCACGTGAATGATATCCTTCGGCTTTACATCCAGCGTTGGAAAATTTCCTCTCCCATGAATAGGTATGACCTCAGCTAAAACTTGATCCAGGATTTTAATCTGATCCCAGGTGAGACTACTGAATCTGTGGTCTAAGTCCTCAGTCATTGTGATGTCGGTTGGCTAACTAGGGAGAAACAGAAATTAAGAGAAAAATGTTAGAACTTGCTCAAATACAAGAGAGCCCGACATTTCACTACGCTATAACAAACATATATCTTCCTTCCTCGGTGCAGCGACAAAGCAGTTCATTTTAGAGAGACACAATCCCAGTTAACGGTCTGAGTCAACCACTGCACTTGTCACAGGCTTTTAATTGAATTTTAATGTACTTGGGTTTTAATCCTGCTGAGAAACCATTGTGTTATTGTATAATCCATGACTCAAAGTAAATGCAGTAAACCATATAGACTTCATTTAAAACTGCTCAAAGGTTAATAACATGGGATACTTGGCGGTTATAATGAAACTCCAAATAAATTTCACTGTGAAGAGCTAAAACGAGCAAAAACGAGCAAAGTTGATTCTTTCCATCCTGCCTAGAAATCTCCCTCTATCTTCAGTGACTCACATACTTAAAACTACTGAAAGACCAGGAAGTTTTTTTAAAAAGCAGGAATGGTGCAACACGCTCACTGTTTATCTAGCCATATGCCTTGGATGTACTTTAGTCTCTATGGATCATCTACACGCATGCATCCTTTAATGCCACTTGTTATGGTTTAAGAACTGGATATTCAATAATTGTCAAGCCGTTTCCACCACGTTTCTGAGGCAAAATCTTCTCTTTCTAAGCCATTAACCGTGTTCCTACATTAATGTACCAATGCTGCAAGTTATGGTTTGCAGAACCGATAAGAGAACCCCTTCCAGTCTGCACTGATACCTGAAAACCTCACAAGAAAGCCTGCAAAGAAGCGCCTGTAGAATACACGGGATAAAGCTCAGGCTCTGGAATTCCTCAGTTTAAAATTATATCTTGTCTTCATATCATCATAGTTAGCAAGCAGATAGACTTTAGCACGGATAATTTATTTACATTTTACAATGAGAAAGAAAAAGTTGCAAACCCCACAACATCCGTTTTAAATTTTTTCTAACTGATCATACGCAAACTTTATTTTAATTAAATTTTTGTAATGGGGATTTGAATGCTTTATTTTTTAAATTTTATTTATGTATACGGTGAATATAATTGAACGCAATCATAGAATTATATAATTAGGTGTGATTACAGTAAGTAATGAATTTAAGGAACTGCAGAAAAGAAGAACGTCATTGAGCATTAGGTGTCCAAGGTGTAATGACATTAATGTCGGTGTTACAGAACAGAAACAGTTCAGAGGGCTAAAAAACTTCCAGAATCCACAGGCATCATTTCATGCTGTGTCCCCGCTTGCCTGCTTACACCTCCTCCGTTCTTTTGGGGTAGTTAATGCTCAGACAGTTAGTCGGAAAGATTTATTGCTGAATCCTATCATAGCATTTTTCAATACTCTTTCATAAATCGCATGATAACTCACAGGCAGATACTGTCATTTACTGATAACTTCCTGATTAACCCCAGTGCTTGGCTGCTGTGCCTCGGTGCGTTGAGTTTGAAGCTGTGTTTGCTGCTCTGAGCTACAGGTGAAGGAAGAGAACATTTATGGATATAGCAGGACCTTTCTTCATCGCTAAAGAGAGCAAAAATTCTTTAGTCAATACAGTTGTTTTGGGCATTTCTTTACTGTCCTGAGTAAGACGTGGACATCCGCAACCCATGGGAAGCTGCTGTTCAGACCTCTTATAGATGGAGGTACAGATACTGAAAACAATTTTGATTACTGAAAGGAAATTCTTTTTTTCTGCACAAACATTATAATTTTGCTTTCTCCTTTAATGTTGCATGTTTTAGTTAAGGCTTGTTTTAAGAATATTTCTGTTGGGTTTGTGCAAGCTTAGTTTGGAGAGAATTCAGGGAAACTGAAAATAATTTAAAAATAGTTGCAATAAAGTATTTGTTACATAGCAAGGGGGTTTAGATCATTGCTGTTGAAACACTACCTGAGCACCTAAAAGAAAAATAAAACTAAACGTCACTGTATTCCTTAATACTGCATGCAAGCAGGATAGGAATTATACCATGACACTGAACTTCATAATCTATATTTTCCACAGAAAACCTGTGGAATCCCTTGTAGGCAGGCGGCTGTTTCGGGAGGGAGAGCAGTCGGGACCGCTGCCCAGACAAA
>NW_008796193.1:2346816-2358460 GCF_000699145.1 Aptenodytes forsteri | reverse complement strand
GGGACCGCTGCCCAGACAAAGCTGTGTCTCCCAGCCGGGCTGGTGCAAAGCCGGAGTTTGGAGGGACTGAAGAAAAGTGACTGGAGATGCGAAACTCGGGTGGTGTTCAGGTGTGATCTGAAACGGCTCGGCGAGTCACTAGCCGGGTGAAAGAAGTGACTTTCGGGTATCTGCCAACACCGCAAACGTACTGCTGCAGCGTTGAGAAATGTTTCTGCAGGCAGATGGCTAAAACATTTTTTTTCAGCTAAAGCTCAAGAATAAAAATAAAATAATATCATACTGAGTAATAACACTACCAAAAAGTCTACGCTGGTGTTTCTTAATCAGTAGTGACTACATATGTATGTTGTCATATATTTTCCTTCCCCTGCCTTCAGATTCCACATTCCGGAATATTTTAGTAATTTCAACTTTGTGAACCGACAAACGGCTTGGGAATATTACAGAGCTATTTTTCACATACTTCTACTACAGTTTCAGCTCCCAAGTCAGCTAATCAAGAGCATATGTAATTTCAAGCACCTTTCTGGCCTCATTACAAAGAATGGAACTAACCATATGTTTGAAGTTAAACGCATGCTTTAAAAGTGGCTAAATCAGGACCAAAGTTTAATTTGCCACTGAATTGACGGTGTGAAGGTCTTGGATTCAGTCCTATAGTTCTGGCACAACCATGTTGTTCCTGGCATTGTTGACGTAGTATATAACCCCATATACATAACATGTAAATATGCATATATTTGTATCCACACATTCCTGCAGGCATTTAGATGATAGGACATTTGAACTGAAAAGGAGAGAAATTGCCATCCACAGCACTGCCCACTTTACACGTCTATGGCTTTACCATTAGCTATTTATTATTATGATTCCACGCTTATTCCTTTATTACCACAAACTATTCTTATGAAAAACTTCTGTCCATCCTTCATAGCCCTTATGACATCCCAGTACATTTTTATCATCAAAAATAGCTGTTACAGAAAGCCACTGTGAATTTTGGAAGTAGCACACCACTGGGTGGGGCGAGAAGGCTGGGAGGAGAGGTTTTTGTATACACTTTCCTGCTGCCGTGTTTGTCATCTGTGTTATTGATACCTCAGGTTACGGTAGACCACCTCTAACGAGCTACTAGCAAACTTGTAGTTGTCAGAATTGTTGTATAAGGAGTAGTTTTTGTTATGTGATTTGTCTGATATTGCAAAACTTTGAGAGAGCTTTTCAAGGTTAATGCTGTGATGTAAAAGAAAGGGCTTAGAGAAGGGAATGTTGAAATTCAATCCCCTTTTTTAGCAGAGGGACCCTCTTCAAACACTTTTTGAAAGTCAGAAGATGGAAGTATCCCTAAATAAGCTTAGGAAGCCTTCCTTTATTGCTACATGTTTTTAGTTATTTTAGATTTTATTGCAATATACTAAGATTTAAAAATGACAGGAAAAGGTAATGTCGGTAAATATCTCTTTTGTGTTGAAGAGTCGTACCTCAAAATGTCATTTCTCTAAAGTGATTCCTGGAGAATCTGCTGATGCTTTGTGAGTTTGGAGCCTCAACGTTAATGTCTGAGAAATGCCTTATGATCAATGCTAATTTATCATAAATTTATCGCAGCTAAATTCTGTGCTGAAATAATGCCTTCAACTTTGACAAGTAAGGAAAATGTCCTAGGAAAAACAGGAATTAAGTTGTCAAGAATATAATTAATTTACAGATAGACCTAAATAAACTTTTTTTGGTTATAATTTACTAATTTGCTTCCAGTTTGCAACCTAGTACATAACCCTGCACTTTCCTAGAAGGACTTTCTCTTGTTCTTTTCCTTAATCTTGTCTGGCAACAAGAACAATTTCCAGCCAATTTTATAGTCATTAGGAACCTTATTTCTTAAAGCAGTGGCAAATTTATTTACCGAGGTGGTCAGGCTAACGTCAGGAGTTATTATTAATGCAAGTAAGCCTCAGTTACAATAAATCAGCAACAGCATTGAGGCTACAATTAGTCAAAGCATTGTGTAAAACAAGAGAGATCAAGGGATGAAGGGAAGGCAACTCACCGCCCATGACCACAGCAGCCAGATGAAGCCCAACACAAGCAAGTGCTGGGGTTGGGTCAGTTAATGGGAAAAGAGGCTGGAAAATCGCTTCATTCTTTGGGAAGCGGTGCTGTTTGCAATGGAGGACGATCCCTGGAGGCAGCTATATCTCGCTGCCCCTTTGCCAGCAGCAGCATTATGCCATTTAGGGTAACCATACAAGTGACACAGACTTTGAGAGCCCTTACTTGCCGGCACCCACAGTCCCAGCCTTCCCTAGGTCGGCCCTGCTGCACCCTGTCAAAGAATTCAGTTTCTGTAACTTCTTCCACATGAATACCTAAAAGCATTTCATGTGTTTCACATTCAGTGCTCTCCTGTCTTAAAGTCCATACATGGGCAAATGGAAGGCTGCATAAACACTAGCACCATGGCAGTGAAAGAAGCAAATAGCTTTTGAATTGTGTATTGAAAAGAGGTTTTTTTTCACTCACTTCATCAGTATTTGTAACTTACTGAGACTCTCTCCTTGAGATTTTTCTTAGTTTTTTGTTTATGGGATTTAAAATGTTACTATAAACTGCAATGGACCCTGAATCCTGCCTGATTTAAGATCTCTGCCAGATAAAGCGATGAGGAGAAGTAGTTTTCAGGGTGTTTTCGTTCACATATACTGGCTAAAGAAGCACAGAATAAGATGGATCAGACCTAGTCAAGTTTTGTGATATATTATCCTTACTATAAGGTTAGGAAAATATTTCCATGATTCAAGTTCCAACTTGTCCTTGAGTGGTCACCTTCAGATGACGAAGTGGTTGCAATGTGGAAAAATGTTTAGTTACTGTGGGATCATTAAACATAGTTTTGCTAATTTTTATTATTTATTTTTATATTGAAATTAGGGGCTCTAATTTGCTTCAGCAGGGTTTGGACCAAACGGCTACGAGCTTGGTTTTACAATGATGCTAAAAGATTTAGTGAACCACCTCTTCACACTCTGCCATATACCAGCTTCATCGAAAAAATAAAAGCAGATCTGGCTTTACGTCTGAATGAAGAAAATCTGCCGCGCTAATGATAGCTTTCATGTCCCACACAACTTTCATGGAAACAGATACTTACAGTCTAGAGGACAGTCTCCTCAAATTTAGCTCATATTTTACCGATAAACTGTTTAAGATTCTCCTTTTATATACTCTATAATGTTGCTTCAGTGCATTTTCAAAGGGTTTGCAATGTGCTGGCATTCTCAAGCAGAACACATCTGAAATAGTTTTTGTGCAGCTGTGTTAGCTCCATTCTCTTCCCTTTGCTTTTATCTGCTCCCCTATTTGTCTGTTTTACAATAATTATATGGAAGACTTCAATGCTCCAATTGTCTTTACTTTGTTTGCACTTGAAATCGGTTGCGAAGGGACCTTTTACAGATCAAGCAAAGTGTCTTGTCAGCTGCTGTAGTAGCCTTGCTTTTGGGGGTTACCCCAGAGATGCTCAAAGTAACTATTGCAATTCTCCCCTTAGATCTCTGTATGGGTTTTGCTGCATACAGATTATATGCATCACTAATGATTTCCATGATATCTTGCTAAAGCTTTATTTTAATTCAAAGATACAGTCCTCTATTAAGCCGGACATTTTAAAATAATGCTTGCTGACTGACTTAAGGACTGCAGCTGGCATTAGCTCTGAAGGCAAGAATGTCAAATGTGGAAGGAGTCCCAGTCATAATTTAAATGCGTATGAGACAAGCAGAAGCAGTAAAGCATCTGGGGCATCCTAAATGGGGACATATTTAAACTGGTTTGACAGTGTTTTTCATGAGGTTTTCCTTCCGTTAATGTTAATGCATGCAGCGAAGATGCCGTTTATTTATTATGTTATCATGAGATAACGCATGAGTTGCCATAAGTTTTCAGTACAGTTACCATCTAGTTACCCTGAAATAACAAATAATAACTCGAGGCCATATGCTCTTCTCCGGTGAGATAAGGTTGCGTGGTGTGCAAAATACACTTAAGCAGAAAGCAGTTTGCTTGGACTATGCCACAGAATATCACCTTCAAGGGCAGAACAAGTAAGCAGAAAAGGAGGAGAGACCTATGTCCTACCTTTTCTCCAACCCAACCCAAAGAACAGGGAAAAGCAATGGAGTCATGTACCAGCCTGCACCGTCCCTTCTCCCAGATGAAAACAATTTGCAGAGCAGTACAACCCAAGGGCAGCCGTACTCTCCTACAGCACAAAGCTGGGAAAAGGAACCGAGTAGCCTACACCTCTGCTGGAACGTTACAGGACATTGGCTCGATGAGCTGGGAGTTCTCGGGAGGGACAAAATAACTAAGGAGTTTAATTTGGGCAACCAGTACGAATACCTAATCTATGTTACGTCATCCTGGAGATTTGGGTTTTTTTGGATGTCGAATTTTTCCATCATGACTCATGGTATGCTTGTTCTTAGCTGCATGTGGATCCCCTCACAGGGCAACATTTTCAAGGCCAGATACATTATGCCTTTGTATCAGTTCCCGCAACACACAAGGTTCCTTCTTACACGGCCTCCAGGTTCAAATAAACCAAGCCCTTGTAAATAGCATGGTATGAGGCACAGTCAGTCTTCTCATTTGCTCTAAAATACTTTAATAACTTTGAAAAAAATAGGTGTGATATGCAGTATTTGGTCTATTTGGGGCTGTGGTCATCACTGAGAAGTTACTGCTGTAGATAAAGATTATTTGTACTACCGAATGCATACGATGGACTAACTCCTGAATAACATTTCCAGAGAGAATGCAAAATCCCACAGACTTACCGTGGCAGGATGACTGGCAAGCATGTATTTCAGCGGAGTTAACAGGATGACTCACTGGATCCTTTGGTAAAAATATGAATTGTCATCTTGTCACTGACAAAAACACGAACCTCCCAGGGAAAGCTGCAGGGCAAAAAAGAACCCAACAAACAATTACATTCATTTTGAGATAAATGTTAACTACCAGTCACCTGCTGTACATAAAAAATCATGCATTACAACTTGGCAGTCCTGCAGTCATAACAATAGCCTGTTAAGTCGGAAATGATAAGGTAAAAGCAGTGGAAAGGCACAGAAGTGCTTATCAGGACTCTGGGTTTCAGGTCATACTTAATCCTCTGCAAGGATGTTAACAAACTTGCTATTTTCTCCATGGGATTTTGAATAAGGATTTAATATTATTAGTAGACATGGAAATTAGCAGGGACGTAGTGGAATCGTACAAAAAAATAATAGAACTAATAACAACTCAGCAAAATTAAATATTATGAATTGTGTAGTGGCTTCATATTCTTTCTAAAAATGCGTGCAGATGACAGGAAGGTCTCGTTTCCTGGCAGACTAGGTTGGTGGTTCATTTACAGTAAGCCCAGGATTCAGCCTGTTACAGGAATTTCCATGCACTGAATGGCCCATTGACTGGCTATGCAGGAATTACAACTATTTTTGTAAATATTTGTATGCTATCATAAAGGCACTTTTTTATATTTCTCACTTCAAAGCCGTGCTGACAGCTAGGGAGTCTTTTTTAGGCTTTCCTTCAAAGACCTCCATTCCAGCACCTCATCCCCCAAAGTTCGTAACACCTACATAAGGTCCCTTAATCTATCCCGAGCAGGACCCTGTCCACTGTATGATTGGATATACATGTGAATTTACTCCTTGTTGCCGAGTTGTGCTCCACAATCTCATCTCTTATGCTGAAAGTATATATGCTTTTGAGTAAAGATAACTTTGCAAGTATGACTTGGGTGTAAATATATGTGCAATCTGCAGGAAAAGCTGAAATACCAGCCCAAGGAGGTATGGACTGTATTACTCATTTTATTAAGAGCATTATGGTTATTTTTCTCCATGCCAAAGCAGTCAGATTTTTGTCACTGAATACGCTGTTTGTACTGCTGCCAGAAGCCCGGTACTCGGTTTCCTCACTCTGTGCCCTGCTGTGCCAGGACCTGTCTGCAGCTTTCATTTGCTTTCCAATTCACGACGGGCTACTAATTGAATGAATGCATGTTCCCCAGCTTGCTCCCCAAACCCGTGCAGTGACAGCTCATGTTTGCAGCTGGGAATAAAGGGTTAAGTCCGGCAAGGGCTGAGCTCTGGTTAGTCTGAAAGCGAGAAGCCAGTTATGTGACAAGGAAAAGAGGTTCTGGACTGCTTACATAAAAGACTCTCAGCATGTGGAGTCTGGCCTCCTGGAGGAAAAGTCAGACAAATATATAATCAGTTACTTAAAAAAAAAATACATCATTTAGTCTTTTTAACAATGAACTATTGTTATTTCATTCTGTGCGAGGGTGGAAGGTTTAATGGATATATGATATCCATTAATGGATATATCATCATGATAGAATAGATTAACACTAGGGTAGAATTAATGGCTTCCCCTTAGGGGAAGGAGAGAGACCTTTATATTTTTTTGCAGAAGAACACCCATTATTATATAATATGTTCATAAAAGCAGCAGCTGAGATTGATGAAGTGCTTTGGCTGTTGGGACATTATTCTCAATGGCTGCCTTTTATTGGCTCCGTCATTACAGGAAAAAGTGCATCATTTCATTATTCTGTACTCGTGGTTTCCAGGATTTTTCTAACTGAAGTAAAAAGAAAAATAAAAATGTCTATGTCAACAAGTACCTTGTACCTCAAAGGTAATATTTTCCTATTCCTGAATCCAAAATGTGAATTGTGATGATACGCACCAACAAACTCATTTCAAAGCCTTTTACCCTTGTGTCTCGGTGCGTAACGAGCAAAAGACTGTAACAAGAACCAGCAGGGTCTAGGCGACAACGCATGACTCCGCGCCTTGGGTTTCCCCCTCCGACACGCCGTGCCACGACCACTGCTTGAGAGCACATTCGCAGTCGGTCACTGCTTCTGGGTGCCCCCACTCCCAGGTCCCACCACGAGGCGTATTGACCCTCAAACCTATTGGGTGCCTGCATCTCCCATGGGCTTCGGTGAGCGTGGAGGTTGCTCGGACACCTCGTCAGCTGACCCAGGGCATTTCAAGGTGATTCCCCCGAGTCAGCAAGAACGAGAGCCAAGGATCCTCTCCCTCTCCAGAGATGCTTGCCTCCCCCTTTCTGCCCGCCAGCTTCCAAGAGCAGCGCATGATTGCTCTGCTTAGCTCCTCAGACTAATACCAAAATCTATTTACTCACTCGAGATACCAGTGACTCAATCCGAAGCTCACTTATCAAAAACTCTCATTATTATGACTAAACTGCAGCAAAAGCAGGCAAGGTAAAGAATGAAACAATCCTCCTTTTCCATCTATTAACCATCTTCATAATTATCTCTCCTCTTCAAATGCCAGAGGAAGAGGGATGAGCTATGCGGTGTGCCATTAGAGTCCTAATTCTGGGCTGTTTTCAGGGTATAGAGGGCGTTACAAAGTCAAGGCTCTCCTCAGAAACTCTCCAGAGGCTTCCTCCCCTCAACTACACCAAGGGAGACCCAGCGAGTTACAAAAGTGGCAGAATGTCCCCAAGAACCTGTCTTGTGGGACGGCCTTGGTCATGAAAGCACGAGAGGATACCGCCAGGTTTGCAGTCATGTCTCTTTTGAGAGGGTTCCAACACAACACACACAGTAAATGGAACGGATTTCTTTTTTTTTACTGATCATACCAAAAAATGCTGTGCCTTGCTGGAAGCTGCATTTAGTTCATGCAATCAATGCAATGCTTTTTTTTTTTTTTTCCCTTCTGAATCAGTACTGAGCCACTGAAGTATCGAGGGTGGATTTTGATAGTGCATACAGCAGTACAATGGATTTGGAGAGTTTTCCTTGGGGTGAGCCAGAAAGCTGAAGACAAATGCACTCATGCTCCATAAAGCCCTCTCCGCATCACTCCTGCCCTGCTCTGCATATTTTATAGAAGTATTTGCTATGAAGCAATTATCCTGTTTCACTCCAGAAGTATTTTCATTTTATGGCAGAAGACATGGACTCTGGGCACAGGCTCCAGGCTGATTTGTTAAGCAGCCTGGGATCCCTCCAAGGAAAGGCTCTTCGTGAGTGCTACAGCAAGCGGCGAGTACAGATTGAGTTGGAAAAAACTTCTGTATCCTGGACTAGGCTTGGCTGGCACCCTGCTCACAGAACTGGTAAGAGGGCAAGCTGGGACCCTCTTCAAAGATTACTATGTCTTCCACGTTTGTTTATATTACTAGTTGTGTTTATAATGTTGACATATCATTCCTATTTTTATGAATCAATTTCCATACTTATATTAGAAAGTTATTCTCTGACTACACGATACAGTAGTGGGATTTCCTTTTAATGCTATTTTCCCAATTCTGTGAGTTACGTTGTAAAAGTGGGGAAAAGTATATGAATTATTTATTAACTTCAAAGCATTTGCTGTGCAAGAGTTTATTCTTAATTCTGCATCAGTAAGAGCTAGGATTCCCCTAGAAAATAGCTTTTTGATAACTGAAATATTTTCTAGAATTCTGTGATAAAGTAAAAAACTGCAAAACTCCACTCAGACTACATCAGGAAAAAGGATTATAGCTGCAGCACCAGGACCAGGGTACTGCTACTCTTTCGTGGTGAAGGCAGCATGAAATGTCTCTGTTGACATTATTACTAAAATGCAGAGAGAAGATAAAGCAGTGATAAACCAAAGAAAAAGGCTAAGGCCCTGCAGCAAAGATGTGTGTATTCATGACTTTTCCATCACTATCAATAATGCATCATGACCATCATGCGGATGACGACACCAATTTTTGAGAAAGACTGAGTCAAGCTTTCTATCACCAAATGTGAAAAAAACATTCAACCTGACATTGGATGTTGAGAAGACAGGACCTGCTAGATAAGCAAAGATCCAGCAGAAAGGGTAATGGAGAAGAAAATCAGCTGATGTTGACATAAATTGACATCTGCTGTACCAGTTTGTAGTGTTTTATGGAGGAAAACCATTCTTTTGTTAACATGTACTGAAAGAAAACATTTTCAGGGCCACAAAAATATCTTGGCTAGAAAAACCCCCGAAATGATGGTTTATCTGTGAGCAATTCTGCAACGTGAAGAAACCATGTTCAATATTATGCTCAAGTTTTACAGTTATCTATGTTCTCCCTTTATGTACCGCACTCTAATTCTGCATGGCAGTAGACAATAGGTACGTTGCTGATTCCCTGTGGTATCTTAGATTCTGTACTGATGCTTTGAATAATTATTTTTGCATGAAGATCGTGGTGGCAAAGGGGAAAACCCGGACTGTAACTTTCAAAAGATTTCTTTTTTGTGTGTTTGAATCCCAGTGGCATACATTCAGTTCTCACACCAGAAATTGCTCTGGTGTAAATGAGAGCAGAACTGGCCCAGTATGTGCATGGCTGGGCATCTTCAGCAAGATAATTCCGAGCTCACTTCCACTCTGTGTGGATCATCCCTCACTCCATGTTAGCTATAGTTAGATGGTGAAATTTGACTTGGAGTTTGCCTACAAATCTTGTAACTTCATTGAGCTTCATCCGTTAAAACCAGTGGGAGTTAAACATATACATGTAAGACATATATATGACATGTAAGACGTATATATGTCTTAAATCCGTAAGACAAATTCTATCCCCATATGCAGATGACTATTAAGCTACCAGAAACTCAGCAAACGCTGTCAATAACCTCAGGGTGACCCACCAAGGGCTGCTCAACGTGAATGAAAGAGGCAAAGCAGAGCACAAGCTACCAACGTTTTCACCCCTTGCTATGGCCAAGCACTGATGGCACAGACCAAACCCGTGCTGGAGGTGAGGAGCCCTGATTCACACCCAGGAGACCCAGAGCTACAGCTGAGGATGGAGTCCGATCTTCAGAGCCCAGAACTAGGAAGGCCATGAAACCAATCCGGATTAGGAGCATTTTGAAAATATGGGTAGAATTTCATTCCTTCAAGGAGTGTTAATTAATGACTGAATTGCCACTGCCAGCCTAAATGCTGCTTAATTTACTCTCCAGAATAACTCAATCTCTATGTGATTTCAATGTGACCGTTCAAGGAACTCGGTCCACTTATCTCTCCCTGATTTACAGTGGATTCATAAATTATCGGACTCTACTGCGTCAGCAGATACTTCCGAAGTTGAGCAGGAGCTGTTGATACGCTCTCCGGGGCAGGAATTTAAGTTCAGGCCTTTGCTCACCAAGGGTTGACGTTAGACGTCTCTCTTTCTGGCAGCTGAATCATTATAGAGCACATAGTCCTTACTACAGTGCTGTATGTCTGATGCCTAATGAGGCAACAAAACTAAATTTACTGTAAAGTTATGCCTCTAATGCATAGCTGAGCAGGGACGGTGTGCAAGCAACACTACCACGAGGTCAAAGGTCTGCAGCAACTGCAAATTAAAGGAATTATTACTGTTCTCGTTAAACTAAGCTGTGGGAATGCAAGAAGGCTAAGATACAAAGGAGTAGAAGGTATAATCCAGACTCTGCTATTCTCCCCTCCACACATCACACCCTTATTCCTTACTCCTGGATGCTGCAGCCACAGCACACTGAAGGACGAAAGGACAAGGGGATCATTTTAACATTTGTGAACAGGACATACACAAGCCACAACTGACTCCAGAGTTTAAGGAGAACACGAGAGCATAAAGTGTGGGAGAGTCCCTGCTCTCGATTCACTTTCATTTATTATTCATTGCTTGGCCTTTAACAGTGATCCACATCATTATTCATACCTACCTTGTTGCTTTTTATGGGAGCCACGAACAAACTATTATTGTTAATGCAGCACGCGGAAGACACTGTGTGTGCCTGTGTAGTCAACCATGCTCTTTCTGACGGAATAATAAATACGGTTAAAGAGCTGCAGTGGCTTAACAGATGTATCAAAGGGACATGCTTGTGGATGGGAGAAGGCAGTGAGCGCAGGAGAGTGATTTCCTGGCTGGGAAGACGCAGAATACTGGCCCTGAGTTGCTGGAAACCAGTTTTGCTTTGCACGCAGGCATACTTATTTGAAGAGCACTTACAGATAGATTAGGGCAGAGCATCCCAGCTCGCTGTCTGACCGTCACCTCCAGGCTCTGACCTCCCCGGGGAACAGGGGTGGCCCTTCCTGAATACAGAGAAAAGGCCCAAGATACTAGGGCTACTTTATGCCATCTAGATGAGACGATAGAGCTTCCAGCATCTAATCGGACAGCAGGTAGTGAATACCACGCTTCTACTACTTCTACCATTAATTTGGTGAGGCAGGTCTTGCCCGAAATTCAAGAAGTTTTTAGGATTCCTGCAAATGAACGCTTGTAGTGAGAGCTGCAACGAGAACCTCCCCCCCCCCAAATCACTGCCGATTTGCCAGACTGCTCCTTTTATAAGTTGATAAAGTTTTTTGTGGAAAACACCTTACAAAGAGAGGCGAAAGGCCAAACCCGAGGCAATCATTCCAGGTTTTGCAAAGTTTTGTAACTGAGACCAACCCCTTCCAAGGCATCCGCAACGGACCGATCCGTGAAACACCCATTCCGTACCACGGCACCCTTCAAATCCGGAGGCACTCGGACACGGGCTGCTCCGGCAGAGCGAGCGGGCGGGCGGAGAGCCCCGCAG
>NW_008796193.1:2321344-2346144 GCF_000699145.1 Aptenodytes forsteri | reverse complement strand
AGGCCCGAGACGCAAACGCTGCAGCAGAGAAGCGGGACCGCTGCATTTAACGGATTCCCGTGGGTGTCTCTGCGCGTATGGGGTCCCACTGACTTTATGACCGGCTTTTCCCTACCACGACCGAGCGGGGTGCAGAGCCCTGAGGCGGGGACGTGACCGCCACCGGCCCTCGCCCTTCGCCGCCTGCGAACCCACCCCGTCCATCTCCCCTTCCCACAGCGACGGGACGGGAAAGCCTGTCCCGGCAGGGCGGCAGAGGTCCCATCAGCCCAGCGCCTGGGGGAGGAAGGCCCCGCTCACTGGGTGGCAGGCGGTTTCGGCCTCCGGTGACCCATTTCTCAGCTTATTAACCCCAAGAAATGTCGGCACAAAACTTGTTTGGTTTCGAGATCCTTCCCGCACGAAAAGCCGGTGGGTTCGGCCTCATTACTTGTATTACAGGAGCACTAGGAAGGCTGAGCCGAGGTCAGACCCTCGCCTGGTTATACGCTGGAGAGAGATACATACACAGTGCATACATATATATGCATAGCAAGAGGACATAAAGCTGCCAAGGGAATCTCAGCAAGGAAATCTGAACTTTCAGGGATGCGAATAGACGGATTCAGGCGATTTAGCTAAACTCACGCAAGAAATCAGTGACGCGAGCACCAGCACCCGCAGTTCGGTCACTCAGAGCCCCAGCGTCTGCCCTACCTGCAGCACAGCCCTTCCCGCAGCGGAGAGCCGCTCGGCTGCTGCGTGGCCTTCAGCTGTCGGACCAGGATCTCCCTCCGCCACGGCTTTGCTAGGAGACGGTCCCTCTATACACATTCCATCGGCTCCTTCACGTGCCATATGTGATGTCACTGGCTCGCTTCTAGTTTTAAATGGCAGATTTAGAAAACCGGGCTTTCCAACTGTGGGCTTCTAAAATTTATTATCTTTGATCAATTACTTAGCCGGCTGGATGGAATGAAACCCTGCATGGGATGAGGTTATGGCATTTGTGCCCTTTTTGGTCATTTCCACTCCACAGTAATACTAAATCCCTTACACTTGCTGTCGTACAGTGTCTAAGTTTGCTTTTTGCCACTACACAGACCTAAAATGAGAGATAATTTACTTTACTGTTCTGAGAAACTATGCCGAACAGGTAAGCCATGATTATTTTTGAAAAAAGTGCAGATTTAGTACTATGGTGACTCATAACAATGAGCATACCTTGGCAAAAAAAGGTTATGAAAGTATTTTAAGCTGCATTTTATCATAGGCAAATATATATAATAACCTTAAACAGCCGTGTCTGTACTTTAACTTACAGCACCCAGATACTTCTAGGCTGGCTCTCGGGTATTACGCCAAAGCAAGTTTTTAACCTTTTATCTCAAAAGAATCCGCAGCAATGAAATAAGACCCTTGTTAAACATAAAAATCCCCAAACCAGCTGTTATTCTTCAGGGCCCTTGAAAACGTCTTCAATGTCTCTTTCCCCTTGAGAACAGTTTTATGACTCCAGTGATAAAGCAACTGCAGCAATTACAAAGCACTTCGTAATTAAAGAATCCCGCCCATGAGCCGACTTCGGTTTATGTCATGGACACCAAGTTAGTTTACAATAGTTTATATTCCTTGTTGTCAAAAGTATTTATATTTAAATGAGTTGATATTATTACATTAGTTTATTATTTATTTTGTTATTTATTATTTATCATTTATTATTATATTAGTTTATATTCCCAGCTGTCAAAATTAAAAAAAAAAAAGGCGATGAGACTTTTGTAACTTCCAAAACCCTCATAAACTCCAAACACGGACCAATTCTCAGCTACAACAACTGTATTTTCCAGTTGCCTTGTTCTGGGCCACCGCAGCCGAGCCGGAGGCCAGCGGCCCTGAACAACCAGCACGCTGCCGGAGAGATGAACAGGACGGGAGCGCGCACGCTCAGCCTGTGCCAGGATGAAGCCCACAGCTCTGCCCAACCGTTGTATGTAGCTATTGAGTGATTAATCGGGCAAATTAATTAGTTAATGGTTCTACTGCACTCTGGAAACAGTGAATTACTAAGTGAATTACTAAGTCTCTTTTTTTTTCGCTCTATATCACTAAGTAATTGCCAGCACCACGGCACGGCTGGCTAAGGGAATAGTGTTTAATATACAGAGAAAAGCTTGTGTCTGATGGCTGACAAACCCAATTTAATGTCAGGCAGGGAGAGCTGGATTTTCTTGGAATTGTGCCTTCACCTCTTTGCGCATTTGCGGGGAGGCGGATGTAAATCTGTGCCGTCGTGATGTCACCAGGCTGCTGTGAATGGCCACAGGCAGGCAGGCCAGGGACATGATCACAGGGCTGGCAGCAACGTATTTTTCAACAAGTCGAAAAGTGGCAGGAGACTGAATGAAGGGGAAGGACGTCTGTGTGATGACACCCTGGGGCCGCTGAAGTTGCTGGGACTGAGTTCAGTAAAGCTGGGATTTTACCCAGAGCACTTTGTTCTGGAAATGAGGATTTTAAAGGTAACCTCTGAGGCCGGGTCTCCTCTGCCGATGGGGTGTACAAGAAACGCTCTCTAAAGCCTGGACTCTTGCTGCCTCCTCCTCCTTTGGCCCTGATTCAAGAAAGCACCTAACGTATACATAAATACATTTCTCATCAGCAAAGCTTTTGAGCAAACACCTGGTTTAAAGATTCGCTTATCTCTAATTCGTTGGCTAAGAAGTAAGGTATTATTCAATAGGAGTTAAAAGTGGGATAATCTAGCTGTAAATCCTTATCATTTATATCATTTATAACCAGAGCTTAGTCATCTTTTGACCAGTGACGCACAGCACTGATTTCTTGCTGAATAAAATTTTAGAAGCACAGCCAATTTTTCACAGAGGCTTGGAACTATGCCCTTTATCGGGTTTTATGAATGCAAAGCTCAAGGTCCGTAGCATGCAGCAGATAACCTAATGCAAGGTCATGTTTTGCTAGAATAACAGCACCTAAATCCTCAATTGCGACGATGGGGTCCAGCCCTACTTTCAGATTTTATCAATTTTCATAGGGATTCTGATGTGCAGCACAAGTTCAAGCTGTGATAGCAATAAAGGCAGTTGCAAAATGCTGAAGACTACCAAGCTTGAAACTGTAAAGGTCAGATCCTGATCTACACTTCCCCAATTCTCACGTGTATTTAGATCTGAGATACCCTGCGCATTTAGCGCTCTGCTCTGCAGTTCAGCAGGGTGGAAGAAAATCATCTTTACCTTTGGAAAATTCCATCACAGGACTACGTTTTCCTTCCAAAACTCCAGAATTTCATGTCATGAATGATGCATATTCTGTCTCAAAGGAAATAATCTGAGAAAAAAAAAAATCCCCATGGCCTTAATTTTAAGCGTATGCTTCTGAGACAACACGAGGGGGAAAAGTGCACTTTCCAGGCTAACTAGGCATTCACTTTTGCACACACACCAGAAAAAAAAAAGAGAAACACAGCTGTCAGTAATTTGCCTTTCCATCCTGCCAGGGTGAAGCCAGCAGATTGCACACACGACTGTCAGAGCACTGTAAGCTCTTCCTCTCGTCACTGGGCGCCTTGCATTGAGCGCTCGGCCAGATTTCGGAAGGAATTTATACTGTCCCTGCCTGTTTCTTCAATTTAGTAGCCGTAGCAGGATAATCGGATCTTACTGAGTGAAAGTACTGAGAGCTACCTGATGTGCAAATTAAAGGAAGTGGAAGGAGAGAAGTCCACTGAGGTCAGAGTTTTTATAGCTCCTGCTACCTTCTATGGAGTTTTACTCTTAAATGTGAAGAGACTAGTTAAGTTTATTTATTGCCTGAACCTAGAAGTGGAGAATGCTTTCATTCATCCAGAAAGGTCTCAGGTCTCTTTGAAGACAGAATGCAGTTCACTTTTTCTTCTGCCATTGGCGCTCGGAATGAAAACGAATCAAAACAATCAAAACCATGAGATATTAGTCAGAATTAGCTCTTTTCCTGTACTGATGCTCCAGCTCTGCTTTGTATGAAATAATTTCTTGACCTTTGGCCAGAGAGGAAAAAGTTAAAAAGCGCAAAATAAGCTATAAAAATGATCATTAAAACATTTCCTCAGGAAATCTATTTAAATGCTGATGTCATTTTCTACAGTAACTACTTCAATCTGAAATACTTCCCACTTCTTTAACTGTGGGAAACTAGAAAGGCACCGTCAGAATCATAAGGAGATGAAGGTTTGCCGATGCGAGGGCAGACACACTGTGAGACACGCTGAAGGGGTAATTCATGTGCAAGGTCCCGTGTGAAAGGGATGCGGAGAAGGCCCTGCTCCAAGACGAATGAGCAATCTGAGGAGAGAGGTGTCTCCCTACGCTGTAATTTGAGGTGGATCCTGGGACATCCAGCAAACTTTGCTCCAGCTGTCCAGCTTTGGAGAAGCTCACATAAGCATAGAATTTAAATGGAGATTTAATAGTCCAACAGGTGAGAGGCTGCAGAAAATCCACTTGGTATCATGGCTATGTGATGGAGCGAAAAAGGCTTCTCATTCAAGACACAGGGTGGTGAATGTCAGTTTATTGGGAAGCCAAGGGCAACAGGAGAAGATGTGGCCTCATAAATCTGGTTATACTTCCAAAAATATACCGTAGGAACATTAGATGCTACTGGGAACACACACAGTGGAGCTAAGTGCTCAGCAAAGCATGCTAACCTAATTTCATCATTACATGAAAGAAGAAAATCCTGACTCATATTTTATGAAAATTGTTATGGTGAATCAGCAAATTACTTCTGTTTATCTCCTCCGACGTCAGCACACTGAAGTCTGGAGCAACTTGAACTAATCTCAGGGCACTTGTAAACAGAATATATTCAGACCAGCTGAAGCTGGGCTAAATGGAAACAAGCAGCAATTCGTCACTGATGGACAGCTGGGAAGCTCGGAAAAATGCTATTTCCTGAGCGTCCTGTCAGAAGGAAAGGCAAGCCCTGTGTGTGCCTTTCACCTCTGACTCCTTTATCAGATCCCAAATAAAAATGTTTACGCTTAAGAAGTGTGTGGCCATTATAACAAGATCTCCCTGTACGGCAAATGCTGGTGCTTTTATATATGTGCCCCTTTATACGTATCCCTGTGGTGGCCGGGAAGAAAATAAAACTGCACAGAAATGTATAACCTGATCTGGCTTGTTTAGCTGCTAATCCAATCTCTCCTAGTAAAGCTCAAATAATTTGTGTGTGCACAAATTCTGGAGCACTTGTGTGCTCCACATTCTGGAGCACTTGAGGGACGAGAATGAAATCCCGCCCAAATACTGTAAACAAGCAGAGAAGCTACTGAAATGCCTTCCTGCATCAGTACTCAAACTACATCATGAAATTTCTGGTGCTTACCCTCAAACCCAGGTGATCTCCTGCTGTAGGGCTTTTCCAGCCATCCCGGAGCCCTTGAGAGGGCCGCACGAAGCACGGCAGCACGATGTCCCTCCGTACGGGCTGGTTCTGCACTGGGGACTGTTCTGCAACCTGAACCACGCGCTTCAGCTACGGGCTGAAAGCAGGAAACGTCCCCGGACGTGGTCACAACTGGCTGCACGTCTTGCCGTAGATTTCTTGCCTGCTCCACTCATTGGTGCTGTTGTAACAGCATTAACTGGCTGTAAATTCACATTATCCACTGAAAGATTTCTCTTGCAAAAAAAATATCCTTGGGCATCACAGGACGGTTGGACTCGATGATCTTAGAGGGCTTTTCCAACCTCAATGATTCTATGATTCTATGATTCTATGTCATACCGTCTCAGCCTTTGTCTGTCCTCTGGCACAAAGATTAGGAGCAAGACTAAAGGTCCCGTGAAAATGCCTCAAGGGCCATGACTTCTGAAGCACTGATGGTGACTTCCCAGGATCTGTGGCCTCGTGACTCCGGAGTCAAGCAGCCTCTTAAACTTTTCTTTCTACAAGAGGGACAGAGGAGGAGAACAGGATACAGCCCCAAAGGGGGTGTAAAAGCAGGCAGGGAGTATAGGAAGGCATACAAAGAAATTAGGGGGACTGAACGGTAAGGAAGGAAGCATTTGCTGATTTAGAAGATGACTTGGAGCAAGATCTGCTTCCGCCTGAGTAACGCATGTCCTAACTGCTACTTTGTGTGGAAAGGGGAAAAAGAGTCGAGACGGCCCTTCCCAGCTTTCCCCGCAGGCAGCACAGCAGTGGGGCAGAGGCTGGGGGCTAGCCCCTGCCCTGGCTCCGGCCCCGGGGCAGAGGCTGTGGGTGACGATGGCACTCGTGCCCGAGTGACTGCGCCGTGACGGAGCAGGCGGTCGATTGGAGTTGACAGGTATGCAGCTGGGCTGCACGCACCGAGTTCAGAGCTCAGCTGCTGCTCCGGTGCATGACGCCAGCAGCGCATGAGTCACCCCGGGTAGACAGGAACAACGTTAGTAGTTTCCACATTTACAAAGTGGAATAAGCTGAGATCAGATTTCATGGTATTTTTAACAGAGAAATGGCTTAGCGAAGCAGCAAGGCTCTTCAGTAGTATTCATGGGCTACAAAGAATTGTTTCATGGGCTTTGTATGAAAAGAGCTATAGTGGAGCTTGATATTATTATTTACTACGTTGTGCAACATTGTAGCAATCAAAAAGAATGACAAATACAGAGCAAAAGCGATTCCTTTAGAGAATAAACCATTCTGACAAATACTGTAGAGAGAGGAAAGATTTGTTTTGATCATGATTGGGAAAACATCTTTTAAACACTCAGTAAAGCACAGGCAGGCCCGGTAGCAAAACCCTCTCAATCCCCGGAGCAAGAGAGAGTCACGTAGGGTTCTTGGTGGTACCCTGTCACAGCATCCTAACTCGCGAGCTGCCAGCTCCCCCCGGCATCGGAGCTGGCGCCCCATCTGCGGCGGGGGCCAGTGCCAGCTGCGTCAGGGCTTCTTGCGAGACAAGAAAACTGCCAGCTCAGGCCTAAATCTTGGAGGAGTTTGGTAGTTTCTGCCGAGATCCAAAATGTATAGTATGGAGCAGTAAGGATCACGTATGCTGTGACCTACTGCTCTGCTGGGGAAGCTGGAAGAGGAGAAGGTGAGGCTCCTCTAGGCCTCCTGCTTCCCACTGGCTTTTCCCTGCTGCAGATGATAAGGAAATGAAAGGAAGGCTCTTCTCCTCCTCCTCCTCCCTGCACAAAATTAATGTGCTGGCCCTGATGCAGAGACACAACCAACCTCCTCTTTCTGAGCCACATACCTATCTCCTCCTTGAACATGAGAGGACGCAGGGCTCCATCACGCCTAACGGTCACTTGGGAAGACAAACGCCATCACTCCAAACGTTCCCTCCTTCCTCCTTCTTCCCCCAGCTTTATATGCTGAGCATGATGTCATATGATGTGGAATCTCCCTTTGGTCAGTTGGGGTCAGCTGTCCCGGCCGTGTCCCCTCCCAGCTTCTTGTGCCCCCCCAGCACTCGCTGGTGGGGTGGAGCGAGGAGCAGAAAAGGCCTTGACTCTGTGTCAGCACTGCTCAGCAACAACGGACACATCCCTGTGTTATCAACACTGTTTTCCACTCAAATCGAAAACGTAGCCCTGTACTAGCTACTATGGAGAAAATTAACTCTACCCCAGCCAAAACCACCACACCAAGGAACTCGGGAGACCTCTTGCACCGGGACCAGCCCCTACGTAACTCCTTGGAGAGTTATCTCTTGGACAGTTTGGATCTGTTAAAATTGGCACTAGGCTAAAAGGGCAGCAATCATCAACTCGCGTGCCAAAGTGGCAGGGGGTAGCCGGAGCTACCTCCAGCTCAATGGGGCACTTTGAGCTGCAGGATGGGGCAGCTGTAGCACAAGTCAGGCTCTGTCTTTTTCTTCCCTCGCCCTCTCTGGTCTTTTTTCAAACCATGAGATGTCTAAGCAGGGCTTCCTGCTCACCAAGGCCTCCAAATCTGAAACGAATATATTGCACTGTGCAGAAATGAGAGATCTCTTATGTTTGCAAGCTACTTTCACAGCTCGGTTCTTACAGGTTGCAACCTGTTGCAGTGAAGCTGACAGCACTATAAAATAGGTTTATTGCTTCTCCCAGCAAGAAAGAACCCAACCATCAAAACTTAAAGAGCTTGAGAGGGGAAAAGAAGTCCAGATGCTCTATCCTTTCACTGGAAGAATTCCTATATGATTTCTGACACTGATCACACAGCAATTGCTTTATGGAGAGCTGGCAAGTTGGTTTAGGATGTTCTGATTTGATTCATCTATAGAGATTCATGCTTTTCATCGATTCCCCCCGGTGGCTCTCTGCACATAACAGAAATCTGCAGCTTCCTTTAATAAGCAGAAAGATCCTATGAAGAGGCTACGACAGAACGCTGGGATCAGTAAAAAAAAGATGAACTGACTGTCAAGCAAGAATGCTTATTTCTAATGGAAAAGGCTGATCATAATGATGAAGCTATCATGCCATCTGTGAGGAATTTTAGGAGGTGCTGGCACAAGCCAGGTTGACCTGGGCTGTTCCGTTAAGCAGAGGTTGTGTGAAGCACTGCTGATCAGTCAGAACCGCGATACCACCATGTGCCCCAAGCAGTTCCTGAGCAATACATTGTGTTCTGGTGGATGCGACGGGCGCATTTGTTCATTTGTTCTTACATTGCTTCCACCTCCATGTTTTCAGAAACTCTTGCGAAAAAACAAACTCCTTTGGAGGAAAACTACTTTCAGCAAAGGAGCTGAAGGTAGATGACGTGAGCTGCATCGCGTGAAATACCTGTTTGACTTCTCAAAATAGCAGTTTTAGTAGCTCGGAGAGTCCAAACAAAGCTCAGAGAGGCACAACTGTAGCACAAGCTTTCTAATAATACAACAACATAATCCTCAGGCCACTGAGAAATGGTGATAGTAGTTCCTCAGTTACACTTGCTTGTTGAGAGCTTGCATTGGAGGGCACCTACCTGGTTAAATCCTGTTCTTGTACCTACCTCGCCAGCCACAGTCATGTAACATCTCTGTGCTATTCACCAGAGGAGGGAAAGTAATGATCTACTGAACGCACTTTTTACCTTTTGGTACAGCCTTCCAGCTAGAAACCAGATGACCACCAGGAAATGCTTTGCAGAAAGCTGAAGCCCTTGGAGTATTGTTTAGGAATCACTTGAAATTACGGTTTTAAAAGCTGTTTTTCAAAAACTAGTAGTAAACACCATCTGGTGCATAACTTTATGTATAAAAATAAATTTGTTTTTTATTACCACTAGGTATTGCTTTTCACCTGTAGGGCAAGCAAACATAAAAGTTGCTTAAGAGAATCCAAAAGAGTCCAACTAAATGGTGCTATGTTTATCATAAACCTGCAAAACGAAGGCTTGGGATTTCTGGTTTACGTATGGTTAGAAATCTCTAGGACGTTTTTGAAACCACTCGGCATTTGGTTACGCAGGAAGGAACCACTAATATTGACACCAGTTACGTTGACATTGTCCAAGTACACTTCGTTTTTTTCATATAGATGTTTTCTTCCATAAGGGGGTTGAAAAGGGAAAGGCTGATGAAAGCAAGGAGCAAAAGCTTATGCAAGCTGGATTGTGTTGGATTGTTCTCTCCACTACCGTGACATCAAGGCTGCCTCGAGGATGAGAGAGGCACTGAGCACAGCTCTGATTAGAGGTCTCTCCCCATGGTTACAAACCAGATTTGTAATGGCGAAGTCTGGGAGAGTACAAGACAAATAAACTGTGAATGGTGCTCTCCGTCCCACGCTCAAGTGATCAGATCCACTGAGCGTGGGATGGAGAGGCGCCTTATCAAGCATGGGTCACCGTAGCAGATACGGCCTGGCAGGACCGGCCCCTGAATGCGCAGACAGGTCCTGTAACACACCCAGCTTGCACGTCCGATGCCTCCACTGATGTGAACTGCTGCTTGTCCTGCTGCTGCCAGGCGGCGGAGGAAGCGGTGGTGCCACGCGGATGAGGAAAGGCTACGCTCTGCATGCTTTCCACAAGGGACACAATGTGAACGTGTTATGTGAGAGAACCCTTACTGTAGAGGGCACCTACCAGTCTCAACGGTAGCTTATGGACCTGGGTCTGGAGATGGCACTGGCGGAGATTTCTGAGGTTTCGCAGTCACTAGGAGCTGAGGGAATCACTACCTCTGAACAGCCAGTCCTGAAGGATCTTTGGGTCTTCTGCCAGTCTACCCTCTGCTCTGTCAGTCATACTTCTGCTGCAAAAACAATGGCTTTTTTTTTTTAAGGCAACCAATTTTAGCCGGTTTAAAATTGAATTTAGAAATATATAACATTCTTTTTTTCCCCTGAGCAAATAATTACAGATTAAAAATTACTGACGCTTCAAAAATACTTTGGCTAAGTCAGCCTAGCTTTACAGTGTCATTCACCTTGCAGAGGAGACAGCTAGTTGAGAAAACATAATTTCAGCTGTGAAAAAAGGGAAAAAAACCTAGAAGTATTGCATACGATTATTTCTCAAAAGTCACCCAAAATAAAATGCAAAAATGTAAAGCAAGGACATAAAAGTATCTTTTTCATTTGAAAAAATACGCTATTCCGGATAAAAGCTTTGGTGTCCTGCAGTCTCCATGAGCCTTTGGAGGTCCCTGTCTTCCTCCAAGACAATGGCTGAATTTAACCACAGCTAGACAACCCGCTGAGCTGGCAGGGCCGTTCCTGGGTATTGCATTGATTTATTCTTGAAAGGAGCATTCATTTTTTTAAATAAATAATTTTGTAGCTTTTATTTCTATGCAGGTTCTTTTAACTGCCTGTCTCCTATAGTCTTCTTCCAGAAGAAAAATCACTTCCCTGCACATTAACCGAGTTTAATTTTCTCCTTAAATCTGTCCCAGGCTTCTCATTTGTTTAGTGGTTGACAGAGTGTTTTCAAAGTCTAAATATTAATCTCTTTAAGAAAAGAACTGAAGCATTTGGGGGAAAAAATAAACTTTCAGATCTTTTTCAGAACTAGCGGTCTGTTTTCTTCAATCTGTTTCTGGTTTGAGTGAAACCCCATCTCATTATTTTAAACTATCAACATCCCATTACAGAACACGACCATT
The DNA here is from genome assembly GCF_000699145.1 of Aptenodytes forsteri. Lineage (NCBI taxonomy): Eukaryota > Metazoa > Chordata > Aves > Sphenisciformes > Spheniscidae > Aptenodytes > Aptenodytes forsteri. The sequence continues at coordinate 2,335,082 of NW_008796193.1, read as the reverse complement.
ATAGCTCAGTAGATGGTTGTGTCAGTCTTACTGGCAGAGATAAGCTGGAAATGAAGCTTATTTAGTAAATTCATGGTAACAGAGCAGGGGCAAAACTCATTAAAAAAAAATCACCCCAGTGATGTAGGGTCCTTTGGTTTTCACTGCATCATTGACTTTCAAAAAGATCTAGCTTAGATTTACACTGATTCTTCTGAAAACTGCACGATCTGGGAGCATGGAAAGCCTTGACTGCAATTATCACGGCAAGAACAGATATCACACATGCTGCACGTAAGCACAGCTTATTTTATTATACCACCGATGTGACCCACAAGCAAGCTCCTGTAGCTGGAACGAGCCGTGGAACGAGGTCTGGGGAACAGTGAGCGGCTCTCAAGCAGCCTTCTCAAATGTTAGCAGGCGGCTTGTTCCCGTGGAACGAGGTCTGGGGAACAGTGAGCGGCTCTCACGGGCCTGAGCAGCCTTCTCAAATGTTAGCAGGTGGCTTGTTCCCCGGCAAGTCCTTTTCCCATTATATTTTACCTTATTTACACTTTTTTAAAAAGAGTGACCTGTTTTCATTTTCAAATCAAGTGCATTGCTCTGGTGGACCTCAGAGGTAGAGAATCAGATAATTAACGCCAGTATTGGAGAGTTAAATGGTTTTATTGAACTGATTCTTTTATGCCCTCTGGCTGCCTGCTTTTCAGGTCCTGGCAGGTTAAGTCTGAATACCTAAACAGTTCATCCAGTTACTGAGGTTTTACATTCCTGTTTTCCTTCATTGTTCTCTGAAGAGACAGGAGAAATCCCTCTGCTACTCCTTGTAAATAACGCCCATATTGGAAGAAGTTTTCTTTCAATGAAACTTTGAAGGAGAGGGTGACATTTCAAAGGATAGCCAGAAGGGAAGAGAGGGAGAGGCTGGCACAGAAGGATGTCGGGAAGGGGCACCAGGCACCTCTGAACCAGTAACACGAGGTGCTGCTTTAGCATCTACCATAAGCATGTTCCCCGTATCGTGTTATTCCCCGTCCTTGAACCGTCACCTGCATGAATTATTGAAGTGGTAGGAAATCACTGGACATTAACAGTCCAAGCACTCATTTTCTGCCTCCTCTAGCCCAGCATTAAAGATAACGTATATAAACCTATCAGGTTTACCAGCACAAACTGGGCAGTATAAGTAGATAAATTCTGTTTCTCGGTGTCGATCCTTGGCTATACATCGCTTCACGCCAACAAACAGTGCCCCAAGGAGGGGGTGGATTTCTCAGGAAAAGCCAGAGACTGCAAAGCCCACACAGCCTCCCACAAGGGCTGCTGGGCATATCCCAAAGGGAAAAGTACCCGAGCAATGGTCAGCCTGGGTCTGTTAGCAGCGATTTTTGCAGGCCTGAAGGACTAAATTCTTACTTGCGCAAAATCTTGATACCTGTAGAGTCTCCTGATTGTAATTTTGTAATTTGTTCTCCAGCCACAAAAATACAGTTTGGTTGCAGGTGAATTATGGATCAAAGTGCGAAGGTATTTACAGGGTGTCACATATAAGAAAAGCTATTTGTTGTCACCAGGTCTGTCAACAGCACTCTGGTCTTCTAAAAGAACTACTAAACAGCAAGCCAGGGATTTGGGGGGGTTATTTGCTTGTTTAGCACTGATGCTATGTACACCAGGGTCTTCTGATTAAATTTACGCAGCTTGGTATTAAATTAATACCAGCTGTGACAAAATAAAACTCTGCTGCATGACCAATTTGACTCATAAAGCACAGAAAGTTCTCCTGTTCCCGAATTTGGTCTTTTCAGTTCTCTTTACTTCAGCTGGTGCAGAAAAGGCCAAGACAGAATGACAAAAGACCTCTACGCACCCCTCTGCCTCCACTTCTTTCTCCTCTTGAGCATCATCCAGAATAGCTCCGTTGTACAGGGAATACCGTGCTGCCTCCTCTCCAAGTTACAGGGTCGCCCTTCCTCTCTCTTCATCCATGCACGGAAAAGGGAAGCCAGCTGGCTGCGGGCACTTTCCTTCTTCAGGTTGCTTTTGGGGTTCTTTGTGTTTCCCTCAACAAGAAAGTCTATGATGTTTTAAGAGCAAGAAGTATGACTAAGAGGAGTTTTTGAAATATATATATATAAAGAAAAAATATTTTAAAAAATATTAAAATAACAGAAAATTAGCTTTTTTTAAAACATGAATTGTTGGACTCTCCTTTCCATGGAAAATTTCACAATTTCCAGTATTCACTCTAAATGAGAAGAATTTTTGGTGAATTTTCTGTGGAACAGAAACTCTGAGTTTTTTCCACTTCCAGTGGCATCTTTTAAGTCAAATAATACAGAAGTACCTCTGTGAAAAAAAAATCGGTAATAAGGCTTCAGCACTGAACGAAGTGAGACTCACATTAAGTCACCACCACTGCCAACCTCGTCGTCTCCTGTTGTTGCCTTACACTAACAGCGATTGTATTGAATCACGGCAAAGCTTATTTTGTGATTTACGATCACACAGCATGTGGCGCGAAAGGATTGCCTAGATTAACAAGCCTTTTTACATCCACAGGTACATGGCCCCTTACAGTCAGAACACCCGCGTTTGCCCAAGTATAGGAAGTGGGTAGACCTACATTTTGCCATCACCTCTCCACACTGAACGAGGACTAATCGCACTTTGTCGCCAACTCTTTGAACTTCACCCGCTGCAGTTGCCAACCATTTGCAGTGGAAATCTGGTGTGTCACCGATGTTTTGGGCCATCAGTAATTCTCACTGTTCCAGAGTCCATCTGCTGTAATGAGTATTTCTGCAACCACAGGAGCAGAGTAGACAGTGGGCAACGCGTGCACCTTCCTGTGCCAGTGTTCCTCCATCAGAAAAGACCGAGGAGGCCAAGCTGCCTGGCTCACCCCGACGGCTAACGTTATTCAGCCTTCTGTAGCCAACTGCTTTTGCTTCAGCGATGTATAAATGCATTGGTTAGCGAATATCCCTCATTCCCTAATGCCTTTATCACTTTAATTTCTTTCTGCTATATATAGACTTTAAATACAATGCGAGTCAAATCCTTGTATTGCTTTTACATGGCATCTGGTAAGAAAATTGCATTTTAATTACAACAGCATTCTCCACAGCATTACTTTTAAAGTTCTCAGTAGTGTTTGTATCATACCTGGATTTACTTCTTCTAATGTTCTATCCCCTGAATTTCTTTTTAACATTTACTTTCTTCTGCACATCATGCATGACTGACATTAGGAATGACTAAGGGTACAGATCAATTATTGTGATTAAAATTGATCCTCACTGCAACGCACTCCTGGCGCCACAGCCCACAAACCAACACACAGGAGCCCATTTGGCTTGGTCTTGCAACCATTACACAGGGTGAGAATTCCATTGAGTAGAGTAGAATTATTGCTATGTCGAAATTACAGCATTTGATCATCAGGAGAATAAAAAGCAAGCTGTGTTTATGTACTTTATACCTAGTGGTAAAGTCGTATTTGGTTTTGAAAGCATTTTAGAAATGAGCCATTTTATAGCAAGAGCCAATGTTTAGGGGGTTTAGGCAATATGGGACCTCAGGTATCATGAAAATAAAATGTACCTTTGTTTCCTCTTATAAAACATAAAGAGTAACACCTATTTCTGGAGGTTTAGCTGAAAGGCATCAAACAAATGCTAACTATTTGTAACACTTTGCATTGATGAGCTCATCATAAACAACTAACCTGTGACAACTACCATATTGGTCTATACCTGTATGTTAAAGCACATAGGAAAGGGAAAAGAAAATAGAAAAGGGGCATGATGAAGGAAGAATAAGAGCAAGAGAAAGATTGAGCTGAAACACCATGGACAGAGAGGGAGAATTTTGTTTATGTAATGCATGTTTTAAACCTCATTCCTGTCCTAAAAGCCATCACCACCTGCAAGTGTATGCATTACAATGGCAAATCCATATACCTCCATTGTGTCTGGAAATTGGATTCTACTGTAGCTCTTCAGCACTCTTATTTAATAACTCTGATTTTTTTTTCATATTTTCAGTTCACTTCTCTTCTAGCTCATCCTCTTGTTTGTCAGCTTAGTTTATCAGCTTTATTTCTCCAAAGTGCTATGGAGGGAGCAACAAATAATTCACAACTCAATAAAATTTAAGGAGAAATAAATGTTTGCTGCATCAAAGATGAGATGGAGATTGTGTAGGAGGGAAGGTGGAGGGAGGAAGCAGGAGGTAGACTTTAAATTGCTTCTTTTGGAAGAGCTTTGAGAATTGAGAGTAGGTAACTCAGCGTACAAAATGGCTAAGGTTCTAAAATGGACATATCAAGAATTCAAATGCAAAAAGCAGGAGGAAAGCATTCAGAAATAGTGGCCGCGCAGGGTGATTTCGGCCAAATGAGAACTAAGCAGTCAGCACTGGAAATCTGTGATTCGTTTGAAGTAAGGTAAACCAATTTGTTTAAATTTTTTTGGCTGGAAAAAGCCAACAACTGTATCTTCATGTTTCAAAAACACGGGATACAGCAAACTCCTCCTCACTTTAGGCAGAAGGTCTGTACCGATAGTTCAGAGACTAGTCAACAGCTTTATTCATTTCAAAGAGGAGGTCATTCAGATGCCAACTAAGTGACTCAAATGTCAAAATTATCACTATACCTTTCTCCTAGATGAGACAGGCTGGAGGGTCTCAGCACTGAGTTACTGTTAAGTGATGTCTCATTCTGCCCCCAAAATACAGCTTCTGGCCAGCTGAGGAGTTACTAAAATGCAGCTGAACTGGAAAAGCTCAAAGGCAACATAGCCGCACAGCACAGGTATTTTGTTTCGGTATGTTATATACAAGGCATTAATACTGTGGTAAAACTTGCCAAAATAGGGCCATTTCCCTTCCGCACCTGTGACAGCATTACAGCTTTCCAGACAGCAGCAGGGAGAAATCTCGCAAGGACGGCCCCTCGCTGCCTTCCACGTGCGGTGCTCTCGGGGTCTGGCCGCCGTTGCATTCCTGGCACCAGGGATGGTGCCAAGAGAAAGAGGATGGAAGAGAAGCTATGAGTCTTCTTGCAGCAGTCTGCAGTGCAAGCGGGCTGTGCCAAGGGAGTAAATTGAATGAAAGTGATAACACAACTAAAAGAGTTTGCATTTGCTGGATCTTTCAAGGAAGGCTGGGCATTTAAGACAAGCTTGCTTTTTCCAGTCCCCTTCCAACCTTTTAACCTGGAAAAGCAGCACCATACTGCTATCCTGCTACTACAAAGAGTTCTTACTGTCTTCTAAGCACTGCGTTTTCACTTGGATCTCCAATTAAAAAAAAAAAGAAAACTTTAAATGGTTATGAAATCCAGAAGCAGATTCCCAACCCTGCAGCTTTTGTGCAAACACTCCAACTGCAATGGCAGCAATGGAATTACCTTTGGTTTACAGCAGTGCAAGGAGAAACAGAAATCACCCCATTTTTGTTGAGGGAAAATGCATCCATCAGAGTAGACCGAAATTGGACGGGGTTCCCTCCACGCGAGCCAAGGAGGAGGGGAGGGGAGAGGAGGTAGCAGCTGCTAGCAGACCGAAATTGGACGGGGTTCCCTCCACGTGAGCCAAGGAGGAGGGGAGAGGACGTAACAGCTGCTAGCAAGAATCGGGGGATTCGTATGCATCAATTCGTATGCAATGAGGAGTTGTGCTTCCCTCACATCAATCCCTGCACTTGGACCTTTAAAGCGTAGAACCAAAACGGTTCAAACTCTGCCTCTTCCGTGGGCAATTTCCTGCAGGAATGTCCAGGTGGAACGGAGATCGGAATTATCCCCACGCTCCTGGCAATGGCACTGGACTCTCTACCTGCAGATTCCCCCAAGCTGCGAGACCAGCATTTTAAGAAGTCTCAGTTGATATAATTTACCCTGCAATATTTATTCCCTTCTCCATGAAATAGTGAATTTCAAATGAAAGCATGCAAAGAATATGCAATTTATATGTTTTAATGTACTTTCAGTATGTTATTGTAATGAAAATGTTTACAAATATATAAAACACGTAAGTTTCATTTCAATCTTTACTAACATCTTGGTATGTCTCTACATCTGCACCCACAGCGGACAAGATATTTAACTCGGGTTGCTGAAGGTAAGTGCTATGTGTCTCTTCCAGATTTCTTCATGGTTTTTTAGTCATGAAAATTCAGTGATGTTTGTCAGTAAAAAAAAAATATCAACTGTATTTCCCTAGTAATGCTGCTTGTCTCTTAATCACTGCAATGCTGATAGGATTTGATAATAATCAGGTCAATAATCCTTAAAATCTGCTCTGCAGTTTAATCTTAAAAGCAACAGGACTCTGCAGAGAATAAGCCACACCATCTGCAGATCAGCTCAAAAATAATAGGTGGATGAAAGAGTGGAGACCACCTAAAGCGTTCATTTTGGCAGTTAAATGCTGTACTCTAGCATAACTATACTTAAACAACGTGGTGCTTGGGGTGAAACCCATCTCCCGTTAAGTCAACAGAAATCCTACTACTTCACATACTGTATACTGACACATAGCCGACCAAGTAATTGCAAAGCAATAAAATCTATTTTTCTTGTGACACAACCGCAACCACAATGTTGCCATGGCAATGGTTGAGCTTCATTGGCAATATTTCATTTACAATCCTCCAGCCATTTAAAGGGTTTTTTCCAGAAAATTGAATAAATGATAGTGTGAGTCAAAAAAACCCAATAGGCTACTTTCTCTAGACATTTACTATTTTAAAATTAGAAAGCAATAATTTGCAGTTTTCCATAGGTGCTACAACTGGTTAAGCTTATTCTTCAAGCTGTTCAACTGACCAGCCCTCTGAACTTTGTGATGTGAAATTTCACTTGAACTAACACCCAGCTTTTAAAGAACATCATCTCTACTAGCGGTGTCATGCTACTAACACGGTTTTTGATCTGCAAGGTTTTCGTAGTTTGATTATATCTTTCTGAATTTACCCTGGCTCTTTAATAGGGGAACGATTGATAGAGAGTTTGAGGAGGCAGCTAGCAATGAAGTCAGAGGTGATCAGACTGATTTCTTGGGGGTGTCCATAAAGTCCTCTTCTCGCTGCCCTTGTTTTCCCTTCTAATGGCCATGCAGGATGTTAGACGAAGGATATGAAATAGTGTCCAAGTGTCTCTGCTGCTGTGAATGACATAAGAGAAAAGGAAGGAAAGCAGTTGGCATGCACTGGTTTGTAAATGCTCAGCTTTGCGTTCTCGAGAAAATGGGAAAGAGAGAGGAGCCCATCACCAGAAGGGTGTTTCTTCAGCAGCCAAAAGGGAAGAGGGATTTAAGTTGGAATTTGGCTCTGTCAGCTTATGTCCTGAGCAGCACTGAAGAGGTTGTAGCCTAGTTGGCTCCCTCCTGTGTCAGCTGTGTGAATCTGATTTATGCTCTTTCAGGTTTGACTGAGGTAAAACATTATACGCTCCTATTTCTGAGCGGTTTTTGCTGCTTCGTTCTCTAACATTGTTGTGGATAATTAGGTCAGTTTTACTTCTCTTTGACATCACTGAAATGAGTAATTTTTTTTCAAAGAAGATGATCACTCTAATATTTCCTATCTAGTGTTGCTGCCACCTCCAAAACATGTCCTAATTAATGAGTTCCAGTAATATCATAGAAAAGAATGTGGATATTCAATGATCTAGTGTCTGTTTCTAACCCTGGAAAACCTTATTCATTTAAGTAACTATTACTCATGAGAATTATTGTGCGAGCTTCTAGGAGGTTGATTTCAGTAGGACCGTTCATGCAGGAGCAGTCTGCTCACAGTTAGTTCTCTGTTAAATATGTTAAATCTCTGCTACATCTCTCCACAGATTTGGTTTTAAAACCACAGACAATAATACCTGCCCTTATTCATTTAAGTAACTATTTCTCATGAAAATTATTGTGCGAGCTTCTAGGAGGTTGATTTCAGTAGGACCGTTCATGCAGGAGCAGTCTGCTCACAGTTAGTTCTCTGTTAAATATGTTAAATCTCTGCTACATCTCTCCACAGATTTGGTTTTAAAACCACAGACAATAATACCTGCTTCTGTGAACTAGTGATACTGAGAATCATCTACCAGCGTGGATCAGATCCAGAAAATCATACACCATAATTGCGTCTTTTCCCATCCCCTGAAAAGGTACTTTACACAGACCAAGTACTTTAAAAACACCGAGCAGTGCAGCTGCTAGTCACCGCACGTCCGTCACCAGTAGGTATTCCAAAGCTTTTACAGCCAGGATTCAGCAATCTTTATCATTATGAATTCAGACTCCCGAGACACAAGCTAGAATAATTACTGTTACTAGCTTTGCTCAAAAGTGTCTTCTGCCACACTTATTACAGCTCATTTGCTATAAGTACTCCTACGTTATTACCATTATCTACAAGCTATTCATATATGAATTTTGCGCAGCGGGAGTAAATGAGGAAGCTGTCAGTTCAGATACATCACTTCATTGGCAGGGTTTTGCCCGAGATCCTTCAGCAGAACACAATATTAAAAATGCAGCAAGCGAGCTGCCTTTCCCAGTGCTGCTGCGCCCGTGACCAACCTGCGGGGCCATCACTCTCCTCTGCCCATCCAGAAGCTCCCACCTTCACGTAAGAAGGCAAGTTAAGGAAGTTCTCTGGACTCCCTGACCCGATCTCAAACTTTGTGTTCTGGCCCCAACTCCAGGATTGAGAGAGTTTTGTTTATAAATGTTTTTATACGGTGTTTTCAGAAGTAACAAAATGAAGGAAGTGATTTATTCCTGCTGTCTTCCCATAAAAAGCAACAGCGAAATAACCCTCATAGGCATATCTAAGAAATCCTATTCACTATATCAAGAATTTAAGAGACATACAGATTGATCCTAATAAATAAATACAGACTTGAATTATCATAAAGCAGGATTAAATTTCCTGTTCCAATACCTTTTCTGAACACCCTGTTTATGAAGAATACAGATACCCATGTTTAGGACTGAGAGCTAAGTTCATTCTCATGAAGAAAAAACGTGATTTCGTGTTTGAAAGCTTAGCTAGCTATGAAGTAATAAATCAGCATTTTTTCCAAAGCATTCTGGTACCTGAAGAAAGCCTCCTCTGACGGAAGTAGTGAAGATCAACCTTCTTAGCATCGTCCAATTTCCACCGCTTCTAACAGCTTCCAATTACCAGCCCTAAGACATTAAAAGACTATACTCAGTTTGGAAGAAAAATCAGCATCTTAATATCTATTTGCGTAACAAACAGATGACTTTGCACTAACAGGGACTATTTGTACACTATAAAGAGTTTTATACATTCCATTTGAAAAATGCAGTCGCTTCCCCATTCTGAAGGCTAATGGCACTCAAGGTGAATCAGTCAATAAACCAGCAAGAATGTTCTTCGGGTTTTAGCAGGATTAATCTAGTTATGTTTGCTAGAAATATTTGTTAAAGAAAAAAAGCCCTAGCCTGATTGTTTATTTCACCTAAATTAAATGATGAATGAAACCTAAAATCCTCCATGGAAGACCAGGTCTTGAAGAGAAAAACATCTTGGCCTACGTCTAACTGCAAGCTATACTCCTCTAAAATACGGCACATTTAACTCCGAGAACCATTGTTACATTTACCCTGTAGCAAGCAAAGTCTGACCACGAAAAAGTTAGGGTTTAAACTTAGGGAGCAGAACATGTTTGGTATGAATAACAATACTTTCAGCTTTTAGATTGAGTAGCTGTCAGTTTTGAATTAAGTGAAGTGTTATCAGAAATTAAGCTTATGACACTTCTCAGACGTGGGATGTCAAGACTGTATCGCTTTCAATCACCAGATAGCTGATTTTTTCCCATTTGCCGCTGCCAGACGAGATGAGCGTCAAGCAGCAGTGATGGCAACTGTGCTTCTGGGAATGATACCGAGAGGATTATTAGCTACCCCAGTGTTCTTCTGGGACAGTGACAGACATGGAGATTTACTTTATGGTTAGCTCAAAGTTAGTAAGTGATTGACTCAAAAGGTCTTGTAGTATCATAAAAGATGAGAATCCCACTCCTCAGTTGCTGTAAGTGGCTGATGTGCTGTTTGGAACGCCAGCAGGTGAGACTCTAGCCCTATTTATCTAAAGAAATAAAAGGCAATGAAAAAAAAAAATCTTAAAATGTATAATCTGTATTTTGTATCTAACTAGGATGTATAATTTTTTACAAAAAGCATTCATTTTACTCCATCCTGTTAAAAATAGTTATTTAATTAAAAGCTGGAGGCAATCAGAAATACATTCTCTTAAAGTGATTTGAAGGGTGAAAAAAGCCCTTCAGCTAACGATATGCTTGGGAACTTTATTTTTGGAAGTTCTGTTCCTGTAATTATGTTCTATCTCGCCATAAATTCAAAGGCAGAAGATCTTACTTTTTCACTCCTTTCTGGGTGTTGAACAGCTTATTAGGTATGATGAACACTGCTGTCATTTTGTTCTTTCTTTTTTGGAGAAGTGGGGTTTGGGTGGGGGTCTTCGCCTTAGAAGAGGTCTGTGCATAAAGTTATGCCGTTCTTAACATATAATACGATAAATGAGAGTCCTCCTTAGTTCTTTCAAAATTATTGGTTCAGACTCTCAATCTTTTAATAATTAGACATCGCAGCACTTCCGTTAACAACTTCGGTCTGAAAGATACACCGTCAGGAAAAAACCTGCATCTCAAGATATTAGAGTGACTCAGCAAGGTGACTCAAGCAAATAATTTAACTTGCTGGAGGAATTACCACTTATTAAAGCAGACCGTCACGAGCTTAGAAAATGTCATCTCCAGCAATTCAACAGCGAACACAACTCATGTTTGGTCTTTGTGTTCCAAGTGACCCGAAGAGAAACGTTGCACGCTTAGTGGGGTACCTTCTACTTAGGTATACTGAAACACTGCAGAATTTTGCAACTTTTTGATAAATAGGATAAAAATAGAGTTTGGTATCAAATGCTTGTACTACAGGCTTTATATAGGTCATCCTTGGTGCTCTGAAGAAGATTAAGGTCTCTGGTCTTCAGAATATTAGCCTTGTTCCTGTGAACGTTTGCACTAACTGCAAGTCAGTGAAAGTTCTTCCAGTAACTCCAGCGGGTGTTAAATCAGTATCTTTTTTCAGGTTATTTCTCTTTTTCTCCATGTATTAAAATTCTGCAACTTAGCCTAGTTCTATTCTGTTCAGCCTCAAAGGGAAGACCAGAAATCGCTCTATCCCAGAATAGCCTACAGCTGTGGGTAGGACATACCGCGGGGCATTCAGTGGCGGGACGCAAAATTTATAGAAATATTGCGTGGGATTTACAGTTCATTTAATTAGCTTCATGGAATAACATTCTGCTTCCTTTGAAAAGTAATTCCACCAGTTTCCTTTGCTATTGCAAGACAAGAAAGAGTAGCAACAGAAAAATCCGATGTGACAAGTTTTCAATGTTTCCTCAGTGCATCAGAATTTTCTGTTATTTGCTTGTCAAGTTTAAAATTTATTATCACTAAAAAAGTATTACAGTGTATTAATATTGTATTTCATTATATTTGAAATGAAACTTAATGCCATATCCTCAGAGGGGATAATCTTAAAAATAGAACAGAATTTTTTAATGAAAGTATACATAAATTATAGGTAAGGCCAATACAAAACTTTAGTCTACGTTATCCTTCCCCTACATATATCAAGATTTCATGTATGTGCATGCATGTGTAGACACAAATACATACATACATGACGTGCTGCGAAATAACATAGCTCTAGCCAAAAGTGCAGTAGCATAAACTATAGCACTGTGCAGCAAGTGAACACATACTTATCTTTAAACTTCTGAATCAGTCCCATTGCTCTTTTGGTTGGTTTGAAGGTTGTTTCAGAAGCTTAAATACATTTTAAGGTTTGGTGAGCCAAGGACATACACTTAAGCAACAGGTAGAAAAAAATATTGGCATAAGGTGCTTCCCTGCCTTCTTAGGATGGTTACGTACCTTCTTTATATTTTTATAATAAAAACATATTTTATATTCTTGATATAAGTAAAAATATTCTGAGCTATTCTGAAACTTGGCATATAGCATTTCTGTATCAGAATCTAACTGGAAATATCAAATCAGCATTTTTTAGCTATTTTTTCAGGGAGAAAAAAAGAAGGCATATCTTTTTCGCCTTTTCCAAACCAAATAAATATAATCCTGATTTTTTAGCAAATACTTACCTGGTGTTTTCAAATCTTGAGTTTAAATCCCCACTAGTAAGATCCTTACTCCTCAGTTATCATCATCATTACTATTACATGCTTAAATTTACACAAACTGAGGTGGTTTATTAGCACCCATAGGATAGCACAGAGTGCCCATCATTAAGCTGGTACATAAGGGTCTACAGGACCCTTTATGCCTTAAATTGCATCTCCTTAGAACAGGGATCCCATTTTATTTTGGTTTAGGTCATATTTAGCGGGGATGTTATTTAAACTGGGGATGAACAGTGAGGCGGCAAACTTTGCTCAGGTTGGGACGTTCTTGGTAGAAAGGTGAGAGCTGATTGTGAAGAACTGCAGATAGTGAATGACTGGCCAAAAAAATCGCTGATTAAATTCAGTGCAGATGTATGTGCAGTGATGCACGTGGAGAAAAGAAACCTAATTTCACAAATAAAACAAAGGTTCTGAGCTGCCTGTTACTATTCAAGGACAAGTGCTGGGTTATGATGAAAATGAATAGAATATTAGAAACCTGTATGAAGGAACAGGGAACAAAACGGAAAACAGTATTACTATTATCAACAAAACCAACACAGTTCTATATGAAACCACTTCTCTGCAAGAAATGAAGCACGGAAAACGCTCGAAATGAAGCAAGACTGAAAAAGAAATGGCTAAGGGTGTTTTCTGGAAATTTCTACAGAACAATGAGTGTCACCGAAAAGGTGACTAGGGAATGACTGCTTACTACCCCTCCTGATAATGAACTGAGATGCTGTAATGAAACTAGCCAAGAGCAAGTTCAAAGCCAACAGTGGTACTTCCCACAATGCACTGAAAACGTTTAAGGCAGGACGTTTAGGTCGATGGAATTTTTCACAGACCTTAAGCCCTAGGTGTAAAACGCATCAAGCCATTAAACTCAGGACGGCGCAGAAACGTGTGGCTCGGGAGGTGCCTGTGTCACCAGTTTCTGGACGCTTGGAGAGTCCCCTGGGGAAATGTCACTCTACGCTTGCCCTGTCCTGACACCGCTCTGCAGACACCTGCCATCAGCAGCCAGACGTGGGTACCGCTTCGGCGTAGGATGCGCTTTTACATTCTTACAGTATTATTCCGCATGCAGACGTACATGTAAGCTGTTCGAAGTCATGTATCAAGTTTCTTGGTCTCTGATCTAGAGCTGTTTATACCGGTATCTCCCCTTGAAAACAGTTACTAACATGCTTTGCATTTTTTCCTGAACGACTGCTCATCGTCTTGCTCTGTCAAGTGCAGTAACTCCCTTAAATTCCTATAGTCGCTCTAGATACACATTAAATAGCCTTCAAATATTACAAAGCAAAATTTACTGCCCTTAATGTCTTTATAAATGGATAGGTAAGAGCTAAACCAGCTGCCGGAGGAAGTAATTTCTATCTGCTCATGTCCAGGTTGTGGTCGCACAGTAGCCAAAGCCGAGCTAAACCCCTCACGCCACCCTCCTACCGCTTTCCCACCCGTTATCTTCCAACCCTGCCGCGTCTCTGCTTTTCACTGCAGGCCG
>NW_008796193.1:2304061-2320431 GCF_000699145.1 Aptenodytes forsteri | reverse complement strand
GCCCCGTGGGGGACGGGGGCCTTGCTTCAGAGGGCCTTTTCCGGGAGGAGGGGGGTTTGCGTGACACTAGTAGGAGCTGTGCTTTCTAAATGTGGGGATTGCCCTCCGTGCACGGATGGAGAAGGGAATGGGAAGTTCGGTTTCCCTTTCCGAGGCGAGATCAGCCAAACTTAGCTGGGGGGGCGAGGAGAGGGAAGGCAGTGGGACCTCTCCCAGGGCTGCGGTGGGCAGGGGCAGCCCAGGCCCTGGGGCAGAAAACGCAGTTTGCGGTGTAGAGTAGTGCAAACTGTGCGCCAGGGACATCTGACGTGCCGTACATCCAGCGCTGTGTGTAGACCGGAATGGTGTCGGCAAGGCTAACTCGCCAGCTGTCCCCCCCAAACAGCGACCGCTGTCAGCTGAACGAACCCGGCCGTGTTTCCTGCCGTTGAAAAGAAGTTACAGGCCGGTGAAACCCTTATGGGCAAATTTAAACTTTCTCGCTGTGTAAAACCACCTTAACGCGCAGGGGCAAAAAAAGCTTTAAAGATTACAGAGGTCTCGGTGGGGTTGAAATGTGCTGGCAGTGCTCGGCATTGCCGGTTGTTACGGTAGGGACTGCCGGGAGTGCTGGAGCAGGTGACTGTGAGTCACGGGTAATGGTGTAAGTTTGGTTTCACTTGAGTTATGGCACATCGAGAAAGACACTTCAAGGGAGGAGCGAGTATGTGCTCGTCATGGGATGGAAGAGCTGTGGAGGTGGCAGGGTGAGCTCTTTCAGTGTCAAAGGTAAATGCCCCAAGTGAGTAACTGAGGAAGTTAATTCAAAACAAACTGCTCTGAAATGCTGGTTTGGTGTAATTGGTGTAAATGGGTGATGTCATGTTTTCCCTGGTGGTTCTGATCTCTGACCTGAGGTATACTTGAATGAACAACCTAAAGGTATTTTCCTGTTTGGTTTTCTTATTTGTCCTGTGGCTCAGTGCAACACACTTATTGCTGCTGAAAGGGATGGTGACCTGGGTTTTAAAGCAAAGAAACATAAATACAAGCAGCAATTTTAGTGTTACTGGTAGCTACCTTAAGAGATGTCCTAGATGTTTAGGCACAGCTGTTACCTTTTTGCAGCCTGCTTGTGATGTTTATAGGATAAGATAACAAATATATCAACAGACTTCCTAATGTCTTCAGGTTGCTGTCAGAGCTCTACGATGCATGGCTGGACTTCAAAGGAAAAAAACAGTTCTGGAATAACTTATCTATTTGAAATATTAAAGAAACCTCAAGTACCTCATAACGTTTGGCTTTATGTGCTTCCACTTAACTGTGAAGCATCTTAGTACTTGCTGCATCTTCCTCTTGGGATATCAAAAGGTGGCATGAAAGAAGCCTATAAAGCTTTGTACTTCCATTTTGTTTGAGAAAGACTGATACTGTTTGGAAGCTTTCATCAGCAGTATTTTAAGAGTGTGGGGGTTTAATTGTTATTTTTACAGCACACACTTCATTCTCTGTCAGTAACAGTTTAATGCAGTCATTCTAAGTCGCTATGAAGGCTTGTTCTACTGTATTCTTAGAGCTTTCAGCTTAAGCAGGACTTGAGCTTTTTAAAAAGAAAAGTTTCTCTTGCTGACTCTAAGTATTCTTTCCCCAAAAGTCCGATGACGGAGCTGTCGGGGACCCCAGAATCGCTCACATGACCCAGGGCTGGGAGGCTGCTCTGTAAAGGAGCTGCATGAGCAGTTTAAACCCGAGATCGTGCTGTGCCTTGAAAGGGCAGCTCTGCCTCCTGGTTTGTACCTGGGCATGGTCAGCCAAGCCAGTTTGCTGTGACGCTGTTAATTTGTCTGTTGTTCCTCAATGACTTTTTTTTTTTTTGCATAGGGAGGTTCCAGGCAGGCCAGTAAACCACACTTCCATTTCGCTGAGAGTCAAGGACTCTGGGCGTGAGTGAAAGTAGCTGGCAGAGTAAGGCTGTCAGTTCCTCTTGGGGGAGGTTTGGTTTGTTGTATTTATCAGTCTGAAGTAGGTTTGATGTTAAATGGAGCCAGTTTGGGATCTGAACTTACTTTTTATGGCCTTACGTTTTGGAACCCAGATGATAAGTGGCGTTATAATTGTAAAGCAGCTTGGTAGGTCTCCTTATTGTGTGAATTTCAAGGGCTCACTGAAGTAACATTTTCCGAGTTTTAATATCACTAATGGGGAAACACAGTATACGCTAGGTTTGGTAGCACTTCAAACAGGAGAGCAAAATACTGCGACGAAAGGATTGGTCCTGTTCTTGAATCCTTAACTTGCGCTGCAGAACACCTGTTTAATTTGAAGTTTGCTGCAAAGGAACTCAACAGGAACTCAAAAAAATGTGACAAAGAAGAAAAGGCTGAGAAAGCTAAAATTAAGAAGGTAAGCAGTGGGTCTGAAACAAGCTCTTTAGATCTATTGTTTACATATTATAGCAGGAAAATATCTGGCGGTTTTACCATTTTCCTGGTACGTGCACTAATAATATTGTGATAGACGCTTGTGATTTAAAATATATGACTATAAATCTTCCCATACTTATTAATAAATGTGAGGATATGTTCTTGTGTATCCTCTTGTACAGCTTGTGGCATTTGCTTCCTGAGAAAACTGTCTTGTGTGTGTTTTGTTAGAGACTGTTGTTCTCAAAGTTAAAAATACTTAATGTTTATCATCTTGTATTAAAAGGGCTTATGAAGAGGAACTTTAAAATAGTTTTTGAGTCCTTGAAGTAGTAAAGAGAGAGACTAAATTTATTTGACTGTATTTTTGTCCATGAAATACAACTGTACCAGCTGTATCTGTGTTTGGGTTTTGATACTGAAAATGTTTTTAGAAATGAGAAAATTATGTTTCTGTAGCTCTGTAAACCCTCCTACTTGAAGTCCATGCTAGATACTTTCCTTGGAAAGAAGTTAGGGGTTCACATCTTGAAAAAGTTTGGGGGGAGGAGGGAGGGTTTTATTTTCTCTTTTAATAGAAAAGATACTGTGATGAATTGATGCTTATTCCAAAAATGAAATGGGCTATTCAGAAGTCATGTTTACAAGAGGAGGGAAGGTTAAAATGCTTTTTGCTTTTTCCTTTTTTCTTTTTTTTCAACAGGCAATTCAGAAGGGTAACATGGAAGTCGCACGAATACATGCGGAAAATGCAATCCGCCAGAAGAATCAAGCCATCAATTTCTTGCGCATGAGTGCCAGGGTAGATGCTGTAGCAGCAAGAGTTCAGACTGCAGTGACAATGGGCAAGGTAAGTCTGTTTTCACAAATCTATTGCAAGGATGAGACCTCTGATCTTAGAAGTGACTTAATTCTATCTCTAATGAGCTGAAAAGGTTCAGGTTTGGTTTCAGATGTAGCCAATAGTAAATCAAGTACTGGAATCCCCCTGGCAGCTGCTCTTTAGAAATAGATTGCTATCCAGTATTGTTTTGTAGCTGATAACTTCTATTAGCTGTTACTATTCATGCTCCGAAGGATGCAGTGTGTTTTGCTGGTTACGCTGTTAAGGTTGTTTTGCAAAGATACTGCTCCATTTCCAAATACATAAAGCCATGGTGTAGGATGTGTGACTCCAGAAGTCTTTTTTAGCTCTGCTGTACTGCTCTTCAGCCAGAGAGTTTATTCTGCCGTGTGATCTGTATACCAAATATATCCCTTAACATTTAACAGGTCTCGAGACCCACAAAAGTTAATGCCATATACACCTCAGGTTTTAGTGGATTTCAGCTCAGAATGCATATTTCAAGTGGTTGAGTCAACTTACAGGATTTGAAATGGTGGGAGCTATAAAAAAAAAAAGTGGCTTTCTAGATGGCAATAGTCTGTGCCCTGCTATTTGATACTGTAGAAGCTCTGTGGATAGAGGTAAGAGAGCTTGGTAAGAAACTGCTCATTTTTCTTTCTTTGTAGTAATTTCCTTTACCTCATTTCAGGTAACAAAGTCGATGGCAGGGGTAGTTAAGTCTATGGATGCCACACTGAAGAGCATGAACTTGGAAAAGGTAAATAGACTTACTTTTCTTGGAGGTGCACAACAAAAGCAGAAAGGGCAATGGTCACACGTTTTAAAAAGGGAGATTCCAATCAAGAGAGAAGGTTTTGCAGTGAGGTTGGTAGATCCTGGAACAGGTAGCCCAGTGTGGTTGTGAAGTCCTCATAAATGGAGGTGCTCAGAACTTGACTGGACAGGGTCCTGACCAACCTGCTTGAACTGCAGTGTTAGATCAACTTCAGAGTTGATGCTGGGAGGGGGACAAGCTTCTGATCTCCAGAAGCTGCTTGTGGCCTTCGTTCCAGTGCGATTCTATTTTTGTCAGTTCAGATATATAATCTCTTGCGTTATCTGCAGGTCATTGATTTGATTCATATTTTTAATAGATATCTGCACTAATGGATAAATTTGAACATCAGTTTGAAACACTGGATGTTCAGACGCAACAGATGGAAGACACAATGAGCAATACTACTACACTAACAACGCCACAAGTAAGAATAGTAAACCTTTTTCAAAAAAGGTGATCTTAAATTATGTGTCTAAACTGTGTGGAGATGTCTGATTCTGTTCTTTCTGCCTACTTTGAGACATAGCAGCCACTGGAGCCTTTTCACTTTTGCTTTCTGCTTCTTTGTGATGAAGAGACTATTTCAAATCATAGTCACAAGTACAGAGGATCACATATATGTATTTTTGTCTATTTCACTGTTACATAGCAGGCTTTATTTCATATTATATCTTGAAAACTCTAACCCTCCTACTGAGTAAGCAGCGTTTTGATGAGTTCTTAATGAACTTCTGAACAAGAAGACACTGCAGCATTCATTATCAAAGCGGAATATACTGTAAGAAAATCAATAGTTCTAACTCACTGATATTAACAAAATGACATTAGTCACCACCAAATTGGTAGTAGTATGTGCAATGGAAAGGTTTTAATTACCTACTTTCAATTTATGGACATGTGTTTACTAAAATAAATTCTTAAATGGTGCTTTACGTAGTTAAGAATTCCTAGCACCTATCCCCTTGTGCTATTCCACTGGGGGCTAAATGTGCTATTCCAACAGAAGCTTTCTCAGAGAGAAATTCAGTGGAGATGGTACTTTGTAAATAAAATAAAACTAAACCCAAATCCAATAAACCAAATCTATTAGAGATGGGCTTTTTTCCATGTTGTGCAAAGCAGTGTTTTAGTAGCTAATAATTGGGAGTTGATAAGGCTTAAAATATTCAAGTGCGCGTTTGGTTTTTTACAGATAAGTTTAATTGTTTAGAAGCATTATTTCAGAAGCTAGAGTTCTATTAATGGGAGTTTAACAGGCTGAGCACCTCTACGGGGTTAAACACAAAAAAGTTCTGTGGAAGACATTTTTCTTTTAATCAGGTTTGTTTAAAAATTTTTTTTTTCCTTTCACCTCTGGGCATCATTCTCGTAATAGTTTCGTTGCCAGTATTTCATTCTGTCACTCAAAGCTTGTCATAAACTACAATATGCAGCAATCAATTTTGTTTTCTTTACCGTAGAACCAAGTGGATATGCTTTTGCAGGAAATGGCGGATGAAGCAGGGTAGGTAAAATTTTGAGTGACTATTTCTTGAATAAATCTTGGTTCCAACAACCCTTCCTGGTTAACTCGAAGGTCAGATACCCTTGTTTTATATGTGTTTGTCACTTGGAAGCAGAGAAGAATCACCATTTTCCTTTCACCTCTGGGCATCATTCTCGTAATAGTTTCGTTGCCAGTATTTCATTCTGTTTTCACTCAAAGCTACTGTGAATGTCAGGATGCAGGGGTGGTTGTGCAAAAGCCTAAAATCATAGGCTTACTTGTCATGTCAGGGTAGCGTTTTATTATTTACTTGGATTGGCTTTAGCATTAGCAATCCTTGCCGTGCTTCTCCACGATTTTCCTCTTTCTTCCCCTCTTACCACGCCTGTAGTTCTGCTCTCACAAGCTAGACATTGCAAAACGGGTCATCATGACATATTTAAGCCTTTGGGGTATACGGAGATATTTCGGAGAATTTTACTTGCCTTCTCAGCGATGCCTAAGTTGGAAGTGTCGCTCTGTTGGCTTGAGGATAAATATTTTTGACAAATTTTTTAGTAAAACTTTTTTTGAGTGAACTTTTTGTCATTCATATGTATGCCACGTCTGATAAACCTCTGTTAAACAGAAATCTTGCTCAGTCCCGGCTAAGCAGAATTTGTTTAGCTATTGCTAGTTATAATATATGACTTGTCTTCTTGGTAATGAGTCGGATTTACTGATCAAGTTGTCTAATTAGCTGGAGTACAGCGTTCATGGGATGCTGGTGGCCTCATGCTATCTCAGTATTGCTCTGCTTGTCAATTATTGTGCTTCTTCCTTTAGCTATGTATGCCTGACTTGTTTTGTCAATTATTGTGCTTCTTCCTTTAGCTGTGTATGCCTGACTTGGGTTTTTTTTTTCATTTTGTTTTCTCCTATTAGTCTTGATCTGAACATGGAACTACCTCAAGGACAGACAGGTTCTGTTGGTACAAGCGTTGCCTCAGCAGAACAGGTTAGATTCAATTGAAATCAATGTTTCTAGAGAAATGTGATATGAGAATTAATGCTTTGCTTGGTCAAAACAGGCTTGCTAAGTTGTAATTAGATTTTAGCTGTCCAAAAGAAATACTGCGTAGTTAAAACAGTCTTGCAATCAAAATAATTTTGACAATACATTTGTCTGCTTAGTAAATCCAGAAAGTTTAGATGCTTCAGATGTATTTTTGCATAGTTATTTCATAGAGTTCCGAGCAATTGACTCTCCTACCTACTCCAAATTTAATGAATCCAGCGATCTCCCACAGTGTAGATGAGGCCTTTGGGGTTTTTTTCCCTTTAATGTGTGAAAGCTCTTACAGGACTAGTGCAAAGGATTCCACATTTGCTCTAGATGGATGGCTTAGAATTTCTTGTGCATAGGCAGATCCTGATGTCAGGGTTGCACAGATCTCTTGGTGAGTTGCTTTTCCCATTCTGGGGGAATATATTTGAGGGAGTGGAAAGAGAACAATTTATTTCTGTCATCCCATCTTTGTGGAGAAGACTTTAGGGAGCCTCGTCTTAACTGAACAACGTTTGGGAAGCCCCAAGTATTCCACATTCTTTGAAAAGTTCAGTTTCACCTTGTACCAGGCCCTCTAAAACGAATAAACCTACTGCTATCTCACTGCAGCGGTTCAGCTGGCTACCAGCCTTGGTCGGTCAAGGCTGCATCCAAATAAGGATGCAGTTCTGTAAGAGCTGCTTTGCACTTGCAAAGATGATACATAAAACAACAAACAAACAAAACCAAAACCCCAACCTTATCTCTACTTGCTGTGTTCTGAATCTCTTTCCTAGGTATCCACTGCTGGAGATAAGATAGCTGTATGGACCTCTGGTCTCCCCTGGTACAGCCATTCTTGAGGTCTTAAGCAAATCTTGTTAAGACTTGTACATGAGAATTTCATATCATCTGGACATGAGATTGCTTGACCGTTGCAGAACTTTGCAAAAATTAATTTTCATATTACTGATAGCTGGTTTCTTTGTGTTTTACAATTCTGCAGGATGAGCTGTCACAGAGACTGGCCCGCCTACGTGATCAAGTTTAAGTTAAACAAAGCTGCAGTTCTTTGTACGTGCTTTCAAAATACCCTTTCTGTAACTAACCCTTCACTACACTAGAAAGGTGTATACAGTATGGCTTAGGTGTTTGAATATTTGTAATATAGGGTACTTCACTCCTAGCTTGCTGCTCTTTCTAAATACATTAAGTAACCCAAAAATATCAGCTCTCTAATGTCCTTTTCTGTACATTTTGAAGTTGATATATTTTTCGCAAGCTTTTTTCACAAAATCAAGTTGATATTCTAAGTCAGCTAGTAATGTTGGTGCATTCTAGCTAAAAGAAAAGCAGAGTGTCATTGATATATATTTTAAATTATGAAGTGATTTTTTTTAAATTATGAGAACTGTTTATGGTTGGAGAACTGATGTATTCAGTTCGGATGACTGTTGTAGATAACTTTCTTACACAGCCAAACTCCTGGAACACGCAAAGGTGGACAGCGTGGACTTCATGGAAAATACACTTGTTAAAACAAATAAGTGGACTTCAGTCTGGGTTTTTTAGCCTTTTAAAGCTAGGGTAATTGTGCTGAAATTAGTTGTTCAGTTAAAAAATGAGCTACCAAAAGCTGTTTTCATATAATTGGGAACTTGTACGGTGTCATCACTCTAGTACAGGAGGAATAAAATACATTTTTCAACTCCTTGTCAGTTCTGTTGAATGTTGCAGCTTGCTTGTCGTTTAATGTCAAGTGCTGTAGCTTCTCTGTTTTGCTTTCTTCTCAGTCTCCTGGGGTGCAGCCAGTTATACCACTCACCTCTATTTCCACCGACATAACATCTAGTTCCTGTTAATAGGGAACTCATGCTACCCATTTTTTTTAGGTTCAGGCTCAGAAGCCTTATATGGAGTAACTGAAGCCTGCTTTTCTCCAGGCCTTACCCTGTCTTTGCTTTTAATCTAGTCCCTCTTTTATACGTAAGGGCAAGTCTCATGATCACATTCCACACTTCAGTGTTCTTCCATGTATGAAAAATACAGAAGTGCTCTTCCTCGGGTTCAGATCTTCACGGTCCTCCTTCAGGAGTCAAGGTCCCAACCTTGTCTTCTCTAACCGGGGCACTCCCTTAGATCAGCTTTTCCTCCTCTGCTCTTCACAACAGGTGAGTAGTAGACGAGTAGAATAGGCCGGCTCAGTCAAAGGGGCAGGCTGCTAGGTGTGTCCATCAGTTATGTTGGATTAAGAACAGCTACTTTATTCTGTAAGGTGTAATATTGCTCTCTGCAGATAAAATAACATGATTTGTAATATTGCAGTTGTATGGAGAAGCTAGTTTGTTTTAGTGATCCCTTTAACCCCTTTATATTTCTGCACAGTAAGAATCTACTGGCTTCTTTCAGTAGCTTCAAACTCTGGCTGCAGTTGTGAAGTAAAGAAATGGTTGTAGAAATTTGTAGCTGAGGCTACTTGTGATGTGTTGTGATAAACAGTGATGTTAAAATTCTCTTTCTGACTCTTTCGGCTTGTTTTTTTTGTTTTATCTTTGTAGGGGTGAGGGAAGGTGCGAAACACTAGACTTAGAATTAGTTCTTAATTCACTGGTGTGCAGGATCACGTGGGTTTTCCAGTGTTGGGGAAATATTAAAGAAAAAAAATACTTTGCTTTTTTTTAGTCGAGCAGGATTTTTTTCAGTGAAAACATGCAAAAATGATGAAACGTTTCAGAGCAGTTTCAAACTATATTTTGAATGTTATTCAAATCGCTTTGAAGGTTTAGCAGGATGTTACATACTGAAGTATTCAAGGCTACTGTAAAAATAAGATATGGAAAATAAGATAGACAAAACAACCTAAAATGTTGTGGAATCGTGTATCTCACACTGGCAGCCTAAACTAAAACAACTTGTTTAAAATGTGGTCTTTTCACTTGTTTACATTTATTTTCGATGCAGCTTCCTTTTAAACATCTTGAATGTTCCTCCTGTAAATAGGAGAAATTGGAAGATGTTTAAAAACCATGTACTCACAGCTGTAGTCTTGGTACAATCCTTTCAAATTATTAATAAAACATCTTAGGAAAGGGGCTATATACTACATTATTTTTTTCCCTAGCTCCTTCTGAACAATACAACAAAAACATAATGGTGTATCTATGCAACCGGGTTACCCACAACTGTGGTAACTGCTTGTGTGTGTGCCTTTGCCTTGCTGAACTTACTTCATTTTTTTGATATTCAGTTACTTCATATCATGATAGGATTGGAAACTTGCTGTTGTGTAATAAATCCACATCTGAGTTTGCTTTGTGGTTGCTTGTTGATGGAGCTGTACCGTAAAGTACTGAGGTTTTCAGTGTTTGATGTTGGCCAACTTCAGCTAGCTTGTCTGGCTTATTTTAATGTTAAAGATGATGCTGCTTTTAGACTGTTCCTGGCTGTTCTTAAACTATTTGAGGGAGTAGACAGCAATTCTGAGATCCCGTGTATTTGATTTTTCTGTGTATGTTGCCTTGCCGTGAGCCTTGGGGCTTTGGAGGAATTGAAAAATAAAGGGAGACGAGACTGATTAGATTGCTGCAAGGTAAATGTTAAATAAGCTTATCTTACTGGCTATATACAGCCTGTTTCATGGTCTTGATCTTATCCCAGGCTTGCCAACTCCAGTACCAGGATAGATTTCCAGTGTCTTTTTTAAAGGGATTAACAAGTAAACATAAAGGCTTGATTGACATAATTAGTGTTACCTCTGTGGGACTATGATGCAAAGAGGTAGGCAGGCTTAGCTGACTTGGGCAAGAAATATGTGTTTGAAACAATGAATTTTTGCCCTGCTGGCTTCACTCTGAGAATTGCTGTGTATTTCAACGGGGCCAGGATTTTGTATTGGTTATTTCTGTGTATAGATCTCCTGCCCTCTCCTGGGGAAGATGATTTCTTTTCTCTTTAGAAGCACTTGTGTATGAGAGCTGGCGTTCGGGAAGTTTGAACAGTTACATTTCGAATGTATATATTTTTCTCAAGTCTTTTGGAAATGCTTAAAACTGAAAGTTACTCTGGGAGCAATGTTTGAGTTTCATATCCTTCCCCCATTCAGGCTTTCCTCAAAACACTTGCTCTTTCTGAACAGCTCTGGCTCCTCGCTCCTACATTGCTGGTGTTTCCTGTAAGTTGACTGTATGTGTTTGTAGAAGTTCATTTCACGTTGAATAAATTGTATGTGCTTTTATGTACCTTATTACCAGATAATATTTCAAAATTTATGGTTATGAGCAGACACATCTAAAGCGAAACATTGCTTGAAATGTTGCAAGATGGTTTTGCTCGACGTTTTTTTCCTTGGTTACTAAAACTGCTAGTGTATAGTAGCGTTAGTCTTCGTTCATTTAAATTCCAAAACTGAAAGCCATGAAGAGCTTCAGATGAAAGGAGAGGGAAGGAAAGAAAGAACAAGAACTTTAACTTTCTTGATTGCAATGAGATAAAATGATGAAGTTGCCTTTGTGGAGATCCTCAGAGCCAAAAAATAGTGACATTTTGATAACTATAATCAGCAACTGTGTACAGAAATAAATTCTGAAGCCGGTGACGTGTATAAAGAGAATAATTTTTGTAGCTCTGGTAGAGTTCATTTTGAAAACTGCTTTACTTGTATGGGACAATTTGTAAATGTAACTGCAAGTGGTAAATAAAATTGTACAGACAAATTATTTCAGATGTGTTCCGAGGTTGTATGGCTGTTTGCTGGCGGGGCTCGGTGCATGGATGAATGAGCAGATGTAACGCCATCAATGTTTTCCTGTGAGAAGATAATCAGAAAATTAAATCTTCACGGAGACAAAATAAGAAAGTGAAGTGGGTACTATGGAGAAAGATTTGGGACAACAGTTTAGGGAGTAATTAGGATTAAATATAACAACATAAAATACGATCTATTTAAAATTTTCTGATTTTTTTTACATATTTAGTTTGGTACGGAGTGTATCCCTCGTGCTTAAACTTCTAAGAGGGTTTTCTGTCCTTACCGTATAGAACAAGGGGTCATGTGGAAAACTGGCAGGAGACGGTGTGGTTTTGAGTTTGTCCTGCCCAGAGCTAAAAACCTTCCATTTTTATTTTCCCCTTCCATTGTTGTTTGGGAACCAGCAGAGGGAGCCTCAAGCTTTGTTTTTGCACAGGTCCTACATAAATTTTTTTGAATTCTTAAAACAATGGACTTTCAGAGTCATCACTAGCTGGTTTAAGGAACTGTCTCCTGCGGAACCTCTGTTTCTGGACGGTATCAAAGCTCGGTAGGAAGTGCCTGTGTTGGGGCTTAGATCCTTGCCTAAGAGCTGCTCTGTTGCACAAAATACAACCTGGAAACAGGCTGCACGGGGCCATCAGCTAATTTGTGTCAACATCCAGCCATCTTCGCTAAATGCATGTCAAAACGTTTCTTTGCTGTCTTTAGGCATTAATTTGGGACTTGGAGATCTACTGTTAGGAGTGCAGTTGTGAATAACTGTGTTTAAAACTTGTAAATTGTTTAATTTGTAGTTAAGTCCTCTTGGGTTTCTTCAGCTGTTGTGTCATTCTCTTTTTTTTTTTTGGTCCTGTGATGATAATTCTGGTTTTTACAGAAGGAAACACACTGCGTGCTGATGGAAAATGCGTTTTGATAGAAAACTTCATTTTCTTATTAGAGGTGTTGCCCACGTTGAGATTTGATCTGATGAAGTATTTACTTTGGTTTCAGGATTCTCTCTGTCCGTATAGCGCATTGCATTTTTTGGCTTTAGCGTTAGGGCGAAGGCCTGGTTTGAACTAACGGCAGCATACTGCTTAGTGCTCTTTTTTTTTTTTTTTTTTTTTTTGTCAAACAATATTTTTTCAGTGAAATCCCAAGAAGGGTCAGTGGCCTTACTTGTATCGGAAGCAGCTCTCTTCATTACCATTCAAATAAAGGAAAAGACCGATGCGAACAATCTGTAACTAATTTCAAGTGCCAATTGAGCCTTTTTAACTTGGAAGAAGATGCAGTAAGTGAGTCTCACAGGCTTTCGCTTGACCTTTACTACTCTTTATTAAGAAAGTCATGCTGAATCAGCTGCGATACACAGTTCAAGATAGAAAATCAATGGGCCGTAGGATCCCAGCTCTTTCCAGTTCTTTGCAAAGCTTTCCAATGTCTTCCAACGGTGCCGGTTGCCGTGAGAAGCAGCCAGAACCAGACCGTCTCGCGGCAGACAGGCTGCTTTCAAGCTCTGGCCTAGACAAGGGTGATTTGGGAGAATAGAAGTACCTAAGTATCGCCTATTTCTAAGCTAAAGGATGGTTTACTGTTGCGATGGCCTGTGCATATTGCTTAGGATGTTCTAAACTTGTTAACTCGTGAGTGAAACAATCTTTTTGCAAAAGTACAAAGCAATAAATGTTATGTACCAACAAATATATGTATCTGACAAGATAATAATCAGCTTAATACAATTTCCCTACTATCTGATTCATAATTCTTTATTACAATCAATTTCTGTCAAAATGAGCTGTCAGGGATAGTAAAACATTTCAAAACTTCATTTAAAGACACTCAATATATATTTTTTTAACTCTTTTTTCAAAGATTAATTTAACGTAATCCTGGAGTCTCTATACAAGATGTTTCACTTTGTTCTTATCACAGTCAGGACTTCGTTCCTCTTGCTGCAAAATGGGTTAATACTGGAACCATTAAGCTCTATTTCTGTTGCGGGTGATTTTTCAGTTCCCGGTACCAGTACGAAGCCCCAGCATTTGACTTGAAATGCGTAGGGGAAGCAGGCAGTCCCATTCAGAGTGTTGTAAATTAGTTCCAGTCTCCAAGAGACTGCTGTAACCAATTGATCTGACCTGGAAGTGGATAAAGTCCATAACAGTAAGATCAGCTTTTCTTCTAGTAATTTGACAAATAGAACCTTTTTTTTTTCCAAGTCCCATGTAGGCTACATACCCCATTTGTTCTTTCGTGATGGACATCGTTTCCGCATTGAAGTGATAATGATTTTCCAGATTTCGGCTGATTTGTATAGCAGGTGCCTTAATTTATTAATGCCAGAAGAAGGGAGAGATTCAACAGCAACAACAAAAAAAAAGGATTCCTGGCAGCAACCATATATCAAAGTTGTTGCTTATCCAGTTACGTTGCTGTAAGTATTTGACCATTGCTTAAAAACTTGATATCTCTATACAAAGCGTATACTTCTAACAACCTCTTCTGCAGAGATAATTCCATTTGTAAAGAGAGCAGAAGTGTCAATGTTTATTAGTGGTAATTATTATGTTTAACAATGGCACTGCTTTTCATCCAAATATTTAAAAAATACACTGTATGGTAAAGATTAATATTTACCAAGCCCCGGGTTGCCTTGTGTATAGCATGTTTAAAGCGACAAATACAGAATATCCTGGGTTCTCTTTCAAATGTAATGCTTTTGCTGAAGTTTTACAACTTCAGTTAGCCTGTGGCTAGAGTATTAAATAGACCAAGTATTCCCAAACCCTTCATAAAGGTTTATGGTGATGTTTGGGAAATCTGGATGTTTTCTCAGGATACTATTTACCAAACCGCACAAGTATTCCTCCTCCTGCTTGTAAAAGACGTGCAGGAAGACCGGTGGTTTGTGGAGTCGCTGGATCTCATTTATTTTCTACAACCACACGGAAATCAGAAAATCTCTGGGTTTGTGTGGGGTTCGGCTCTTGCGGAGTAAGTTGATGAAACGGGACCTGTGCAATGGTAGCTATGAGAAACTCCGCATTTCAGTGCCTAGTTAATTTTATAATAATTTTAGGCAGTCACTGTAAGTAAATTCATGCCACTTTCTGTACGGGCAGTGATTTGGGGAGTTTCTTTGTGGACCTCTGCTCCCAGCCTGCATCCCACCCACCCTCTCCCATCCCTGCGACTGACAAGTCTGTCGGGCTCCACGATAGTCTCACCGTGAATATAAACTTGCCAGCAGTGACTCGAGAGAGAGCCCAGTCTCCTATTTATTTGTGCTCTAGTGGGATGTGAACCTTGGTCTTCAAGGGTGAAAGGTTGAGGGATGTGTGTCTTGTTTACCTGTGCTTTTCAGATAATGTTTTCCTTTAATCTATTAAGCAGACACACCATTTTGTCCCGAGGCGTACAATGGGATCACTAACGATGCGCTTAATTACTACCAAACCACGTATGAGTGACCGATGCCGGCAGACAAGAAGAGTCGAGGCCTGGTTGTCAGCCTGGAGGAATTCAGCCAGGCTTCCCCCACCTCCCGCGTTTAATAGAAACATCTTTCCACAAGCGCGCTGCGACGTCTGCCTGATTTACGCACAGCTTCAGTGATGGGATAGTCATGTTGGACGGCTTTCACGTGAACTTTGGTGGCTAAAGGGAAACTAGGTATTTACAAGTAGGAATGAGGAGAACCCAAACTATCAATGGATTTGAAAATCCAAATATATGATTCTTTTGAAAGTTATTTAAAAAACCGCAAAACCCTATAGGTGCATGGAGTTAATTCAACCATTGTAGCCACCGCTGCCTTTCAACACTTTCGAGGCTTCTTACTGAAGCTATGACATTTAGACATTTGCATGTCATTGCATACCAAAGGCGGCATTTGGACTTAATTTTTGGCACTGCTGCAAAACTGTTGTATACGTTAATCAGCCAAGGTATATGGCTCGGTCACATGCTGCGCCGGGGCTGGTTCACAGACACAATAGGATGGAGAAGATACAGCAACACAGCTGCTAAACATATTTACCATCGAATAGTTAGTCACACTCTGGAGTTTTAATTGAATTACCTTTGACAGTGAACAGCAAACCTGGTGGGTGATCTACTAAATTTAACTGATGAATGGGCTCCCTAAAATCAATTAGCATCTAGGGCTGTGAGCATGAACACATCCTGTCGCTCTGCGGGGACCGGAGCGGGATCAGAATGACAGCAGCAAATGTGAGACAAAGTGAAAGCATGCATCTCCTGCCGCTGCTGACCTCTGCTACCCACATGAAAGAAAAACAGGAGTCTAACAGGAGCTGAAAGAATCTGACAGTAAATCATTTAAGCTCCGTTTTGCAGAACTGATATAGGATGCTTCTAAACGGCTTGATTAATGCTGGGCAGTATATTAAAAGCAAGACGCGGCGGAGCAAGAAGGCTACTGCCGAGTACCAGCTCTGCATCGATGCACCGAGCTGTAAGAAATACCGTCTGGTTGCTTTACTATTATTCAGATGTTCAAGGTAGTGGGTAGCCAAGAGGAATTAACTATCTTCTTTTGCCACAGCGATAGGGTCCTGTCTGTAGCCACAGAGAAGCCCTCAGTCTTTTGGATGGTTGTTTTGTTATCTGAATAATCAACCGATGGCAAAATGCAGGCTGGAGGTTCCTCTGACCTTTGCCTCGTCGCAACCTGACTCCGTGCACCGTTCAGCTAGAGCATGTAATGAGGTACAGATGCGACAGATAGGATAATTAAATACACACAAATATTTGAGGGACTTTCAGGTTGTGACAAACTGATGAAGGCAGAAAACTCTTGATTGGGGCCGCTGTCTTTGGGTTTGGGGGTGGGTGGAAAAAGGGGAGGAAGAGAAGCAAGCAGCGTGTTAGCCTTCCTTTCTTTCACCCTGTTTTGCCGGACGACCAGATAAGCGCTTCCTCAGGAGTAAATCTGAGCAAAGGCTTGATTTATTTGGTTTGAATGTTGACTTAAGTGAAGACTCAGTTTGGACTGTACCACATGTGATTTTTTTTTTTTTTTTTTCTTTAT
>NW_008796193.1:2291376-2303793 GCF_000699145.1 Aptenodytes forsteri | reverse complement strand
TTTTTTTTCCCATGTGTTTTTTTTTTTTTTTTTTTTTTATTGCTGAAATGAAAAGAAAATGTGTTGAGTTCAATGACGCCCATACTGAAACCTGTCCAACAGCCCTTGCGGGCACTGGCATGGGAGACTGTGATTCAAAACCCCGCTTTCCCCAGGGGTTCCTCCCTGTATCCACCTTCCCAGGCTGGTGCCCTGGGTACCACCTTACGGGATGTTCTGAAGTCGATGTAGGGCAGCGTGGGGCTTTGCTTTCCTTGCCTTCATAAATGAATAGCATGGAGACCATTTTTTTTTTTTAATTTATTGTTAAGTATTAAATAGTACTTTTTAAGGAAAAATTCTCAAGGGAGCTCTGCTCAAGGGCTCTGTGGTGAGCATGGCTCTCACACCCATCGGGCAGCGCTGGTGGAGGTGACTCCATGCAGTTGTTGCAGGTAAATAGGAGCGCTCAGCTGGTGCTGTGTCCTCAGCCAAATCTTCGTCTACTCACCCCACATTTCCCGCGGGATCTGGGAGCCTGTCTTGTGTTGTTAGCTTTTTGCAGAGTTAAAAGTCAACCCTTCCCTCAAGGTAGACGTCACCTTGCAGCACCGACGCGTTGCTTGGGAAAGGACAAAGCCAACAGGTCTCACTCGATACTTACCAAGAGAGTCCGTGGCTGTGCCATCAGGAGGACGCAGTTCTGGCTGAAGGTCGTCTTGGGCAGTCCCAGGTCTGCGTGTCAGGAATACATCTCACCCGAGACTGCAATTCCCAGCAGCCTCAGCCTGGTCTTAAGGGAGGTTGGACTGAGGCCAGTTGGAGGGCTCCCATCAGCTCCTAACGGGCAAAAACTCATCTAAACCCCCAGGGCTGTGCAGCGAGAAGGTGCAGCGCCATTGCCACTGTGAACGAATGTGGGCATGGCCACCACGCTGACCTCGTACAGAGGAACAATTCCCAGCAGAGATGCTGGGGTGGGAAGCGATCTATCCTCGCCTTGCACGGAGGCTCCTAATCTCGTGGGAGACGTTCGACTGCAGTATCCCACAGCTATGGGTGCCTTCTGAGTCTCCGCAGCTGAGCTGAAGATCTCTTGTGAGACCTGGCACATCTTACATCTGGCTGTAGTGCTGTGAGAAGAGCATGGTGTTTGGGCCAGACCTGGAAAATCCTCAGCCAGGGAGATGAGAGGAGATGGGATGAGCACCATCGCGCTGCTCAGGTGCGAGTCCTGGAGAAAGGCCAGGCTGACTCCAAGTGTTTCATGACTGCTTTGCGAATGTGACATTTTTCTCCTGTAAAGCGCTGGAAAAAAGTGGGTGAGATCCAACGCGCGCTGACACTCTGGTCTGAAGTTCTGTATAAATTACATTGTGCATAACACAAACATATTTGTTAATTTAATTAATTTATAAACAAGCGGTTACTGCCCGTGCAGAACTGCCCGGAAACTCCTGAGCTGCGTCTGCAGCCCTCCCTCTTCTCCTTGCTTTCCTCCTCTCCTCCTTTCGGAGCTGCCCTGCGGTTTCCCTCTGAAGCCTGGCTGCTGGGTCGGCTCCTGCGCAGCCCCGGACAACGCCGCGCTGACAGCCCTGCTGCAGAGTTCAACTTCAAACGCTCCATTTTGTGGCCCATCCAAGTATTTGGCTTCAAGACGAATACATGGGAACACGGCTCCAAACACCCGGGTCAATCCCCTCAATAAGATTTCATGCATTTTCAAATGGTATCCGTCTTGATTTGGAAAACAAAAAGCAAGGAAAAGACAACAGCTAAAAACCTTCCCAGTGCACAAAGTGAGAAATGTGGCTTTAATTTAGACAACTAATCGCTTCCAGCTCCCCCAGCCATTAAAAACAGTTGAAGAATTACAATGTAAATAGATTAATGCAGACAAAGCAACATGTGCGCTATTCCATGTCTTCTTGTTACCTACAAAATACTTGGGCAGTGACACACTGTTAGTCTAAGCCACTTGTTAGGTTCTGTGCTAATCAGCTAAAATTAAATAAACATGACTGATAAAAATGACTGTTGTGTTTGAAAATTGATGCACCAACAGAATTTACTCCACGAGATAATTACAGATGATTAAGTAACAAAGAAATAATTCCTACAGCAAAGGGGAAAAGCCCACGGTGCAGGGAAGGGGCACTTCTTCGTGTGCCGTCCCTTTCTGTCGGAGGGATGAGCCGAAGCAGCAGGAAGGTCTACGGGTGGGCAGAAACCCCGAAGGAGCCTTTCTGCCCCGGGAGTCGCCAGTGACAGACTGAAAAAGGGCTGGAAAATCAGTATTTTGCTGTTGGAAGAGCACATACCTAGATTGTACCTCCAGCATCCCCCTCTTCCCACCCAAGGGATTAATCTCTGTTCAAATTTGTCCTTTTAAATGCAAAGCATTGCATAGAAGTGCTCACGGGCAAACCGTGTAAGTGATATATATGATATGTTTCTAAGTAACAATGTTAATTTAAATAATAAAGCCAATTTCCTTTGTCATCAGAATGAGAGGAGATTAAGACTCATATTCTAAAATGGAAAATATTCTTCAGGTAGTCTTTTTTAAATATTCATTCTTAAAGCAATTTATTATTAGAACGATAACATTGACTGGAAGCCTAAGAAAGGGAGTGTTTTCCAAAATAAAGAAGAGATGTGAGGGGTTTTTTTGCATTTTTTTTCTTCTCCACAAGGCCCGTTGGTAGGAGCTTCGTGGTTACAGAGACATCCAAAACGGGTGTCAGGCTGACAGACATAAATACATGAAAGGCATCGTTTGGAAAGCATGGGATCCTGAGGATGAGAAGAAAAAGGCCCTCGTTAGTCACAAGTGATCTTTATCATCACCTATAAGATGCCCTGTTCATCGGGGGCGGGCGAGGAGCACGGTGTGGTGGAGGTGCCGTGTTTCGGGCCGTATCCTGGTGCCGGGCTCACTCTTACAGGGGTGACAGCCTGCTGGGGTGGGTATTTGCAGAAAAGCACTATACGCGACAGACTTTTACTCGTGACGCCACCACCCTTCGCTTCTCTCCCTAAAGCCTTCCCAAGGTTCCCACGGGTCAGCTCGTATCTCAGCGATGAAGGGTATGATGCCTACGCGTATCTTCTTGTAAACCCCGGCGGCACTGTTGATCTTCTGTGTACGTCTGCGCAGGTTGAACAGGCACGTTCAGCGAAGCTCTATGTGGTTTCAGTGGAGCCAGAGAGCTCTGGCCACTGGGAACAGCCTGGGCATCTTCCCAAAAGCTTGGCTCCAGCAAAGCGCTTACAACCCCGCTTACGCTTACATACAAAAATACCAATGATTTGCTGTCCCAGGACCCTAATGGACACGCGAGGAAGACAAGACCGTTGTCTACTATTAGTTTTGCTGGTGTATTTTAAAAATGCTAGCTACAATCAGAAGAGATTTCACCAGGTCCACAGCAGCACAGGTGCTGCTGGCACAGCCCATTGAGAGGACCGAGTCCCTGATAGGTGACGGGAGACTTTAACAGGGCACGTGTTGGTGTTTACAGGAATTGTAAACCTGAAAACCTTTGCTCCAGCAGGAGAAAGCAGCTCCTGCCGTCCTGAGTGCAGCAGACGTGAAATAAGTTGTTTAATCACATTTTACTGCGATAAATGGAATATTTTGTCGCAAGGAGCCGTATTATTAAGCTGACTCCTCTGCAGATCTTAACACAGGCTTTTCTACATAATTTTTTCGCATATTTTCTTTAGCACACTCATATCCTTTAGTATCTCACCAAAACACATGTTCAAGTTGAGATTAGCCCGTATGAAATGAAAATCGCTTGGGGTGCGGAGGGGGAAGTGGAATATTATTCTTTATCCTGAATTGAAATATTAGAAGCTGACTTCTGAATTATACTCCGGGTTAACCGAGCTATAATTGAGATTGAAATTGGTCCGCTATTTTTGGTACAGCCTGGAAAGCTCCGAGTCTTATTCCCATTTGTGCTGGTGGAAATCCCCACCCATCATCTCAAATTCTGCTCTGCCTGCTCCTTCGGGGTGAAGAATGCCTCCCCGGCTCCTTCCTCCCCAAAATAACGATAAATGACAGCTAGTCAAAATTGTAGCTGGCTGCTGCTCCTCGCCAAAGAGACGAGAGGCGGGCGAGAAGGGGCTTCTCCCCTGAAAGCTGATTGACAGGCAGGGTCAGGATGGGGGAAGCATTTGCTGGACCCTGTCAGATCACAGGGAGCTGCTGACAGCTCGCGCCGCAGTGCACTGCCCTCGCCGGCGAGATTTATGCTGTGATTCGGAGGGTGCTAATTAAACTCTGCTTTGCTTAGAACGGCCTGGAAAAAAACCCACCCCCAAATTACAATGTGCTCCTTTAAATCTCATTTTTTGTTCTGCAGGTGGCTATCTAGAGGTGCTTGGGTTTCCATGGAGGAACAAGCAGCGATGCTTCCTAAGGCTTTGAAATATTAAATGAAAGTTGATGTGAATTTGCGTTCCTCGAGCCAGCGCCGCGTAGCAGCAAAGTCTTTCTCAGCAGATGATCGGCACTCAGCTCGGAAAGCTGCTTATCGACTGGGACGGGCGGTATCGGGACATGCCTGGTGTGGGATGGGTCTCCTGCAGCTCCTGGGCTGGCCGAGGCAGAGCCATGCTACGAGGAGCTCTTGGTTTCTCGTCCAAGGGCAATTTAGAGAGTGCCAAAAGGACACAGACACCGTGCACGCCCTCCCAGCTCTTCCAGAGCAGCAGAAATCCCCCGGGAATATGCTCCACGGGTGTATTACAGACAGTATGGTGTCTATATGCTACAGCGGAAAGGACAGAAGAGCTACCCAAACCAGATTAATCCGTGGATTAATGGTTAATGGGAGCTGCTGTCTTCGGGACTGTCCTGCCGTTAGCAGCAAGAATCAAACAAGAAATTAATATTAAATGAGTAACTCGCAGCAGTCAAACTTTTTAATCTACTAATTTGGTGCATTAAAAGGTGAAATAGTATGACGTGTCATGAAATGGCAACTTTGCATATAATAACTACTGCTGATTATCACTATATGTTGAACATTATTTGGGCAGAGAAAAATCAATTGAGCTAGATCACAGCTGAGCTTAAAAATAATTTGGGAAGGATACTGTGGAGGAGCTGGTGGTTGTCAGGATGTGAATATTCAGTGCTTTAGGATCTTTGCTTTAAACCTAGAACTATTACCACCACCGATGCAGTTGGGTCTTGCTCTTTGCCGAGAGCACAGTGAAAAGGGGCAGAGCACGATGGGCAGCCAAAAAAAGGCTCAGTGTACTGACTGCACTGATCTGTCACCCCTCTCCGTGAGCAGCCACCTCTGAACGGAGAGCGCTGAGCTCCCGCTCTCGCCTCCGACTCTGGGAAGAAAGGAAGAGCTGAGATCACTGAAAAAAAAAACCCTTTACTGCTTCAATCCTGTACGCTTCTGTTAAAGTTATTGGCTTTCGGCTGTGTCCTGGCCAGGCTGCAAATGAAAACCCCCAGCCGTGCCCCGGGCAGGTCTGCCTTCACCCTGCCCGCGCAGAAACCAAGGCAGGGTTTCTTCCAAACCCGCTCCGGGTGATTTATACTTCCACGCCGAAGAAAATGGCGATGTCGCTGCAATTTAGCCCAGTTCTGCTCGCTCTAGGCTTGATTTTGGGCAGCGCTGACCATCTGCAGCCCAGAAGCAGCTGTGGGGTGACACGTGCGAGGGGGGATGTCACCTTGGCCCGCGGTGCCTGTCATCTGTCCACGCTTGCGAGGGCGATGGAAAAAAATCGTGGAAAGACGGGGAGGAGGCTGATCCTGGTTCTGCCTTCTGCTACAATCCTTCAGCATCAAAATGGTTCAAAGCCAAGCCAAAAGGAGGCAAAAAGGACCCGAGGCGGTGTGGGATTTCCCGGAGGAGCTCCTTGGTCTGCACCGGGAGCAAAGCAAAATACAAAGTGAGATTAAAAAAACAAAACGAATGGGAAAGGAAAAAAAAAGGGCAAATGGTCTGTGATAACCCGCATCTCATTGTTAAATGTTATCGGTGTCTACAGGTTACTGGAAAAACAAAGGGGCCAGATGGCAGCCCCTCGCCGGAGCAGAGCTGTTTGCTAAGGGCTGCGGGCAGTGGCGGCTCCAGCGCTGCCCGGGAGAGAGGAAAATTCTTCCTTAAATCTCAATTCCAGATTTGGGAGTTCCCCACGAAGGTGCCCTGGCAGCTCGATGGCCGCTCCCGGCCTCCGCACGGAGCGACGAGTCGAGGAAGCTGCTTCGGTCCCCCCGGCTTGCTCTGTTTTGTGCTTTTGATGCTGCTGTTCTGATTTTTTTTTTAAACTAAAACGGCTCATGCGAGCGCTGGAAGCCAAAGGGCGGTAAGGTGTGAGCCGGCCCCGGCTGCCTTCGGCAGTCCTTGCTCTCACCTTGGTGGTTGAGACTGACTCAACTATTATTTTTCTTGCAAAATGCCTCAGAATCCACAGTGGTAAAGCACATAAATGAGAGAAATATTCATCTGTGGGTTTCTGTGTCAGAAGGTAAAATCCTCTATTAAAAATCAATGCTGTAAGCTAAAATCAATGACCTTTAACTTCAAGCTTGTATTTCAAAACCAAAGAAAACTTCCTTTTGCTTTAACCCTCTGAACAAACAAATTAATTTTATATTTTATTTGCTAGAACTGTGGATAATTATCTTTCAACACCATCAGTGCAAAAGCGTATCTTAATAATAAATTGTTTCCACTACTTCAGCGAAGAGGTGTGCCAGCATGGTGGGGTCAGGATGCTGGGAGGGAGGGAAGGGGGCACAGAGCTGGAAGCAAAAGTGCACTAAATTGGCAGAGAATAAATATTAACCAATTAATGAAATGGTTGATGGATTTCGTCATGTCAGCGAAGGCTGTTGACAAAGCGATGACACTATTGTGAAAACCAAAGCGACAGGCGGAGCTGATCTGGTCCTAGAGAAGCTGTTGGATTAATTTTTTCCATCGTCTCAGAGGGAAACGGCACAAAACAAAATGCTACTGAGGACCCTAATTGTAAAATATCAGCGCACGGGACCTGCGTGCCAGCACGGGGAAGGGGAGAGCAGCGCTCACCGGCTGGGAGAGGAGGAGCGGGACAGCAAGGATGGGGATCCACCCCCGGGACGTGGTGGTGGTGGTGGTGGTGGTGGTGGCTTCCAGGGAGCAGCACGGGGTGAAAAATCACATCCTTTCGGAACACGCACAAATTAAGCACAGGCCACTTCTTAACACTGGTGCACTGACACGGTGCTCAGACTACGCCACGGGGACACGGAGGGACACATGAAATAAATTACCAAATTGCAGCTCTGCCTCCCTCGTTTCCCCCCCCCGGCTTCGCCCCAGGGCCCTCCGCGTCCTGAAGATCGATTTGCAGACACATGTCAGCGAGTCGCCTCCGCGCAGCCCCGGCATTTCCCGGCGAAGCTGCCCGAGCGGCGTGTGTCTGCCGGGGGAGAGGTATCCCCTTGCAAGGAAAACATGGGGCAGGTGCACGTGTTGGGAATAGAGCCCTTCAGAATTAACAACCTGAAAGAATTTGATTTAGCTCAATTTATCGATCGGTGCAAACAAGCAAGAAGTATGTTGGGTTGAGATGATTAAATGTGATGGGGTCTACCAAAGGCATGACCGAGGAATTAATATGCAGCTTATAAACACGCTGCGGGGAAAAGTCAAGGGGAAGCAAACAAGACCCAAAATAGATTTATCTCCAAATGTCCCGTGAAGCCAAGGAATCCGCTGATATAAACACAGGAATTGAAACTGGCCACATGAAACAAAGCTCCGCTTTCAGTGGCACCTGGGGATGGCGAGATGGAAGTAATTCCTCTTTAATGAAGATATTGTTATGTGTCTGAGGCTTTCGGCAGAGCAGCAATCTCCGCTGCCTGGGAAAAGAGGGGATTAAGTTACAGACCGGCTCTGCTGGAGGAGGAACCCCCTGTTTTAAGCAAAACCTTCGCTGGCGTTATCTGTTTAATGTGTTGCACGCCATTTGCGGCATAAACATTTCCAGTTCATTTTAATTTCATATCGAAGGAGAATAATAAAGACAGCAGGGTTATTGGTCGCAGCTGCGTGAATGTGGCAAATGTAACTTGAAGAATTATTCTGTCAAAGAGACAGAGCCAGATATTATTGTTTTTTCCCTTACAGTCTTGCCAGCAGTTAAATAGGAGATTTTATTAAAAATATTCATGTAATTAAAATCTATAGTCTTGAAAGCCTTTATAGGAACTGGAGTTAAACCAAAATAACAGATTTACATTCAGATGTTGTAGGTTTGTAACAATATGACGCTGCTTTTGGTTAATAAAGCAAAAAAAAGAAGGTTTTTTTTAACCGAAGTCTTACGTTTTAAAATTTAGGTAGCTTTGAAACGTGCAGTGATTGATATAGCTTAAAAGGACAAGCTTTCTAGGAAACATTAAGTTTGGTTATAGAAATTCATTAGTTATGATCTGGGCAACCGGTGTGTCCTGAGAGGGAGAAATGAGTTTTATTCAGCACACGTGTAGTTTTAACAACCAATACCCGGGTTTTCAGCCGTTGTCCATCAGCGTGATGGATCGTCCTTCCCTTCTCTGCCTTCCCAAACCCCAACCCCGGCTGGAACGGAGAATTTTCCCAAAGTGAAGGAAATACCCCTGGTGAAAAGCAGACCCAACAGCCACCCAGAGCCGTTTCTTTTTTCTGCCTTTTTTTTTTTTCCTTCTTTTTCTCAAAGCTTTGTCCAGTAATAAACAACTGTTTCAATCTGCTGCGCTGATCAAAAGAAATGTTTTAATCAGTCCCAGGCAAAATATCATGCTATTATGTTATCACTGGAGCAAATCATCAAAAATACAAAACAAAAATATCGGTTTAATACGCTCCAGATCAGGAATGTCTTGAAGAAACTTGCCTTCCTCACAGGTGTGTCCTATTTTAAGAAAAAAAAGGATTAAAGCGCGGGGGCTGGCGCTGGGGTGAGCGTGTCTGTCAGGGCAGAAATGCCGAGTTCAAAACTGGCCAAGCCCAATTACTGCAAATAAACTGCTCGAAACGCTTTCCCCTACCCCAGGGATGTTTTGATTAATTTTTTTTAAACTGACAAATTATCTGAAAATGGCTCATCTGTGTTTTCACCTGCTGCGAAGCAAATCCACGGGGAGAGCTGCAGGGACACCGACCCGGTCCCCGCTGCCTCCCAGCCGTGGCTCTGGCTGGTGAGGGACGCATCCCCAAGGAAGCCCAGAAGCCTCCCAATTTTGGAGATAATTTTCCCACCAGGAGCCTGAGCAGGGTCTGGATCCGACGCGGGGTGATGGGAGCCGTCGGCAGATGCAGGAGCATCCCTGCCCCGCGAGCCTGATGCGTGATCACTTGCAGAGGTACCCGCCATCTCCTCCGAAAAAATTCGGCTTGAGCAGAGCTGGATCTCATTTCCATCCTCTGCTCTGTTCTGTGTCCAGGAGACCTACCCAGTGAAATTCCTCCTTTTTATGGTCCATGACTCCAGCTGCACGAATGATACTCGAAAACAACTTAAAAATAAGTGATCTTTCGGTCATGTGGGAAGCTGAAGTTCGGAGCAGGGCGCTGTGGCTGTCTCACCAGCCAGAAGTGGCAACCACACTCCTCGATCAGCAGTTAATGGGATGCGCTCTCAGGTGGACCTTTCATATACGTTGGATTGAAGAAATCCTGACTGTCCATAGGGTCTTCAAAGTGGTGAGAGGAGCTGATCAAAGGGGAGAGGTCCGCACCGGCACGCGCGGCTCTCAAACGCCACCCAAACCCATTCGACCAAAAACCATCTCAGAAAGCGGGGACGTCAGTTTGGGAAGGAGGAACGGCAGCGGGGATGAAGCACCCGGACCTGGGCAGATCCAGACGAGCTCTTCCCTGTCCCCTCCTTGACATCCCTTGCCTCAAGAGCTGCTCATTTGCAACTCCAACGTCCAGCGTGGCAAGCGTCAGCACTTTCAAAGCACGAAGGCTTTTGAAACGTTGGGTTTCGTTTCAGTTGGAAACAAAGTTTGGGGCTTCACTTTACTTTGATTTGGTTTAATCTCGAAAATCTCCAGGAAACAGAGTTATACTTCTACCAGTCTAGATTCTTAAATTCTGGTAGTATTGAGAAGCGAAGCAAAGGGGGCTGATGTTATCCATTAGAATAGCCCAGATAGAGACATTATCCTGCTTTTATGAAAGCCAAAGGCCGAATTCATATTTATTTGAGCTGCAGCAGAATCTGGCTTATATCCTGGACATTACAA
Source organism: Aptenodytes forsteri (assembly GCF_000699145.1). Lineage (NCBI taxonomy): Eukaryota > Metazoa > Chordata > Aves > Sphenisciformes > Spheniscidae > Aptenodytes > Aptenodytes forsteri. The sequence goes on along the minus strand of NW_008796193.1, from coordinate 2,293,547 downwards.
CATACTGTTTCAATCTATATTTTTATTAGCAATATTGATAACGTTAGAAGAAATATGATACAGGAAACAGCTTATCAACTTCGAATAATTTTACAGTAAGACTTTTAATGAAGATAAAAGAAGAATTCGGCAAAGGGCTGAAGCTAAAAGTGTTGTTGGTAAATGGAGACGCGCGGTACCTGCACATCCTGAGCGGGGCAGCTGGATAGTCAGCATGGTTTTTACTCCATGGAAGAAAAATAATCGGTAATCTTTTTTTTTTTTGTTAAAGACCATTAGTTCTCCACTTTAAGTTTATTAACACTTTCATACATAATGATTCGCCGCACGACTGTAGAAATGAAGATATTCATGTAAACCTAAATTAAATCTATTTGTTGTGCACAGGCAGTGGTGCCTGTAGCTCACACTCCTGCTTTTAAAGCCCTGGGCAAATATTCATAGGGAAAGACATGTGAAACGCTCTCGTTGCATGGAGGAAAACCCCTAATTCTAGACCCTAAACGTCAAGTCCTGCGAGAGGATCAGATCTTACTTGACTCACTTGAAGGCGCCTTGGGGACGGGGAGATTTTGCCTTCGAGCAGTCCCGCAGCTTTGGGGCGCACAGGAGCTTTCCAAGCTGCCAGCCGTCCCTCCTTGCACTCTGATATTAATTCTTAGTTTTAACACTATATTATGAACAGTTTAGCACTTGAAATGTTGCTCTGTACCTGGTAACGTACGATGGAAGATGATGGTTAAAACCACCAAGTGCTTGGGGTGAGGTGGGCACAGCCAGGGCAGCATCCGACTGTGCAAACAGGTATCGCGGTCCTTCCCACGGCGATGCCGACTGGTGTTTAATATCGTGTATTTGAAACCTTCCTGGCGAGTGCAACAACAGTGAGTGTCTTCTCCCGGACCTGAATAAAAAGAAAGGGTATTTCTGCTGGTTTCAGGCTGTGGGTCCATGGTGAAGGGATGCAGCAGCTCGCTCCAGTGGACTGGCAGCCGGAGCAGAAGGCAACGACCATCCCCAGAGCATTGTCTGAGCAAGAGTAACTCTAAGTAACCATTACTCTTTTCTGTCTTTTGGAGTCGAGGCCCTGTTTTATTTGCAGGCCTGACTGGAAGCAGATGGACCTGTCAGGGCTCGCTCTCGCAGGTGAGCCGACCGGGGCGGATGAGCTGCTAAGTGCTCCCAGCTGCTGGGCAGGGCCCGGAGGAAATTGTTGGAGCTGGGACCCAGCTCAGAGATGAGATCTGGAGCCAACGCCAAGGAGGAAAAAGCGAATTTCTCCAAAAAGCAGCTCTCTAAAAACCTGAAAGAGCGAGGCTTTTAAAATAAGAGAAAATTTCTGAAAACCTCTTCAGTGCATCTAATATATCTTCAGACTTCAGAGAGCTAGAAGCCATCCTGAGCCCCTGCCCCCTTCTCTGGTTTTGTTCAGGATCTGCCTCCTTAGACAGCAAATATTATTTTTCCTGGGGGTTCTCCCTTATCGCTGGTGTTCCCCTCTCCAGAAAGGTCTTGAATTTTACTTGCTGGTTTGTGTCATTTGATTTACAAGCTCAAGGGGTCCTTCACAAAACCTGGACTACTTCTGGTACTTAATTGCTACAATAAACTTAAAACTTGGTGCTTTAGGATAAGCAATCTGGGAGGAAATTGTTTGATGTATGGAAGTAGATGGTAGGTCCTTCTTGTGAATGTCACCAAAGGGACACAGAGGAGAAGTGGGTTTATAAATAACTATAAAATTCAGAAAGTGCATGAGCTCGGTGAGAGCAGAGCTCTATTAAGCACGAACAGCTTGCAGTGCAATACCCAACATCTGCAAAAGTCCTTGCAGCCAGTATAATTCCCAACAGCCTCGACTGCTGTGCCCAGGCTGTCTGACACCGGTTTTAACTCCACGGGGGCCGGGACGCTGCAATTTGCACAGACACAGCCGAGCACAGAAAGAGGTGCCTGGAGCTTGCACCCTAAAATCCAAATCAACAGGAGAAAGAAAAGGTGATTAACAAGTCTCAAGCTTTTACTCATGTTGCAAAGAAGGTGGTTTTTTTTCTTTTCCTTTTCAAAATTACTTCATCAAAAATAATTCTTTACGTTTTAAAAGCTGTTTTTTTCCCAGCACTCCGGCTGCAGCATATCGGCGGGGCACAGAGGCTGCTGAGCCGGGGGGG
>NW_008796193.1:2283293-2290993 GCF_000699145.1 Aptenodytes forsteri | reverse complement strand
ATGGGGCTGCAGCAGTGGCCGGGCGATGCCGTGGCCGCCTGCCATGGCTCCGGTGCCTCCGAGTGACACGGCGATAAAGAAAATAGTGAAATACATTCAGTGTGTAAACGCCAGGGAATGAGGTTATCACTTGCGGCACTGCAAAGCGCGGCTCCAGCCATGGAGTGCTCGTAGCAGAGCCGCGGGAGGAGTCGGGGGATGCACCCCCCCCCCCCCCGCACCCAAAGTACATCCAGGGGCAGGGAGCTGCCGCGGTGCCGGCGATTTTAACATTATGCCTTCAGATGCTGTACCTCTTATTTAGCTTTCTGAGCCGTGTTTTAAAAGAGTCGCTGCATATTTTGTGTATTCTGGGAGACAAACAGACACATAAAACTAAGAAGAAAGAACACGTAAATATTGCGGAGTCATCTGTTTCCAATAGGGTGTGTTTACATATTAATGTGCAATACAAATTTGTAAACATGAGCATTTGAAACTTTTGTAGGAACTGATACTGGCCTTTTCCCTTTCTGCAGCTTTATTGGAACAGCATGTCCCCCCTGGCCCCAGCCACACATGTACATCGTTTTAATACTGGATGCATTTCAAATGTTCTGGGTGCTTATTTGTTCTGGTCTATCTTGCTATCCAATCCTCGTTTGTTTTGCATAATTGTGATACAAATTATCATCTAATTACAGACCAAACCTCAGAAGATCAAATGTAAACCAAGGCACTTCCATCAGAAAAAGCTACATCTGACGCTCCCTCTACACGTTTGGCTTCTTAAATTTGGGTGAAACTGGATAGTAAACTGCACTTTGATTAAAAACATTATCGCTGGGGGTTTTTGTCTCCTTGGTTTTTAAATCAACCTCCCGGTGTCGGAGCACCGAGCCCATCCCATGCCCCCGCGTCGAGTACGGGCGCGACGCCCTTGGTACTGCCAGTTTTATTTGCCGAGCGCTATAAATGTGATCAGATATTCCCGAGTAACCTCAGACTCCTCTTGGGAAAGGTCAAATGACTAATAGCGAAGAATGTTCAGCAAGTTCAATCTTTAAAAAAATCTTTGATGATTTTCTCCCTGTTCCCATTTAAAAATAGCACGGTAACACTGGGTTTATATTTGTATTCACCCACTAAGTCTAAAGAACTGTGAACTTTTGCAATTGCCACAGATTTCCAAACAACGTTACGGGGAGGAAGTACAAAGCAGCATGTAACGTGTTTGTATTTACAGGCGCATGGTCCCGCTTGGAATATTGACCTCGATTCCCCCAGTTTCACATTTGATAACTAATGGTTTATCATACTGACTTACTCTCTCGAGTTCTGCCCCTCACCTCTCACCAGCAGCCCTTCTACAAAGCACCCCCAGAAAGTAGCGTGCAGGTTATCCACTCTTTTGGGCACAGTTTTTCTCATACAAGCAGAACCATCTACGTTACCGTGTGAGCGATTCAGCTGAATTACCATTGCGGGTACGGAGACCACTCCCTTGCTGGGATGGCCAGGGAGCCTTGGCCGGCTCCGAGGTGACAACGTGGGATTCAGGACAGAGACCTATGACTGCCTGAAAATACCGATTTGTTTTGTAAAGAGCCACCAGCATCTTTTTTATTTGTTACAGTGATATTTGAAAGGATAAACCAGGAGATAAAAGCAAAGGAAATAGAAAGTAACCTCAGATAACCCAGATCTGACAGTGTCTCTCACGTCGTGCTGACCTCTCGTACGGACCTAATTAGCATTTATATGTCTGCCTCACCCATGTTGATGACCGCTGCATCCTCCCCGGAGCTCGGTGCCAGCACTCAAGGGACGCGGGTGCCGGTGTCGCGCATCCCTTGCAGGGACCAGGCTCTGGACGTGTTTTCCGTGTGGCTGTGATCAGGGAGGGTGGCAAAAAACGGGCTCCTACAGGACCAGGCGCATCGAAACCCAACCCGATTCCACTGGCATTAGCTGAGCAATCGCTGTTGGAGCGTATCACCCCAACGCTGGGTTTGTAGTTTCATACCAAAAGGCACAGAATAAACAAGCAGCTCTGGGAAGCCCCGTGCCCGGCTGCAAACGCGCTGGGTAGGAATGAAGTGGGTCCCGTCAAAGAGAGCATTTGCTCAGCTGCAGTAGATGGAATTTATCTCATCCAAATTTAAATATCTATCGCTGTAAAATTGTCCGTACTGAAAATATCTGTTCTACTCAATATCAGTCACGTTTTTAACTAGACAGACACTGATCTGTTGGATCACCAGCTCATGGCCAGCAACTCTGGAATATCTTATGCAACTGCAAATATTTGGAAAATTGGAAGTTACCCATTGCATCCACCCACAAATCCGTGACTTCCAGCTCCCCAAAAGCATAACCACATGTGGGGGCCGGTACTCGGTCACTCAGCCCAGGAGATTCGTCCCGGGGAGCAGAGATGTGCAGCGCTTTGCAGAGCCCGTCCCAGCGCCTGCAGTGCACTCGCCCGCGGGAACTCGGCCACCACTGGTGATGGGTGATGGCTTGGAAATAAGGACTCCCGAATGAAAAAAAGTTTCCTTTTTTTTTTAATAAAAATAGTGAGATAAACTGCTAAGAAACAGCACGAGAAAGCAGGTTTGTTCATTTTTACAGTTGTACAGACCGTTTAGCAAGGCAAGCGCGGCCCACCGTTCATACTGGTATCGCTAGGGGCTCTGTGAACACTCAAAGCAGATAAATTAGGGAAACCAATGTTGGTTGATTTTTAGCAAAGTCTCATGAAAGTAAAAGTGTGACTTTTTGTTATTTTAACAGCTTTTGATGGTGCTTGTTCTGTTCTTAATTTGTTGTCTCTTATGGATGAAAATAAAACCAAAACTCTGATACCAACTCGATTCTTAAACCTGCGCTTAATCCCTATATAGTGCTGTGTTATGTTTGTAAATACAGAATTCTCTTATCTTAATCCCAAAATGCAGCCAGTCCCAGTCAAGCATTATTTTCAAATCTCTGTTATATATCAAGTAATAAAATTGGCTTCAGGTAGGGACTGAGCATTGGTCAAATAAAGAATAAAATCTGTGCCCAAATTTATTGTGAGTTATATTGTGCCCTTGGGAGCTAGAGATTATTTACAGGAATAACAAGAATATCCACAGGTTATAATAAAACAAACAGGACTTTTGGAAGGAATTGAAAATCTCATGTTTCGGGGCCCGTAGAGTTGTAACTCTCCAGAAAGAATCTGCGTTCTCCACCGGACCGAGCCAGGAGCATCCCTGCCCCTTCCCTTGGGCACAGGCTGGCGGATGCGATCCCAGGTGGATCTTCTGTGTCCCCCGGGGCTGAAAGTGCTGGGTAGGAGGAGCGTCCTGCAGGGCTCCCGGAGGTGTTTCATCCCACACAGCTCTCTGAGATGTATCCCCCATGTCCCCCAGCACGGACCCAGCTCACCATGGGGGAGATGTGTGACCACCCGTCCTCTGTTCCTTCCCACCATGTTGTCAGCGCTGGTGCCGCTCTGCGCTACCACCTCCTGGAGACCTCCAGAAGCAGGAGCATGGAGAGGAGGGCTCTTGGGGCACCCCTGCATCAGGCTCCACTGTCTCATCCCCACAAGGTGGGAAGACATCTGTCTTTTATCCCGGCTTTCTTCACCTCGGCAGCAGGTACTTGAATTTACATCCCCACTCCGATAACTGAGTCATCTGGGTCCTGGAGCAACAAGGCACTTTCATGTCATTAATTAGGACCCATTAAAGCCAAGGGAACCTGAGAACATGCTCGAGCACTTGGCCAAATACGGCTCCTTTGCTGACTCAAGGTCTCACATAGTCCCTTTGAAATCAGTGGGAAAACTCAAGTAGGGTGAGCAGCAGCTCACTAGGGCTTTGAGCTAACTAAAGGCAAGCTAGATAGAGAGTTTCAGGAAAACATATCTGTAGAAATGTATACGTCTACGTTCCCACTTCAGAGTGCAAATATGAAAAAGGTGACTGTACAGTTTGCTCTTAACCTACAACCATGACATAAATATGACCAAAAGGTATCGCCTTGCTGTGGATCATCTCAGACCCTCCGCGCTCCCGGGTCCTCCACCCTCCCAACAACACGACACGTTTGCCCACAAAAAAAGTTAAATGCCTAGACATACCGCTCCTGTACCATGCAGTATTTCATAGTCAATAACTCGCAAGCCCTTGGGTATGAAGGAAGGAAAGGCTTGCTTTACATATCAATGCTTAGAAATATTATAGAATTCCACTAAAGGCAATGGTTAATTGTCGGGTGCCAGTTAGAGTGATTACATCTGCCATCTCTCAAAGAAGCTGGAATGCTGTCACTCACTTTGAAATGGCTTGCTGCATTCATCAGTCTGGATGGCACGGAGAAGTTGTAACCGTACAAGCCATATGGAGGATGTAAAGAACAATTAAGTGCTTCCCGAGCAATGGGACTTGATGGGAAAATGTTTCCAGATGCATGTAATCCGTACAGCATTTGACTAGCAGAATTGGGTACTTGTAGACATTGCCCGTTCAAGTCTTCAGCTTTAGCATTTTTCAGATTGGTTATGCCGAGGGAAGATAGTTTTGGCATATCCACCGTGAAGTGGGGTACAAGATGCGGGTTGGTGCCTCCCAGTTTTTCATGGCTTGGAAAGATGAGAGACTGTTGTCTTAAGAAGCTCGTAGGACAAATCTTGTAGTAGAGGGGCACGTTGAGGTTGTGTAGGTAGGTCTCGGGGCACGACACGCCAATGTTGCTCGCTGACAAGTGAAACGTAGGAGGTGAGCACGATGGAGAAAGCAGGGGGTTGAGAGGAGAGGGCGTCCCGCCGCTGGAGGTCACCGGCGAAGAACTGGACCTCCCACCTGAAAACGAAAACAGAAATCGTCCAAGCTGGGCTAGCTGATGTTCACAGCCAAGGAACCCTTGGAGGACTCCTGCTCCCACTCTGCATCTCCCCGCTGCCGGTGTCTGTCCAAGCACAAACCCGCTCCAAAAATCAGCTCCTGGAAAATGGGAAGATCTGTCCATCGATTATTTGTTGTTGTTACTTGGCACTTGTCTAAGAACGATATTCACACATGTCTCATCCCATTCATTTGACCGGGACAGCTGTGACGTTCAGCTCCACACATACAGGTACCTGCCGGGTCTGTGCCTCGCTATACGACCGATACCTTCTCCTGCTATACATACGCCATGGCTATTTTAGGCTCCCTATTTTTCGTGCAAATTACAGGCAGCTTTTTCCCCTTGTATATAAGAACAAAAAAACGTATTCAGCCTGATGGAGAACTTTTTTGTACCTTCCTGCTCACAGGAATTGACTAATTTTACTTGGCTTCCCATGCAATTTGAAACAGATACCTGAATACTATAGGTGTCTCCAGAAACTTTAAATGCACGTGTCATTTTAACGTTCTCCTTTCTGAAATGAATCAATGAACACTTTCATAATTTAGTAGAAAAGCAACACTGGCTTGCTTCACACGTGTGAGCGCTGCCGAAGCCGCTGGTGTATAACATCACTGTTCAGCACCGGCTCGCCGCTCCTCCGGAGCAACACGAAGAGCAAAAACTGAGAGGCGACGGCTGCTCTGGCGTGGGAATGGTGCTCCGGAGCGGCCGTCCCTGGTGCTAAACAGATGCTGGTTTCATCTAACGCCATTTAAGAGCTGTATGTCTCTGCTGCACGTTCGTTAGGGCGTGGGAATGGTGCTCCGGAGCGGCCGTCCCTGGTGCTAAACAGATGCTGGTTTCATCTAACGCCATTTAAGAGCTGTATGTCTCTGCTGCACGTTTGTTACCACATTCTTCTAGAGGTTTTCTTCCCCCCCCTTATTTTCATTTCTTACCAAAGTCACTGGAAAAGGAAGGAAGGGAACGTGAGTCCATTTTTGCTCTACGTTTTTCTCTATTTACATTTAATTCCAAGTGCTATACTGTCTGGATGTGATCTGGTCAGGCTTTACATGCAATCAGCAACACAGAATCCACTGTATAACCACGCCACATCTGCTAGTATATCAAACCTTAAAAAAACACGAAGATTTTGGACGTGGCGCAAGTTAATTTTGCAAACTCCCAGCAAACAGAGTAGCTCACAGCTTGGGTAACGCGCAGGCAGCACCTATTCGCAATAATCCGGGAAGGTTTTACGGCTTGAACGTCTCACCCTTCCCCGCTGATGTCAGCGGCTGTTTCAGTACTGACATCAGCAGGAGTGGATGCAGGGCAGGGATCCGGTCCCCTCCCGATGTACACGTCCCCTGACGTCCTCCCAGGACTCAGGGACTTTCGGTCATGTAAAATGATGTGATTGAGCCGATATTTGTGAGTGCGAGGCAGCGAATGAGTCCCTGTGCAGCTGGCTGTAGCAGAGCAAACGAGTGTTAGTATTTGCTTCGAGGCACCCTAAGCAATAATATCACGCAACTTCCAGCACAAGTTTGGGAACGGGGATCACAGCGGGGAGGACGGAGCAGCTCAAAGAGCAGATTCTTTCTGCCATTTCTATTAGGCTTAAAAGTCCCAAGTTTATGGCCAATTCTTTCTTCAGCATATTGTTCATGCTTTCTTTTAATTTGCCTTCTGGTTTGGGGGCTTCAGGATTTCTATTTTTCAGCTTTTCTTCAGAAATACAGTTTTATTATTAGTGGAAATGGAAATTTTGTTATATTTACATCGGTCCAGGAAATTGACCCTGAAGGAAAATACCAATTACATTAAGACTAGCAAAAAACTCCCAGGAAGCCCTAATATTTTAGCAGCTGTACAATAATCATTGCAGTTGCTGTTCTCTCATTCCCCATCGCAGCCCATCCACCAGCTCCTCTCCTCGGACCCGCGTCGCAGCCTGCAAAATGGGTTCAAAAGGGGCTTTTTGCAGAAGGTCTTTTCTAAATTAAAAAAAATAATAATCTAGCTCTCTTTACAACCCGGTAAGCCTCTTAATTTCTCCCGAGTCTGATTTTTTTACGCCTCCGCATTTCTACGCCTGTACAGCCTGGATTTTTGCTGTGATTTTTGCAGTATTTCCCTGCAGAGACGGGAACGATTCAGTGTGCCCCAACACAAATGTCTTTGAGGAGTTCCTAACATAAATAAGAGTTAAACTGGCGACTTTAAACCCAAACTGGAGCCCTCCAGCGTGCAAATGCTTGCTTAGTTTTTTTCCTTCGGCGCTGTGAATAATCAGTTTTCAAATACTATTTCCAAAAGCCGTTTTTCTGGAAGAGGGCTGTAAGAGGCCGATGTGCGCTTGTCAGGCGGAGGGAAATCGTTTTCCCTGAAAAACTTTTCCCTCTTCCCTGCATTTCCGCGGAGTTAACGGACTGTGGGACTGCTACATCCTAAATAAGAGGTAATTTTATTTTCTGTTGCATAATGCGTTTGTTCGCACGGAAGGAGCAGGCTAGAGGAGACACCAGTCGTTATTCTCACGTTTCGAGCTAATATTCTCAAACGGGTTGGAAACAATTAGTGTAACAGGATCAAAGCCGTAACGACCCGACTCTACATTAGCCTCCCGCATACTCAGATATTTTTTCCTGCGCATCCAAATCCGATTTCTGCCAGGTGATGAAGCCAGACCGCGCCCTTGCCCTTCTCCTCCCGGGGCGAGCGCTCGGCTCCTCAGATCGGTTCTAACAGGAGTTTTTGCCGAAAACGCGTGGAATCGCCTTCCCAAAGCGTTACGTTGGCCGCCGGTTCGTTTTCTGGACCCACCT
>NW_008796193.1:2282454-2282802 GCF_000699145.1 Aptenodytes forsteri | reverse complement strand
GCTCTCCGTCCCCCCCGGCCGGTCCCCCGTACCTGCTGGTTTTGGTAGGCCGTCACGGTGGTGAACTCGGTCTCCTGGAAGGAGAAGGTCTGCACCCCCTCGGCCGGCAGCGACTGGATCTGCGCTAGGTCGAAGCGAGAGTCCTGGGCGATAACGTGGACGCGGGGCTTGTACTTGTGCATGGACTGCAGGATGATCTGTGCGGGGGGAGAGGCAGGCTGAGCCCCCCCGAGAGGGAGAAGGGCAGGAAGAAAACCCGGTGCCAGACACGGGTGGGACCCAGCCCTCAGCCCCGGGGCAAAAGGGACCGGCCCGCCGCATCGTCGGCGCTGCCCCCCGGGGTGATGC
>NW_008796193.1:2264021-2280059 GCF_000699145.1 Aptenodytes forsteri | reverse complement strand
GGTATTCACGCTGAGCGGGGTGGGTGTCCGCCTCCCCCACCCATCCCCGGCACACCCCTCGCCCCGCTGCCTCTCCCCACCGGGGAGGGGATAGATGAGCCTTAACGGAAAAATATGTGGAAAGGGATAGAATTCACAGGCCAGCTGAGAAAGCAGGTTGGGGCGGGGGGGTGCGGGAGCTGTGGCGTCGGGGCAGGCAGGGGATGGGGTGCAGCGCTCCGTGCCCCACTTCCAAGCGCTCCCAGAGTCTCAGGGGAGCGCTGGTTTATTAAAATGTTTCACTTTTCAGGTTTTCTTGCCGTATTCGTCAGGGTCTGCGCCCTCGTGCACACATTTCTTCCAAGCCTCGGGCTGGCAGCAGAGTGAAAACTGCGTTGCCTTTGTGGAGACAACCAAAACCAAATGTCAGACAGCCACTATCTGGCAGAACTTTTGACAAACGTGTATTTTAAATGCCCCAGACTCACATCTTTATCCTCAAATCCCCATTCCAAGGATGCTCATCACTCGGTTTATGGTGGGGTTTGCACGCTGATACTCGTTTATACACATGTATACTCATTTACACTTTTTAACAGACATTTATACACCAAACTCCTGGCACATCTCACCGGGACAGGCGTTTGTCTAAGGTAAAAGGCCCTGGAGGAAGTGAATGGGTGCAGACGCAGGTGCTGAACGCCAGAGCCCGACATCCAGCCTGGGGCACCTGGTTGAAAGCTGCCAGCTTTTTTGGCTGCCGACTTCTCCGTGCGCATGGTCCCGGTGCCAGCTCTGGTTCGGACCATGCCTGCAGCCTGATTCGGGAGCGGACAGTTAGCATCCCTGTCTGCAAATGGGGCTCTGAAAGATCTAGCTGAGCGCCTGTTGAGCTCACGGTGGAAAACGAACATGTAATGGCAGTCGGGACAGGTGCACATGAGCTGTAAAATAAGTATATGGCAGGATGTTTCTGGAATTTGCTTCCCCAGGCTTTTGTAGAGCCGCGTGTGCCTGGGGTTACACGGGAGAGGACCCTGGAAGGAGTGCAGGCACCTCCTGGCGCGGCCCTCAGAGAGGCCGATGCCGATTAACTTTTGATTTAATTTTTATTGAGGGTAACGATACTTAACCTTCCTTCACAAAGTGTCTCAAAATCCGGAGACCAGCTACGCCGTGTTGTAATCTGAACTATGCAATGGTTTTGTCCCCGCGTTACTCCTCCCTTCCACTGAAGTCCGGTGGCCCTGCAAAGCCCCAAACCCTGCTGACGTGGTTTTCCTTCGTACGAGGCACGTTCAGGTGCTCCTGCCCAGTGCCTCCGCGGGACGGATGTCTGACCCGCTTCGGGGGGGTTCTTCTGGGACGTTATCCCACAGCCACCCCCATCCATCGGGGTGAGAAATGGACAGAAAACAGGGCAGGGGAAGAGACTTGGGAGGTTATCTTGCTCTGCCCTCGCCCCCAGGCAGGATCAGCTCCACCTATGCAGCTCTTTAGTTCTTCTTACAAAGAGAAATGAAACAAATTTCATAAACATGTTCACAATTATAACAGCATAAGCTCATGATTTAAAAGCAAGGTGAACCGCGGGTCCCTCCCGGAGCCCGGACGGGACTGACGCTGCGCTCCCCAGCGCTGATAGAAGCCAGCTGAGGGCATTAAGTGTGAACCTTTATCTCTGCTGACATGACATATTATTAAAAAGTATTTCGAGTAATCTTTTATTTCCTTAGCATTGCAACACATTTCAAGAACTTGGCCAGGGATCAACCGACCCTTTTTAATTTCCTACAATGAAAAATAAAACAAAAATAAAGCCCAATTGAGATGATATAATCAGGAACATTTTGAGGGTTTAGGTCAAATTAATATGTCAGAGAAGGGTTTTCAGGGGACTTGGAGAGCTTTAATCTGTCAAAGACTGACTCAGACCCTTCTTGGGCTTTGTAATCTTATTGTTTTTACCAAATTATGTGATGGTATGTCATGTATTACCGTCATCAGAAAACGGAGCAAATAATCATTTGGCATAAAGTTCCAAATAACTAACTTAATTTTAAAGCAAGTGTTATACAATATGCCAGAAATGTTTGCGTTACTTGAAAATGATCTTTTAATACTGTCCCTTAATCTGTTAAAGCACACAGGTAAATTCCAAACACAGACTTTTCCGACCACTTTAGGCGCAGACTTAATTGTGTTCAAGCTGCGCTCAATTTCGCCAACGTTTACTCTGCATTTACCAAAACAAAACAAAAAAAAACCCAAAGCAAACCAAACCCGACTTGTGGCTTAGGGGTAATATTTTAATATCACCTGCACTCAATTATGCGTCTAATACTTGTATCTTTTATATCTCCACCTGATATGTCATAGATTTATATGAAGCTGCAATTATAAATTTGGTGCTAGGACATTTTCAGTTCTGACGGGTGGACTCGAAGGATTGTTTGTTCTCCGCTTCACAAACTGTTAGCACGAAAATCTTTTTTTTTTTTTAGCATTTGGAAAAAAGGCGGTTTCCAAACCTGCCGTTTCTAATCAGAGAGATGCGGCACCGCGTCGCCGTGTGTCATTAAACGGGCCCTGACTCCCGTAACACAGCCTGGGCGATTGCTTCACCGGCGTTTAATTAGACAGCGCGTCCTCAAGGCTACATATGGGTGTGGGTGTATCTCTTTTCCCCGCTGGCGCTACATACCGTGGGCTGCACTCTAAGCAATCTTTTCGGGTGGTGTAACTCCTCTTCTCTTGCAGAGACACAGCCGGAGCCAGCAAAGCAGCGAACCCCGGGCCGGTCCCTTGCCCCCGCGTGCTCTCCCCTCCCCGGCCTTGGTGCCACCAACCGCTTCTGCCCTCACATCTTCCCTTTTCAAAACCTTTCCTCTCCTGTAAAAATGTACTTTAGGATTGATTTAACCATGTTTGCACGTGCTACTAATTTTTTATTCCAGGACTCACGGTCCAGTTTGCATTTTTTTCCGTTTCCCAACCTTACTGTTACTAGTAAATAAATAATCTATTTTTTTTCAGATCCCAGCCTATTTGCTTGTCATGTTGTAAATATAAATGCACGTGCTGCCTCAAATCAGACACTGAAGAAATGCAAGCTAATTATCTAATATTCAAATGTGCGTATAATATCGTTTTCTTGGAAGAAAGAAAGTAAACTTATGGATGATACAGTGCGCCACGAACCGCTGCCACTATCAACACAGGAAAGGGATGGAAGTTTGTTATGGGAGTATGTTAAAGCTGTAACAAAACAGTTTCTAAATGCTCTGGCTAATACACAGGCTGCAACTAGAGCGGACGTGACCGTCAGCTGAATAACCCTTCTGTGGGCTGAAACAACGCCGGTTTGGGTTCTCCGGGAACTGGAATTTGCAATATTCAACTTGAATTTTTGTAAATGTAACTAGCACTTCATATGAGTCATTAACTAATTACTTATTAATGGATTAACAAATATTTCTTTTTCCTAAAAAACAATCTTTTAAACAGAAACTCCTGAAGTCTAAGTAAATCTTGGCAGAAAACACCCGTGGTAGCTTATAACAGCGCTTAGGAGATTGTTTTCCCTTGCATTCTCAAATGTCCAGTCCCACAGCAAAGCTTTAATTTCATTCTCCGTCTTATTTTGCCCATAATGAACTTTGAAAAACCTCTGCTCTTCTACCCGAGCGCAGTGCGATAGCGTGTGCTCGCCGTCCCCCGCTGGGCTGCGGCACCTCCGGGCCAACCCTGCAGCGTCCGAAGCAGGAGGCGATGGCACAGTTCAGCCCGTCCTTGCTCTCAGGAACACCCCAAATTAATTTCATGGCAAAAATGGCAGATCTGGGGAAGAAACGGCCAGCTTATGGCGGTGTTGAAGTCTCTCGGTTGGTTGACCTCCTAAGGAGGTTCTTCACCGCCACGTGCACTGCATTAGTTAAAGATATATTAAAATAAATCTCCGTTATGTTATTTTATACATAAGCCCCAAAAAAGGCTGCACAGGGAATAGGATTAAACTTTAAGGAAATGATTCGGTGAAGTAAAAAAAAATATATACAGCATTTGGGGAGAGTTAAATCAAATTAGGGGACTCGGATCACTTCATGATGAGAGAAGGGTTGGTGGTGTTCCCCACCACAGCCAGGGAAGTCGAGGAAGGGTCAGTAATGTCCACTTGCCGGTGGGGTAAGGATGAGACCACCGTGCGCATCTCCAGTACCAAGACGTGACATGCCACCACAAGAACTTCCATCCAGCATCTCTGGCCGCAGTTGCGTGCCCTGTTGAGGGCTTTCCCGGGACCACCAACGTGGCTGGGGCTGCGTAACGGGGGCTTCTGTCAGACATCTCACTGCAACCTCAAAATATTTTCTGGAAAAGCAAGATTTCTTGGCTCTGCGCTGCGAGGAACATTTTTAGGGTCGCCTTTCCTAGCCGGGCTCCTGGCTTTTGGCTGGTGGTTGCGTGCGAGGCGTGAGAGCGAGGAGAAGCTGCTCCATCCCTTCTCCAACCACCTCCACCTGAGAAGGCCCTGCCAGCCTGGCCATCTCACCGAGCAGCTTTCCCACCACCTTTCCTTCATCACGACTTCTCCAGAGCCGAGAAATAAGACCAAGACCCGGTCCCTTCCCCCTCTAAGTAAAGGGAAAAATTCCTGCCGTGTTGAACGTTTCTCATAATACTTAAAGAAAATACTTAAAGAATGTGTAATAATAGGGGATTTAGAGAGAGCAAAACTAACCACATGGATGAAGCAGAAAACCTTTAGAACGGCCCTAAAATGTATCCTGTCCGGCTTTACCGCAGGGAAGAGCTCCAGGGGGAGAGAGGGTGACCCCACGTGAGCCCTGCGAGCTGCAGGACCCCCCGTCCCCAGGGCCACCCCTGCTCTTCTCACCGGTGGAGTATAGGGAGGGAAAAGCCAGAGTTCTCGGTTTAGCTGCCAGGGAAACCACACAGGAGAAGTGAAATTAAAATAGTTATGGGGAAGCTGATACCGAGTTATTCTATATTCCCGGGCAGGAGCGAAGCCGGGCAGACCCGGGGCTGCCTTTCCTGTGCTCCCCGCTCAGCGCTGGGGCCAGGCAGGGTCCGGCCATGGAGCATCCCGGGGTCTTGGGAACCCCAACTGGGGACTTACCAGCAGCGAGCCCTTTCACAGGCAGCAATTTGAGGGCAAAAAGCCCTTCTTAAAGAGGGAGGTGATGTTATTTTTACAAAATGCAGCCTATATTCTGGTTTGGTTTGCTTCACTTTAAATAGTAACTGGATACCCTGAGACATCCCCTCGGTGCTGGTGCACAGGGGGAAGGTCCTTTGATGGCCTTGATCACATCGTCTGCTCTGAAAGCAAAAATCTGCCGTGATCGCCAAGATTTGGGGCCAGGGGGGACGAGGGCCCGCAGTACCAGCACGTGTCCCAAACAGAAATGGCCATCGCTATCGGGGTCAATACTGCACCTCCTTTAACAGGCTGCAATAGCTGCCTCTCCCTTACCATCGCTGCCCCACTGGCATCCCAGACCCACCTGACCGTGTACCGGCTGCCAAAATCCCCGCGGAGGCTGTGTCTGCGCAGCCTTGGGGCTCACTCCGTAAGGAAGCAATGTCCCCTGGCCGGCGATGTCTGCGGCGCTGGGCCAGGACGGGGAGGCTGGGGAGTCCCCAGGTCTCAGGCGGTGCCTTTCACGGCGCGGCCAGGAGCCTCCTCTGGAGGATGGCTTAGAAAATCAGTCCTGTCAGGGACATTCAGGTTTATTTATTGCTCATGCAGAAACTGCAGGTTATTGCAGCTTGCTCTTCTATCTCACCAAATCCTGACGTCTGCAATAAGCTTTGCTCCCTCCTTCACTGGGCTTAGAGAAGGTGGGTCCAAACAAGATGTGATGATTTATCCCCGGTCCCACTAGTTCTGGTGCAGAGTGCTTTTCCAACTGTTTGGTTTCGACTGATTTCTTTCCACCGCCGCCGTCTCTGCACCACCAGCGCTTTGCCGGAGGAGTCGGCCCCAAGGCAGGTTCGAGATTTTTCCATCCCTGTCTGGAAAGATAAACGCAAACTCTGGCCTTAAACCGAGCCCACAACTGGGAGAGATCGACCGGCTGTGGAGAAACTCAGCTTTGTTTTGCTATTCTATCCTCAGTTATTGTGGCTAATCATTGCCGTAAATGCAAATATAGAGGGACGAGAATAAAAGCTTGGAAGGGGTGATGCAGAAGGGAGAAGGACAATAAATCAAAAGGTTTGCAAGGAAGCTTTCACTCATCTTCGAAGCATCGATATGGTTTTGAGTTGTTAGCTTGCATTTTGGTTAGGAAGTGACTTTTGAAATTAAACAGAAAAGATACAATCTTAATATTTCATAAGATCTGCCAATACAAATATCTGTTGGCAGATATGTAAAATAATAGCTTTAAAAATAAGAAAAAGAATCACATGAAATTTTCTAAGGAGGGTGATGTCACCCCCCAACCAAGCTATCTATTCTCTGTATTTGAAATTAAAACCGCATGAACTCTCCATGCAAAGCTGGGTGAAACTCTGCTTTTTCAAGTATCCCCTTAGGGATGATGGATATTATTTTCTGGTTTTAATTTTAAAGTAATAAATAAATGTGACTGACTTGCCACTCATTAGCACCAAGTTGTGCAAAATAAATAAATGCAATCCGTGCACGCTATCTATTCTCTGTATTTGAAATTAAAACCGCATGAACTCTCCATGCAAAGCTGGGTGAAACTCTGCTTTTTCAAGTATCCCCTTAGGGATGATGGATATTATTTTCTGGTTTTAATTTTAAAGTAATAAATAAATGTGACTGACTTGCCACTCATTAGCACCAAGTTGTGCAAAATAAATAAATGCAATCCGTGCACGTTAACGTACAGGTAGTGGCAATATATTCTGTCAAAGAAGTCTGTCTATGGCCAGTGTTGCTGGAGCAGAAGAAAGTCAGCGTTAGCCGAACTGGTCAACAAGCTTCAGCTTCACGAGGAATTTCAGCTCAGAGAAGAGGAAAGTCTGTCTCCACGGTATTATCTCCCTTTCCAAAGTTTCCTTCTGGCTGCACTGGGTCACAGGCTGTGGACTGTAAATTATACAGCCAAAAATCAAACGATCTTTTTCAATAAGGGAAGAAGAAAACCATGCAGTGATTTAATATATGAAACAGTTCAGCCTATGGCTTTCTCTTGTTTGCAAATGCGGACAGTTCTGTTGAGATCCAAAAACCACTCCAAACCATCAAAATTAGCAAAGAACCATCTGGCCTGGTGGCTCAGCACCTCCTGTGGCCATAAATTCAAATCCCAGCAACATTAGCGGGGGATTTGCTCTGAAAAACAAGCTCTGTCCTCGAGTAATGTAAAAACAAGGTGAGATGGGGAAGGCTCGTGGGAGAGCCGTGGCTCGGGGTGGAGCTGGCTCCGGCCAGGCATCCGTTGGCTTTCAGCGGGGAGCGGGGCTCTCGGCTTGCAAGGAGCATCCCCTCCTCGGCTCTCAGTGCCCCATCCCATGGTTGGGCTCCCCGATCCCTTCCCCGGGGTCTGCCTGCCACCCCCACTCAGCACCGTCCCCGCAGCGTTTCTCCGTCAGCCTGCTCTGTCCCAGCTCCGAGACTCCGTGCACACTCTTGGGGTTCACCAGAGCCATCATGGACATGGACCAGTGCTTACCAGCTATAGCTTTCTTTCCAAGGTCTCCAGGACCAAAGCAAGTCAAGCGTGTCGGTGCTAGAGGAAAGATCTTCCTGTCTGAAATGTAAAATCCTCCGCTCCGGCCGGGGTTGCTATGATCTGCAATGAGTTTTTCCATCTTTGGTTGGAGCCCACGCTGCAGAATAGGAAGATTTGGAGGCAACAAAATAGGTTTCCTTGTTATGTGCAATACATCGATCTCAGCTCTTTTCCTTACGTATTTTTTTAGATAAGCCGCAATTTAAAATTAGGAGTATGGAGATAATAGCCCTGAGAAGCCTTGTCAGCAGGCAGAAGAGATACTGGCAGAGCCCTGAGACCCTCATAACCACTGTGCCTCTTGGCACCACGACCCTGGGAACTCGAATCAGGCCCTTGATCTGGAGCATCTGCCTTCATTAATGCTCTGCCCTGCCAGTCTTGGCCAGAAGGCTGAGTTACGATTATAGCTCACGCACAAAAAATTTGCCTCTTCCTAACCCTCAAGACCTGGAACTAGCAGCTGAGTCTGATTTTGGCTCTGCAGCAAGTTTTATCCATCGAAAAATTGTGTATTTTTTGCACATCTGGTTGTATTTGGGGGTGATATTACCTTTCAGTGCTGCTCAAGTCTGTCTGTGCCCATTAGTTACCAGAGTAAATAGCCCCTCCATCTGCAGAAGTGCACTGTGGGGAACCTGGTGGACATTTTACATTGAAATATGATTGGTAATTCATTAGCAATCCCATGTTTGAAGGCTTAGGATTGAGCACGGCATGAAACCAAGCAACAGGGCAGGTTTCGCTTCTCCTACGATAGTGCCACCAAAGGCAGAAGGTCAGACGGCTCCTACGCTGCCAGAAAAAGTCGTCTGGGTTGAAAAAAACCCTTTTAAAAATGCATCTTATCCCAGAACGTAAACATGCCCTGTGCCACTGAAGATGAGTGGCCTTGAAACCCCTCCTGTTTTTGTCAGAGCACCAGAGCCCTGCAGAGGTTCCCCAGGAGAAGCTCCAGTGCCCGGTGCAGCGTGGCAGGAGCTGCACCAGCCCCGGCCCAAAGCCGCAGCCCCTCCGGGGTCACCCCCTGGGCTCCCGTGCACTTTGACTTCACTCTTCACGCCGCTTTCCCTTCCCCTCCTGGGACCGGCGGACCCCATAGCAGACAGCATGTGTAGGGGCAGGGGAGTTTCTATAAGCTGTAGGGCGATGGACTATATTTTTTTGTTTCTGGATTTCTGCCTACGTTTCTTGCATCTGCTCGCTTTTATTGTCCCACATTCCACAAACTTAAAGCACTTCCATATATAACAGAATTAATCCAGTTCATTGACAATCACGATGAAGCTGATGATACCAAACGCTTCCGCTCTGCACATTCTCCAGTTCCCAATCTTCAGAAATGGCAAATTCAGGGAACCGCTGAGGAGTCGGGGAAGCTTCAGCTACAGCACTGCTCTGCTGTTGGAGGGCAGGGAAGAACCCAGAAGTCTTTTATTTAACGTACTTTCAGGACGGGTTTTGTTAGCATCGCTCACCTGGCACTACCCAGCCCTTGGGCAGAGCGGAGCCGTGGGTGGGGACCGGCGGGGAGCTGCACGAGAGCCACTGCCACCCTCCGAGCATCTCGGGGGCAAGCGATGCTCAGAGCAGGAGCATCCCACCCGGAGATGGGATCAGGAGATGCTGCTAGTGCTCTCTGCCTGACGGAGAAAGCCGGCAGGCGGGAACCCTCCTGCTCACCAGGGCTCAGTTAGCTGTGGGTGATGAATCCCAGTTGCCTCGGAGAGATCGTTTCCCCGTCTGAAAGACCAGCCACGGCTTTGAGGCCGCTTGCAGACGTGCAGCCATCCCTACCGTGGCACTGCCTGGCCCAGCTCAATGTGGTTTGTATTACCCTGTCCGGGCAGCTGGAGTTTGGAGGTAAGAGGACTGAAAAACGTGTTATCCTCTAATTGCTATAATGCAGGATATAGCCGTGAGATAAGGAGTGAACCTGTACTCCACCGAATTGTAGGGAATAAATATTCAAAAGACAGCACTGGGAATTTTTTCCCCCCTGTAATTTATATCAACAATAAAATGCAAGCGAGAAGATTAGTAGAAAATTAATACCAAACAAATCTCGTCTCCATGGCTGGCAAATATAGTTGAATGACAGAAAAGGGGGTATGAGATCTGCGACTCGGTCACTGGGCTCGGCTGTGGGACTGTGGGATTTATTGCCCGTTCTGGGGCAGGCGGCTGCTCTCACGAACCAGCCTGCAAATTTCTGGCGGTTATTGTATGTGCGAACAAACCCTAGTTTGAAAACTATCTCAGTTTGTTTACTTTCACAAAAATCAGGAACACATTGGGAATAATTTGCAAGACAAAAAGAAAAGCCTTAATGGGGGCCCGGGGGGTTTATTGCCCGTTCTGGGGCAGGCGGCTGCTCTCACGAACCAGCCTGCAAATTTCTGGCGGTTATTGTATGTGCGAACAAACCCTAGTTTGAAAACTATCTCAGTTTGTTTACTTTCACAAAAATCAGGAACACATTGGGAATAATTTGCAAGACAAAAAGAAAAGCCTTAATTTATCAAGCACTCCATTCAACAAATAATATTAAATACCATCTACTACCGACAAACCTGCAAACCTCATGCTGGGATTTCGCGCGTGCTGGAGCCGACGCTGCTGCAGGGAGCTCTCGGACAGGTTCTCAGTCGTAAAGTTATGTAAAGTTTTAAGTTTAAAGGAAGAAAGTTAAATTAAAAACCTGTAATGCTTTCTGGCTTGGCCCCCATGCCTACAGTTGCATCTCAGATCACTGTAATCAACTGAGGTTGAAGGAAAACACGATTTTTACTTTCAGCGGTTTGTTTCCCTTCTCTTACATCTCGGCTTTTCCTCCCTGTCTGTTGGCCAGGTCCTTCTCCCCTCCTGCCGGAGGTTTAAAAGCAAGGAGGGGAAAACACTATTGCTATTTATTATTAAAGGCAAAAGAAACTGGCAAAAAAATCAAGGGGAAAGTATAATGACTGCAATCTTTTCAATTAAGATTTTTATATATATTAATTCTTTTAGTTAAAATAAGTGGAATTGAATTAAGTCTGCCTGTGAGTCTACTGCCTCATGTCATCAGAACGGTTACAGCCCCAGCTTAGGAAAACAAACAACAAAATATACTTAGTGATAGTCCCACTATTTATCATTTCTTCAATTATTTGCCTTCGGTTGGTTCTGGTCTGGTTGCAGTTTGTGCAAAACTTGCACCGGTGCAACCCTTGCACCCGTAAATTTGTCCAGCTCTGGAAAGATGCGGACGGCAAAGCCAATAAGGGGCTCCAGTGACTACGTATCGTTAAGGGAGGGGGCTTCCCTTAGCTCTGCAAGGTAAAGCCGTCGTTGCCACCATCCAGCCACCTCCTGTCCTGTCTCGAATGCTTCTGCAAACAGTTCAGAGAAAAGGTTAAAACCAGCAACTCGTACAAAATAACCTCGCTGCTGGGAAAAAAGCCTTTTCGCTCTCGTATCAAATTAGCAAACAGTTTTGCAAACAGCTGGTGGGTGGGGAGGAAAGGCGGTGTCGTCCAGCATCAGCCCTTACCCCCAGCTCCGTCCTTCGGCTCAGGTTTGGAGGCAGCGAAGGACACCGGTACCCGGCCCCGGCGCCGCCTGCCATGACGCCGGGGACGGTTTTCAGACTTCCTAAGTATTTTCTCTCTCTCAGAGCGTGAATCTCTGGCCGCTGCACGGCCTGACCCCGGCAGGGAGATTTAGGAAGGATTTGACGGGGGCAATACAGGATGTCAGGGCTTTGTGGTGCGGGATACACAAATGGACTGAATCCAGCATCTGTTTCTGAGGGCTGCCGAACGTGAGGAGATGGACTTGCTTAGATTTAAATAGCAAAACGCATCAGAAAAAGATGTGAATCCAAGGCTCATCGTGCAATTCTACGGGTTGTATCACGTTGTATTACATGTAACGCATTTATAACAGCTTTACAAACAGGTTGTGATGACAACTTCTACCTCTGACTTGTGTCGGATGGAAGCTTCTTCTCTGAAATCCAGGAGATTACTCCAGAAACGAATCTAAATGATCCCTGATGTCCCGGTACCTTTGAAATCCATGGGAGCTCTGGCACCGATTTCTGGGCCGTCAGGATTTTGCATTACATGAACAAAGGTATCGAAACCTGGCTCGTATGCGGAACACAAAGCACAAATGATCCAGCAGTAATTTGTCTGAGGATGAAATATTTCTTACCCCACTTGAAAAAAGCCCTACAGCAACAGAAGAGGAGGAAGAAAGCCTTCGCAATTAACCCCAGCTCAAAAAGCCCGCTGCAAACGAAGAAGTATTTTAAATTCCATTTAGATCTCTTTTTTTTTAAAAAAAAAGGCATATCGGTTTACATTTATAATGTTGGTATCATCCAGTACTTTAAATCAAATTATAGCTGTATCAGGCTGCTTAACAATGTTTCTTTTTAATTAAGTTTACTAGTCCCACATGCATTTTTTTAAAAAATAAATTAAACAAACTTAATTAAATTACATGACAGGGGTTAGGTAAGACAGCAAAAAGCCCAGCAAGAATACAAGGATTGATAAATCCTTTTGGATATACTCACATTTTGCACTTTTCCTAAACCCTGTAGCCTTCCAGACAGCCTGATGAAGGTGGCATCCCCGGCCCGTGCCCCGCAGCACCCGCAGTGCCGTACGCCCGCAGCGGTGTCCGGGGCCCTCTCACTTACATACGGCATTGCCCCTCACCTATGTTTTAAAATCCTGCTTTCACAGAGAGTTTAAACAGCTCAGGAAGCTCCTCAGAAAGCTGAGCATCGATGAATTTCCATTGATTTCCCTGCGTTGCAGAGGCATGAGCAGCGCATCAGGCTTAGGCGAAGACCTGCCTGACCTGGGGACCCTCCTCCCGGACCAGCCCCAGCGGTGGGAGCTCCTGGGGGTCCCTGGGGCATCGCCCCCGGCCTCCCCCCGGCCCCGGCCCCGGCCTCCGGCAGCAGCCACGGCGCGAGGGAGAGCTTGGGGATTTCAACCACCTTCCCCGGGAGTCAGAATCCATCCCCGCGGGGTTTTGGTTTTATTCGATTGAAGAAAATCCCCACCAAAATCAGGATTGTTGTGGTGGTGTTCACTTTGCAGAAGCTCCTTATTTTCATGGAAAGCAAAGGCGCTTGTGCTCTGTAGCAACTACCAAGAAAAAGGCGATTGCATTGTTACTGAGAAAATGCTAATAAAAAAGTACAGGGCGAAGGAAAAGGATGTGAAACGGGGGTGGGCAGCAGACTGCGTGTGCAGACCTGGAGGGATTTCTGCTTTTCTCAGCTTCTCCGAGCGCACGCCCCGGAGAGATGCTCCGTGAGCTGGGACGAGTTCCCGGGAGGGCACTCGCAGCCGGGGCACCCCATCGCTTGCATTTTTCTGGTGCAAATAGCACAAAAATATCCAGAGTGTCTATCTTTAAAAGATAAAAAGATTGCCGCGATGACGGCAGCTGGGACTTATTGCAGTGGGGAAAGCCCCTGTGCTTGCACAGCACCTTTCCAAGGAAGCATGAGATACGGCTGATAGCATCGGCCTGAATTTGCACCCTGAATAACCCACGGTCACGGTAAGATTACTGGGGATTTTTATGGGGGTTAAAATTGAATAATCTCATCGAGGGAGAGCGAAGCAGCAAATCCTCCTGTCTCCAGCCCTGCAGGAAGCACAGCGATGGGAGCAGATGAGCGTAACGCCATGCACGGCCACCGAAAAGCCTCGCAGAGCTGTGGGGTCCCGATTGTCCCCGAGATGAATTTGCCATCCCCCCCTCCCCATGAAGACAGACGGCCGTCACCGTGCGCAGAGAACAGCCTTTCGGTCCTCTCTGTAATTCCCCCGACTCCGAGGGCTCTGCATCTGGGTCTGCAAGGATGAAGTCAGCCCCGGAGCCGCTATGGGCTGGAAATGATTTCACCGAGCTGCAATGCAGATGGATTAATTCCAGTACTGTAAAGTCAACATGGTTGAACACTGGCTACATCACAGTCTTCATTACTGTGGTCTGGATCGGGTTTTGATGAAGTAATTTCCCTTGGGTTTAGCACTTAGAAAACATATAGGGCGTCCTTCTTGGATTTGCCTGGAGAGCAGTGCCCCCCCCCCCCTTCACCCCAAATTGGCCTTTATCAGTTGCACATGGACCCCTGCGATTCGGAGGAGTTTCAAACGAGGCCCATATGGTCCGTGGCACACGATGCCCAAACAGTCGGACGCATGAAATGAGATGCAGTTTGGGTGCGTACGATGGATGTTATTAATAACAAATGATCTAACACTCCGAGGCTGTATCTTCAAATGCAAGGAGACGTGGGATGAGTGCGGATTAGCGATTCCTCCATCCTCCATCACCAAATCGACTCCCGAAGAGCTCAACGTTAGGTTTTGGTGCGCTCGACACCAGGAAGCCAACGCTCATCATCCTGCTCAGTTTCCAAGACTTGAAGAGAGCCCTTCATGCAGAGTAGATGTTTATTTTGTCATTTTTTTCTCAGCTATAAACTGTAATTGAATACTTGTCATCTGCAATTTGCTTCCTTGGGAAGAAGTTCTGCAAGTGTGACCGAGTTTTGCCTGGGCACCAGGCTCCGCTCCCAGCGGTGGCATCTCCGAGATACCCTCCTGCACGAGCCACCAAGAAAAAGGCGATTGCATTTTTACTGAGAAAATGTTAATAAAAGCAGCTCTGCCTCCTTCATTTGACACCAGGGCTTGAGTGAAAGATGCTTTTAAGGGCTAATAATGGGGTCCCCCGATCCAATATTAATTGATTCACTTCCAAAGACCTCTTCCTATGGCAGCTTGATGTTGAATGCCAGCCCCCAGGTCTTGGTTTCCTGGAAGAGGGCAGAAAATGCTCGTGGGCAGGTGAAACTAAAGCTGCACTTCAATGTTTTAAACCATAAAAGAGAACTTCAGTTGCAAACAGTAAGCAATAGGCCAGTGAGTTTTCCCTTGCATCTCGCAATGTCACCTCTTTTTGACTTGCAGGTAGGGAAGGACGAGGTGTGCAATACATCGCTGCGGTCCGGGAGAGGGGATAAGCTGCATCTGTCCAGCAAACACCTTTCCTCTCTTCTGACTTGCATTTAGAGGTTGAATTTAACCCATCCCTCCAACACGCTCACCCTGCAGCTCTAGTGTTCAGCCCGTAAGGCTTTCTGAATACACCTTATAGCGCGATAAATAGCTATAACGAGCTGGCAACAATAAACAAAACTATGGAAACGCAAAAGAATGCTAAAATGCTGATGTAAAGCGCCGTGCACGCATCCACATGCAATCGCCTTTCCGTGGGCGGCACTGCAGGCGCAGAAACTCGGGGGGAAGCTGTGCTGGAGCCGTGCGATGTGCCAAGGGTCCCCCGAGCCGGGGGGTGGCTCTTGGCCAGGCAAGCTGGGGGCGGAAACTTGCTTTATTGATAATAAAAATATAAAGCAAATATGGTTAAACTGAAGCAAAAGCAGGCAATCTGTGCATGGTCAAAACTAAGCAGTTTGAATGACTCAGCATCATTCTTGACTGAGTATTTTCCTGCACAAATAACATTTTGGGGAGGGGAAGGGAGGGGAGGGTGGGTGGCAGGCAGGTAAGTGGGAAAAGAAGAGACTTGCTCTCATTTGGGCTGAAATCAGCATATTTTAGTTCTTGGTAATCTTTCGAACAAGGAATTCAACCCTGCATATTACTCCACTAAATAAGCTCGTTGCTTCATTGAGGTAATATTTATCTTTGATATAAAGTGCGTCGCCGGCCGGTCTCAGGGCTCTGCGGGCCGGTCGGTGTTGCTCTCTGCCATCGAGAGAAGACATGGCAAGGCTGGTGCCACCTCCCTGTGCCCGGGGTGGGTGCGGGATGGACCCGGCCTGCTGCCCACGGCCACAGTGCCACTGCGGGGGCAGAGGCTGTTTCACCCACGCCAGGTCGTTGCGTGCCGTGTCTATTGTCTGCACCGCGGTTGATGCTCCGGTTTTGTTGTGGGGCTGAATTAAAATCCCTCGAAAGGCACAGGCTGCTGCTGCTGCCATTTATTTGCTGCCTGTGCGCAGCCGGGAACAAAAAGCAGGGCCACGGTGCAGCCGCTGAAATGCCCGACGGCTGCAGCCGCCTACAAGCTGTCCCTGGGAAATGCGTCCTTGCTGCAGCAATTGCTTCTTTCATCTCTAACGAGAAGCAGCGGCGGAAGCCGCTCCGCGTGTCCGTACAGCCACAGGTCAGGGAGCGGGATATGCCCGAGATCCCCCCGGACAGTCCTGCTTCCAGCGGGTCTTCGCTGTGAGCTCGGTCCTTAGCTCACCCCCCTCGTCCTTACGTTCGTGAATGCTGCC
>NW_008796193.1:2231493-2263719 GCF_000699145.1 Aptenodytes forsteri | reverse complement strand
GGGAGCTTACAGCAGGGGTTTGTGGGTGCTGACACTGGGATTTGGGGGTGCTGACACCGGGGTTTGGGGGTGCTGACGCTGGGGATTGGGGGTGCTGACACTGGGGTTTGGGGGATGCTAGCTCAGGAGTTTGGGGGTGCTGACACCGGGGTTTGGGGGTGCTGACACTGGGATTTGGGGGTGCTGACACTGGGATTTGGTGGTGCTGACACCGGGGTTTGGGGATGTTAACACAGGGGTTTGGGGGTGCTGACACTGGGATTTGGGGGTGCTGACACTGGGATTTGGGGGTGGTGACACCAGGGTTTGGGGATGTTAACACAGAGGTTTGGGGGTGCTGACACAAGGCTGTTGGGTGGTGCCAGCACCACACACATTTTGGGACAGTCAAGGTTTTGTCACACACCTCGTAAAACATGGCAGCTGAGATCCAAGTCTCCTGTCTGCCATCTTGAGGCAAGAGCGTGCTTTTCTCTAGCCTCCAAATCCTGCAAGAAGACAATTCCCCTGCAGCATCACATACGTTTTGCTGGATCTGAAACTTGGTCTGTGGCCCTATTTTCTTGTGATGCTCATTGCTTGTGAAGCTTAACATGAGTGCTCCCCGGCACAGGCACTCGGGCAGGGGATTGGAGAGGCAGCGCAGTGGATGCAAACATAAAATACTCTGTTTTACTGTTTTCTAGTGAATACTGTTTTCTAGAGAATCCCAAAGGCAGCATGTGCAGTCCGTCCTGCTCAGCTGAGAGGAAGCAGCGCCGCAGTCGGGTTATTTTTATGATCGGAAAAAAAGATTTCTTTCTCCCTGTTTTCTTTTGCGGGTGCTCTCTGGAGTGATAACATGGAATTTCCTCTGAAACTCGAGCAGGGTGAAGGAAATTAATTTTCTCTCTTTTTTTTTTTTTCTATATAGAAATTATTTCATATGCCTGAGACAAAGTGCCTCAATAAGTAGGCCTGCAAGTTTTAAATGTAAACAAAACGATTCTCAGCAGTGCCATCGCCATTGCTGGCACGGGGTTAGGATGTGACCGCTGCTGTCAATTCAGTTCTGCAGAGGAAGAGAAGCTCTCGCGGTGACGGGCAGCAGGGACAGACCTTGGGCTGGGCTTGCTTCTTCGCAGTTTCTGAGCTGAAAAGTTTTACTGGAAAATATAGAAAATTAATTAATGTCCCTGAAGTATGAAGGTGAAATGTTTGCCTCTAAGAGCTGGTGACTACCTAGGCTTATTTAACTCCGGTTATTATTTAATTCACATTTTATAAAATAATCAGTAAAAAGGTGCCTCTCTTAAATCACGTATTTTAAGCCCTGTAACAGAAAATCACAGGGAAAAGAAAATACTCCCGATTTAATTTCCAAAGTGAGTGATTTAGTACTTTTACAAGCAAAGGGAGGTAGGCGCATCACGAGAATGATGATAACGGGAGAGCGATTGAACCACAGCGGCCGCAAGCGATGCTCGCTGGAGTGCCGCTGCTCTCAGCTCTCGGGGCCAGATTTCTATCACGGCTTCTGCTGTACATTAAAATACTCCAGTACATTATTTCACATTCGGTACTATTTACACTGATCGGTTTAATATAAGACAAAGGGAGGGAACGTGGGGTCAGTGATCGAGGGCCTGATCCGGAACCGGCCAAGGGAGCTCGGATGGGGCTGGGGGCGCGGGCGGCTCATTTCTCCCCCTCCTCCTCCCTCATTCCCTCGGTCAAAATTCAGTGACATGTTTGGGTTTTAATTGCCTGTTCTTTTTTTAAACATCAGCAACTTTTATTGCTTTTTTTAATGTTAAACTGCATTGTTTAACATTTAACATTAACTGTTAAAATGACTTGTTCATCAAATTATATTAACAGTAAGTGCTTAGAGCATCAAGTGATAAAAACAGTTATCATTATTTCCCAGATTTTTCCTAAAAATACACTCAAGTTGTAGGAGCTATTTGGCCAATTCTTCTCTTTTTAATTAAAATTATTCCTCTTCTCTCCCTGCCCCCACCCTTATTTTATGTCTTTTTCTTCCTGATTCTGGGTTTGCCAGTGTAAATTAGAATTAACTCCATTAAATTTAATCACTCAAACAAAAATTACCATGAAAACACCATAGGACCAGCCTGGACTTTCTCTGCCTTCTCCTCTAAAGCTGTATTGATTATTGCGATAGGCTGGAGGAGGTTTAAGCCGCATCAGTTTTGGGTTCTATTTGTCCCAAATCAGTCACCTACACTAATATTACATTTTGAGGCTCTGTTGGAGGTGGCCACTGACCAGCAAACCCCACCACTTGCTCCTTGCTTTTTTAATTTAATGCATTTATTTTCCGTAGGCTGCAGCCTGTTCTTCTCCTGCCCTGGGAGGGCTCGCTTCACCCGCTGCAAAAACACTTCAAAACCAATTGGAACTGCGCAGAGAAAGGCGATACGAGGAACACGGGTTTGTAAACGTATAGCTTCCTCTTTTTTGTTTTCTTTGTTGATCCAACTCCCCGCGCCCAGGGGCAGGGCAGGCAGGGCTGTGGTCGAGGGCAGGAGGTGGGAATCTACCTCTGCCCCCCCCCGCCCCGAAGCGCTCAACCATGAGCTAAACTGACAAAATACGGTATTGCCGTGTACTGCCAAAATTTGCCCTCTCCCTTTTTTTGCGTTTTCCTTCAAAAGCTGGTTCTTATTTCAGAAAATGGCCACTCCCGAGGAAATTCAAATAATTTACCTTTTCTCCTGTATTTAAAAAAATATTAAAGAAATAGAAAATGTTGCAATTTATCAAATCCCTGAAATGAATCAGCCTGACTTGGAGGATAAAGAATAAAGAAATAGAAAATGTTGCAATTTATCAAATCCCTGAAATGAATCAGCGGAGGAGTTTTTTCTATTATTTATTTACTAGGTCAACCCCCCCTCCCGGGGTTCACGCTGCAGGAAAAAATCCCAACGGGACTATTGCAAGATTTCCTCTAGGTTTTAATCATCAGCTCTTCAAAACACCAAGCTCTTAACTCCCACGTTTGCTTCTCCAGAGCTGCGGAGCAGAAACGGTCGGGGCACGGGCGGCTTAATAGCTTAAGTACATAGAAAATTGTCAGGATGTGCAAGATATGGAGCCTGCTAAGTTGCCTTGGCTTTGTGCCCCGGTAAAAAGGTTTTTCCTTTCATGGCCTTTCACAATACCACAAATTTTTTTCTACTGAATTGAGCCCTGAAAGGAGTAACTCTAGACAGAGCGAAATTTTCCAATCCCCGAGCCCTTTGCCTGCCCTTTAACAGCTTCCCTGTTATTTTTGCCCTACGACAAAATATTTTTAAACCGATGAGAATGGAACACCCACTTCTGCCGGGATCTGAAAAATATTGTTTCTCAAAGTGAAGCAGACCCTGGTATTCGAGTTATGGACCCAAAACCCGGGGAGGCACACGAGCGTCGGGCTTCCTCCCTGCGCCAATAAATGGTGATAAAAATCCATCTGCTGGGAGAGCACGGATCACAGCGGGGTCTGCTGATAAAAAACTATCAGGTTTTCACTAATTTCTGGGCAGAAACAATTGTTTCAAACACTTGGTATGTGAATTATTTTACTTTTTTGCCAGTGTGTGTTTTTGGCAACAGGAAAACAGGAAACCAGCTTGGAAAATATTAACGAAATGGAAACCAAGATCGTAAAGTATTTCGGTCTGGAGAGCTTTCGATCTTCCAATACGCGAACGCAGCAGAAGCAGAACTGTAAACCAATTAAAGGCAATTTAATTTAAGAGACTTCTCATGGAGGGAAGAGATCTGGCGTGTATATGGTGATGCAGTAAGCAGTGAAGACAACACAACCCCCAGCACCTGCGGAGGTTATTGCTAACAGAGACGGAGCGGGGATTCGATGCAGATGTGCCCCGGCATCCGCCTCCCTCCCTTCAGCTGCAGATACAAAAAATGGGCCGGTCGTGTCATGTTCTTCCTTAATTACCAGGGAATTTGCGGCAGGTTTTTAATTGCACTGGTAGATATTTTGGAAAGTTTTGGGTTTAGGGCTGAGTCCTGCTCGGCCGAGCCGGGAATTTATGCCATACGCAGTCCCTGCACCGGCCCACGGCAGCATCCAGCCCGGCACGGGGGAATATGCTCCAATGGCAAACAGGGATAGAATATTAAAACACAATTAAAAGGACAGAACAGAGAAATAAAGTGAGTTTGTGGGTTTGCTCCGTTCATATGCACTGGTGTGTCTTCACGGCACAAACCACCGGGGCTGGACCCCAGCAAGCGAGCAGCCCTGAAGGTTATTCCTCGTGTGCCGCCTCTCCTCCTCGTTTCTCGATGATCAAAACATAGTTAAAGCAAAATAAACTCCTTCACCACCTCTGCTCTTCATTTGCATGGAGAGGGACGCAGACGGGCTGACTTCGCTCCTGTTTCTGGTCGGCTTCTCGGCAATTGTATTTCCATGCCACCTCCTGGATGTCTGTAACACCGGAGGGAGCTGCAGCAGAGCCGGGAGGGTCAGGATGGGCTTTGCCATCCCCACGTCCCCCGTGAGCCCTGGCCAGGGCTGCCCGGGTGATTTACTGCTCGTCCTGCACCCTTGGGAACCTTCCCGGGACCCAAACACCCTTTAGTGGGAATTTTGCCCATTCTCTTAGAAATTCTTCTGGCTGTAGCAACTCCCAAGATGAAACATCTCTCTCATCAGCATTTTTTCTTACTAAGAGTCCTTGCAGAGACTCATTTTTCCCCCTCGGCACACAACCCGGCGAGCACTTACAGCCCACTTTGCATCCTGAGAACTCACCAACAAATTGCTTCCACACTACACCCCGACTTCAAAAATTGTGCAGTACAAGGGTTAACCAACTTAAACGTTTAAAGAGTCATGAAATGGACTGTTTCCGCTTTCCATCTGGCTTTTATCAATTTTAAGTCGGTTTCAGAAGTACTGCTACACAATCAAAACACACAATCTCCCTAGTCAGATAATTCAATTTTATAAATGAATTACTTATGTGCCTATAAGTAAATACATTCCTAGGCAGGGAGATATTGACTGCTGTCAATGAAATAATGAAGTCCAGGGGAAGCAGCCATGGCTGGAGCACCGGCCCCTCGGAGACGTCCTTCTGGGGTGCAGAGGGACCGGTGGAGCCCCCGGCACGGTGGGGGATTCTGTTGGAAAGGAGGGGCTGCCCAGCGGGATGGGACATCTTGAGCCACCACTGAGGACCATAGTGTGGACCACGAGCAATGTCATGGACGTGAAGGGAGGATGGACTTGACTATGTTTGTGATTTGCGGTATCTGGGGGGAAATATGTTGAAAGAGGTAGTTGAAAGGGAGACACAGAGCTCCCGCAGAGGGGGTGTAGAAGGTCCCAGCCTTCCCATGCAGACATGTCCCCTTCACCCGTGCTGTTTCAGCCCCACCTTGTTCAACAGCGTGCTAAAGGAGGGTGAAAAACTGTACTTAGACGTATCAAACCTCATCAGGAAGACCTGATGCTGCAGGAAATTACTTTTCAGCTATTGCGTTTTGGTGCATGGGGTCTTTATCTAACGTGGACTTTGTCCAAGTGCAGACATGGACACAAACATGCATCTATGCACCCCAGTTTGGTGGAGATCCAACCTGCTGGCACCCACTTTGGGTATCTCTCAGCAAAATGTTACACAGAGGAAAATACAGACTCATGGCATCGAGTTTACCCTGGGGGACAAGGAAATCCGTGAGGATCCTCTGACGGCTGTGCATCTCGGGTACAGATCTTGGCCAGGTGGCCCATGGATTTCTGCTTTCCTTCTATTTTCATTGCTTCGTATAACGATGAGCTAAAGGTGCCACAAAGCCTCCACTGGGCTGGGACCGAGGAAAGGTTTCAGACTGGAGGCTGGACCTGCCCCGACAGCCAGGGCAGAGGATGGTTCCCAGATGAATCAGGCAAAACTTTTAAAGTGCAAATATTTTGTGATTGACAAAAAAACCAGCACCTCTTTGGGGGTAATGGAACTGTTGAAGCGTGGTTTTGTTTCCAACAGCTTCAGACCGAGGTCTGACGGGGCAGGGAAGGTCGGAAGTTCTTCTAGCTTTTCATGTTTTAGCGTCAGTTTTGATGAGTATGAACACCACATTTAAACTAAAGCTGCTCCCAGTTCGCGGCGTGCCTCGGTTCCCCATCACCCCAGGGTCCGTGTTCACCTTCTTGTGGCACAATTGGAAAATACGAATGAAAGCAGCTTGGACTTTGACTGCAGTAGCTCAGGTTGAACGGTGCGGCTCACCCATCCACCCGAAATCCTGGCAGCAGTCCTAAAGGAGGCTGTGCTCTGCTCATGGGGCAGGTGAGCCCCGGGGAGCTCGAGGTTTCTCTCTGTTCCTCCACGCTCCACCACAAATGGTCCCATGGGAAACCAGCCCAACCCAGAGGGATGCAAGCTGGAGAGCTGAAGGATGAGTTGGATAACGGGAACCGCCTGGGGTAGGCAGCAGTTGGGTTTTATCTTGTCTTTTAAACATCTGTTTAATAGGAACCAGGTCATTGCGTTAAGTCGCTGGAGGAAGGGCTGCCGTGAGCGCGAGCTGGTGCTGCCAAGACCTCGTATAGTGTTTCCCACACTGGACATGCGCCTCCTTGGACTAATCCTTCACTTTTTCAATTATTTCCTTTTGCTGCAGCAGCGATTTGACACCATCTGAGCAGTCCTGGCTGACGGGGTCGTTTCACTGGGAGCTTTGCATGTTTTTCTGCTGGTGCTTCGTCCACATCAGAGGCAGCGCACAGGCTTTTCCAAACTCTTCTCAAGCCCCTGCAGCTAAAAGCAGGGTTGGGCTGTGAAGATCCATACCATAAGCTGCAACACATTCTTGAGAAACGTGGGGCTCTGCTGAGCAGCAGGATGCAAGCACATCTCCTGTGAAGCAATGGCAGACAATGACCCGGCAACAAAATTCGCATCCCACCCAGAACAGACCAAAATGGACCCCATCACCGGTCCAGCCGGGGTCTGACTAAAAGCAAGGTTGGGCTGTGAAGATCCATACCATAAGCTGCAACACATTAACGTGGAACGTGGGGCTCTGCTGAGCAGCAGGATGCAAGCACATCTAGCAATGGCAGACAATGACCCGGCAACAAAATTCGCATCCCACCCAGAACAGACCAAAATGGCCCCCATCACCCAGCACGGAGGGTGCTGGGTTTTACATCCATGCTCACTTCCAGTAGCAATTTCAGCTATGGAAGTGGGGTCCTGTTGATTTGCACACGCTTTTCTCCATCGTTTTGTTCCGGTCTCCAAAGCAGCTGGAAGGAGGAGAAGCAACAGGGTCTTGCAGCAAAATCCACATGGAGAGACCCCGCAGCGGCGTGGAGCTCTCTGCAGAAACAGCTCCCAAAGAGGTGGAATAATTTGCTGGTTTAACTACCCTGGCTTGGGAGAGATCCCTAGGCTAGCTGAGAAAAGCAGCTACCGCTCTGCTGTGTCCTCAGGTCCTCTCCGCAGGTTGGGAGGACCAGGGCAGGTCCCTCCCTAATCCGAGGGCAAACTGACCTTGAGGTTGCTCCAGCCGGGCACGTCCTCTCCCTCCCAGCAAATCCGGCACATTTCTGCATAATAACGCAATAAATCTTCTTTGTTGAGGAGGACTGGGAGCAAGGGTGATGTTTGCTCTCTTACGCTGCGAGTCAATTGCTAAATAAATAAGAGTGTTGAAAGCCTGGAGAAATTCGGAGACAAGTCTTCAAAAGGACAATTTTAGGGGGTACAAATTGTAACCACAAAATCTGCATTCACATTCTGCATCTGCAGATAATTGTAAGCATCTGTAGTGCCAAGTATGAGGGTGGGTGGGGACGAGGTAGGCAAGGGTAAAAATACACGGGCATGCTCCTCCGGATCGTCGTCCGAGGTGTAAAAGTTTGGACACTGCAGGGACACTGCACGCGCCGGGGAAGAGCCACC
Organism: Aptenodytes forsteri; assembly: GCF_000699145.1. Classification (NCBI taxonomy): domain Eukaryota; kingdom Metazoa; phylum Chordata; class Aves; order Sphenisciformes; family Spheniscidae; genus Aptenodytes; species Aptenodytes forsteri. The sequence continues at coordinate 2,255,782 of NW_008796193.1, read as the reverse complement.
ACCACACGTACTCTGTAAAGTGCTAGGCAAACGTATGCCTCAGAGGAAACAAGAAAAATATTTAAAGAAATTAATTAACTTAAATTAATAAAATAAAATAAATAAAAGTAAAATAAAATAATAACATAAAATAAAGAAAATGAAAATGAAAATAAAAATAAAAATACCAGTTTGGTTTTAAATGCAAAATCCAGGTGTGCTTAAATGCTATGAAGCAGACTTGTAGCACTTCCTATGCCAACCCTCTCTTACCTTAGAGGGAATCAACCTGCCAGAAAACACAGAAATCCATACTACGCTGATCTTTTGAAAAGGACTTCTGCCTCCTCATCTTAAAGATACCAAATAAACAGGGTCCGTTTTCTATTTTGCTCCTTCTGTTGGTGCCGGCAGAAAATCTTTGATACTCAAGTCCTTTTTTTTCATCTGAGAAGCTCTACGGGTGCTGACAGCTGACAGGCATTTTTACGGCCATTATGCATTTGGAGGGTAATACGCATATTTTGGCACTTTCCCTTAGAAGGGAACTGAAGCAAGGTCTTGCCAATAACTCACTAAATTACACCTCTAAAGATATTTTTTTTTTTCTGTCTTGTGATGGCTAGATTCTTTTATTATAATGTTGCAGGAAAAACTGGCAGAAGTACAGTTCGCCATTGCCCGAAGAACAGCTTCCGAGCAATCAGCTCTCTGCAAAGTTCAGGAGGTCCTTATTTCCATGGGGGAAGTGCTTTAATCAAGATTAATTTTTTCCAGTTTTCAGTAATCGGAGCTCTTCCTGAGTTTTCCTCAACTCTCCTTTAGGATGAAATTATCAAATTTCCATGGCAATTAACGGAGAAAGTTTGAGCATAAGGATCGTTCTGTACAATGGATGGCAGGGAACAAGTGACATTAGGTTGGAAGATCTGTATGAAGGATCTCTACGTGACATTGTCCCATAAAATGTGTCACCCTGCAACACACAATTTTTACCCGAGGCGTTGCTGACCTCCCGATGCTCATGAAAATCTGAGTCCTGCTCTCAGACTCTGTGGTCCATCAATAAGACTGAGAAGGATTAGCAGAAGAAAGCAACTTTGACCTGGATTTAGGCTTTAGCTGAATATCCCCCAAATCTCCTTTACCTTAAAGCCACCTCGTGGCAAAGCCCTGGTGCAAGCCACCAGTGTGGGGTGAGCTTTGCAGCTGATGGGGGAGCAGCCAGGGTGCACACCCCGACCTCAGCTGCAGCCGCGATGGTCTCCTCGAGGTCGGAGCGGGTGCTCGGAGACGTGGGGCTGCAGCCCACCGCTGCGGGGCTGCCGGGCGCCGAGCTCAGAAAGACCTCTCTGCTGACTCGGTGGCTGAATGTCCCTTCTGGGAGGACCCGAAAAGGTGGATCATCTGCCATGTACCCCCCGAGGGACAGCACACCGAGCTCTGCAGCAGCAGGGAGAGGGAACAGGGGACTGAGGGAAGTGGGGAAAGGAGTAAAGGAAAGAAAAACTGTTTAGTAAATGTAGAGATTTGCAGAGGCTTGCGCCAAAGCAAAAGAGACTTTTCAGTTCTGTGCTTTGCAGTTCCTGGGTGTAATTATTATTTGTGAGAACATGGAGAGTCCCGGGGGTTGTGAAACAGCTCAGGAATCCCAGGAAGCTCATGAGCCACCCGGAAATGTGATCCCCAAAATGCTACTGATTATCTACTCCATTTTTAAAAGTTTGGGGCAGGCTGAGGAGGCAGAAACAACGGCATGGTGCAGCCGACCAGTGACAACACAGAATAATCTAGCTGAATGATAAAAGTGCCATCGGGTCTGGCTGACTCATGCTTGGAAGTAACAGATGCATTTGGGATCCCCGTGTCAGGTCGCATCTTAGTGGCTGTTTTCAGAAAACGTGGGAGAAAAGAGAAGAGTCACCACTCTGTAGTTACATGCCGGAGCCCCCCGTGGAAGAAGACGAGGTCGGGCTCCTCCCGGCTTTGCTTTGCCTGGAGGGGAGACAAAGCCAAAGCAGCACAGGAGAAGGGCAGCTCCGAGGCGCTGGCCTGAAACCAGAGGCCGTTTGCAGGGTCCGGGCGCAGGAAGGCAGAGCAGCTTTTGTCAGCTGCGTTCCCGCTGCAGTCCCCACGACGTATATTAAAATAGAGCTAATGGATCAGCGGGGCAGTTTCCTCTCCCTGCTGGGCTCTGTCCCTGCCAAGACTGAGAACACCCCAGTTACCTTCCCTGCTTCTCTGCCTGCTTTAAAACAGGACTGAAGCCATCCCTATTTCAGCAAATCCTGTTAAGCGGCAGACGTGTCCGCGGGATGGTGGGGAGGGGAGGGAAGGGGAGGCACTGTGTGCAGCCGATGAAATGATAGCAGGGAGGCAGTTGCCCATAAATAATGCACACATCAGGAGGAAGGAGGCGCCGCAGCTGTGCAGCCGATGAAATGATAGCAGGGAGGCAGCTGCCCATAAATAATGCACACATCAGGTTAGGAAGGAGGACAGGGCAGCCCGAAGAGGTACCTACCAATAACTCAAACATGACACCCCTTCCCACTCCGCCCTGGGGAGCAGGCGGGGATGCTGAGCGCTTAAAATCACCAGTGATGGCCCAGGAAAGCAACACCACCGCACCAGCCCGTGCCCAAACGCTGTCCCCCTAAACCGAATCACCCTCTGACACCGGCAAGGACTGACCCCCTCCCCGAGCAGCCCTGTCCTCCGTGGCAGATGGGGATGGGATTTAAAACACAGGCGTGCATCCAAAGCCCAGGGCAACACCCTCTAATTTTGTTATATGGCTCAGATACTCATTTCTGAGTGATACTCATTTCTGAAGCTGATGAATAAACACGACCAAAATATTTAGCAGAGGCAGCTATAGGAGCTTGGGTTTCCAAAACATGTGCTGCTTCGGTGGGGCCTGGGTCCTACCTGTATCCTGCTGCAGTCCGCAGCAGTGGCAGAACTGCCCCAGCTTTGCAGCTGCTTATGCAAGAAGCAGGAGGAGACTGCGTGATTCTCTTACTCCGTTATGTGATGCAGCATCTGGAAAGGAGGAGAATTGCTATTACATGACCAGCGAGCCATGGAGAGCAGCTTAGGAGCCAACAGGGAGGGTAAATAGCAGAATAACTCAGCATCTACCACGCTATTAGAAAATATATTCAAGAAAAAAGCTCCGTAGCCACTCGCTCAGGACATCAGGCATTTTCTTTCTGAAAGACATTTCAAAATACTCACTTTCCTCTTTTAATGCAAGTTACAGTTGCATTTTGCATCACGGTGTTTGCCTTTGCAGCAGTCTTTGGCGATGCAGGAAGCTGCTCAGGCGGTGGTTCCCTCTGACCCCTGGGTGATGCCGTCTGCCCCATTTACTGTCCCAAATGGGGCTTGGGGAGAGGGGAGGGATTGCTGCGGGCAGCAAGCAGGCAGGCAGGGCCAGCATGCCCAACACCACGCAGCCCCGGCTCTCCCGCAACATGACCGGCAGCGCTGGGCTCTGGCACATCTCCTTTAAGTAAAATGTGATTTAAACGCCCAGAAAAGGCTTCTCATGTCTTTTTTTTTCCTTGTCTTGAAGGAAATGGTGTCCCCTGCAGCAGGAGCCACCTGCGGATACAGCCCCAGCCCCAGCCCGTCGTGGGCTCTCCCCAGCCATATGAAAGACATCATCCCTCCTCTGCATTCAACCCGGGATTGTGTTACCCTGTAGTAATTCACTTACAGTTAGCAAACGATAAATCCTTGCACAGTTGGTTGAGAAATCTGGGCTAAGAAGGTCTGGAAGTGTATTATTAAATCCAAATGGCTCTACAGCTCAAGCCTGTCTTACTCACTTCATAGCAAAATTAACAATATTACAGGGCATGATAAACTGCAGCGCTGTAATTGCTGTTCCCCAATTACACCTTAAATAAAGTGATAGCTTTTTCAGTGAGGTTTTTAGCCTGACGCTAACTGAACGTTAGGAGAAAAGAAATCGTCAGTATTTTTCTTCCATTTCAGGGCAATTCCTTTAAGTTCTGTCTTTTTCGGTTCAGAGTGGCTGGTGGCAGGACGGTGGCTTCAGGGCGAGCCTGGGGCTGCCCCTGACACTGGCAAGAATCAGAGCTTTGCAGAGCAATTTGGAGTAGGGGACTGCAATGTCTGTTGCAAAAGAAATCCTTTAAAAGGTGAATTTCAGGCAACAGCACTAGCTTTAAGATACGCTCAACAGGCATCGCGCAGGCGGGACCACGGGTCCCTGAGCGTCCAGATGCAGGATGCTCAGAGGCGTCACCTCAATTTCTCATGGCCAGGAAGAAAGGTGTGAGCCGTCCCTTGGTGGGTGGGTTCCTCTCAGCCAGCGTCGCACTCAAGTGAGCTGCTGCCATCGGTGATTTATAATACTGAGCGGAAAAGAGCAGAAAGCCACTAAATCCTGACCTTTTCTCCTTATCATCAGACATTTGTGCTGGCTTATGACTTTCCGTTTATCTCCCAGCTGAGCTGCCGGCTGTATCACTAAACAGTAACATTATCTATTCAGCCTTTCCAGAAATAGTCTGGGTTCAGGTCAGCACGAAGAGAAGAATATTTTGGCCTTTGCTTCGGGGGGAGATGAAGACTCAGGGATAAAAACTCGGTGACCGCATTGGCCCTGACTTGCAGTGAAAATGCATATTTGTCTGACCTGTTCATCCTCATCTATGTCCACTTTTTATTCACACAGATATAATCTGCTCCCTTGACCTAGACAACTTCTTTAGAGGCTGAGGGTCTGCCAAGAGCTCCGTGCAGCCCCCAAAAAGCATCAGAGCTCCCGACGGGGTACCACTAACTCGGACCCAGAGCTCCGCATCCCCAGGGAGGCTTTAAATCATGTCCAGCGCCTGGGGTCTGCCAACTTGCCATTCGCTTCTCCCTCCTTAGGCTCCCTGTTCCCCACTTGTCTCCTTACTCCCATCCTGGGTACCTGTTTTTGAGTGGGTTTGTCTTAGCAGGAGGTGATGGTACATGGTCACCGGCCTCCACCTTCTGCAGCTTCAGGAGAAGCATCCTGAGACTTATTTCATAGAAATTTGGATTGAATACTGGAAAATCTGGCAGTGTTACTTTATAGAAAACCACAGTTTTTTTTTTTTTAATTTGCACTTTGGGTGCGAGCTGCAGTGTTGTTTTGGTGAATGCATGATTCCCTCAGCAGGACAGCAGTGCTCTGGGCAAAAAAAAAAGTGAGAAAACACCAGTTGGAGTTTCTCAAAGGTGCAAAGACAAACAAGGGAGATGGAGGCGACGCCGGGGAGCTGCTGTACAACGGGTGAAACCTGCACAGGGAAAACTGGATTTGTTTATCCACTTGCATGAAGTTTCTTTTGTCAAGGTGAATATCACATGCAGAAAATCAGGTTTCAGCTGGATTGTTCTGGGTAAGGGAAGCCACAGGGTTTGTGACCGGTGTCGTGCAGCGCTGGCCTCCCACGAGGCAAAACCTGAGCATTTCCACCCTCCCGGTCCCAGGCCAGCGCTCATGTTGAGAACAGATACGGTGAGGACATGGGACGCTGGCACTGTGTCTCCATCAGCACGGAGGGAATGGAGACAAATCGAGCCAGGTCAGGTAACACCACACATTAAGTAACTTAATAAAATGCATCCAGCAGGATACAGAGCTCAGATTCGTTATATACCTAATTACTGGAGAAACAAAGCACATCCCAGACGTGGATTTGACTACCCCACGCCACCTCTCTGACACACAGAAAGGTTATCCACATTTTTTTAATGAAGAAGTGGGACACGGAGAGATAGAGTGACTTACCCAAGGTGGCAGATGTGTGAATCCCAGGCCTGAGCACCAGGGCTTCGGTAACAGCTTTCCTCCACAACGTCGGAGAGAGAAAGGAAAGAAAAAGTATGAACTGGCTCTTTGCTTCTATATTTTTGTGAAATATTCTGGTTCTGCTGACATGTAACGAATGAAAAATATGAACCAAGGAGATCAGCCCTGTAAAACACCAACTTTCTGCCCAGATCTCGATCTATGCCCAGTCCAGACTTGCTACAAGGTTTGCAAGGATTCAGGTAACTTTTTAAGGTCTGTTTTTGCCAGCCTCTGTGTCTTTTGGCTTGACTCAAGTCCAGAAGGAGCCACAATGAAGCCATTGGACAGAGTATGTGTTTCCAAGGATGATCGCGAAAGGATGTGGCTGAAAGTTCGTTTGCCAGCTTTTGGCATAAATAGCCTGTATCTGCAGGCTGGGGAGCTGCACCCTCGGCTCTCCCATGGCCAGGTGTCCTTCTGCACACATTTACCGTGCAAGGAATTTTACTTGCATCAGAAATCCCAAGTGACCTTGCTTATCCTGCATGAGCAAAGTTGCCTGCATAAATAAATGATTGCAGATTTGGGATTTCACCTGGGTGGTAGCTGGTATTCTGGGATTTCTGGGAATGAGGTTCAATCCTGATGTCGTGACATTTGTATCGACAGAGTCGTATAACGGCTGATGCCATTCCAGTATGTTTTTCATAGAAAACATCCACATAATGGGTTGATGCACATGGTGCTGGATTTTCTATCTAAGTCATTGCTTTGCACAGCTCCGTTCTGCAGAGCCACTGGCCCACACCTGGCCGAGCCCCTGAGCACATGAGTTATTTTAAACATACGGTACAGTCCATCTCTGCTCAGCAAAGCACTTAAGCACATGCTTAATTATTAGCTTAAATTCACAGGGCTATATCTTAAATCAATGGGACATTCAATCAATGGGATTTTTTCCTTTGTAAGGGCTGTAGGGCCAGAATTTAATATGGAAAGTCATGGGGGTTTCTCCTAAAGACTAAGTTTATAAAAATGAATATTATAGCATTGTTTTCAAGCTTATTAACTGTGTCATACTGTTATTGCCTCCAGCCATTTTTTTAGAAAGCAAATAAACAGCAAGTATTTGTCAGTCTCAGCAATAAACTATAGTGGCAGCAAACTTAATCTGGTGTTAATTAGGCTTGTGGAAAACTAAATCAAGCATCAGAAACCACAGATTATTTTAGGCTTCCTCTAGCATAAACACAAAGGCTTGAGGATCCATAACATATTATTTTTGTTGACAGTTTTCCACTTTTCCCCCAATTTATTTCATGTATCCGATAGGCTGCTCCTTGATTGCTTTTAGCTCTGTCTTCTTTTGGCCTCAGCGTGGCAGTTTGTTAATCCTTCCTATTTTTGTGTATTTAAGCAGGATTACAAACTTCAAATATTTTGTAAAAGGAACCTGTATACAATCTTTCAAAATCACTTAAGTGGGTCAATGACAGAAGTACCAGCCTTGCAAGTAAATACCGAACATTTCGGAAATCATCCCCAGTGTTTATTTATAAGCCATTTTTAATTACTCAGCAGGAATGAATGAAAGAACTAGAAAATGGAAAATGACAGAGAGTTTTGCATTAAGTTACAGCTCACAGAGAACAAGGGAGTGATCGCCGTGCTTTCAAGTCTAGATAATTTTGGTGTGTAATTATGCCCTGCTGGTTTATTGACAATCTAATAAAATTAAACTGCAAACTATTTTGCAAATAGGATGGGGATCTCTTGAAAGGCTTCATGCAGCACAGAGAAATAGCAGATGTCTCCACCCAGGGAGCAGCAGGTAAAGAAGACAGGTAAGTCACAGGGCAGAAAACTTGCTGAAAGAGGAATTCAGGGCCATAAAGGTTGAGAGAGGCAGGCCAGAGCTTGGAAGCTCACTCAGATGCAGACCCAAGAGGAGGGTGCTCACGTTCACCCTCGGCACCCGCCTGAGGATGCCGCAGCGTGGTCCGGCACCACTGCACCCGCACGCCCGGCCCCCTGCTACAGCTGCCCACGGTGCTACCAGAAAATGATGGTACACCAACACTTTGCCAACTCATTTGAGATTGCAAAGAGCGAGGATTTAAGATAGACAAATGTGAAGGCAGCTGGTGTAATGACAGCCCCGAGGCGAGGCAGGACGGTGGGGACAGGGCAGCCCGGGGACGAGCATGTTCCCCGGGGGGGTTCAAACTCTGGCGAGGTGCAGCCGAGCAAGGAAATTGCAGGAGGTGCAAACAGCATTCAGAGCACTCCCTACTCTGTATGAAACAGGAACCATGAAGCTTCAGAGTGGGACTGCAAATAAAATGGAGCTGTCAGTATCTTGGTCAGCAACTGTTGGGCTGCTGAGCCGTAAGGTGGTTGGGATTTCTCCAAACTGCTTCCCAAGCTTCAGCCTCCAAAGCGATCCTTGCACCCGTGGCTGGAATTTGTTGCAGGCACCACTTGCTGAAGGGCCATCCTGCCAGCAAGTTTTCTTCTGGGAAGGGCCACTAGTGTGGTACTTCGAAATAAATGCAGACATGGCAGTTATTCAGGGATTTCAGCAGCTCCCAGGCACTGGCTGGAGGCTCACCAGCAATTTGGTGGTGCTGTGACACCAAGATGGGGACAGTGACAGCTGCAGAAGACAGCTTGAGCAAGGTCGGGGTGGCGGGTTTCCTCCAGATACGGGACCCCCTGCCCTAACAGGAAAGACATCCCTTTGTAAAAACTCTGCCCATTCCCAGCATCAAACCAGAGTGTTTTGTGAATTGATCCCAGGGCCAAAGTGATGGAGTAGGCACATGAAGCGTTGACATATGTCAAAGCATCCCTGGAGCTGCGTCCCTGGAGCCTCCATTGCTGCAGCATGGCCCAGGAACAAACAAAACATGGTACACGGCATCACAGGAATTCAAGGATCAGTAAACAGGCAAAATGCATATAAAATTCCAGTTTACACGAGACTGATGAATAATTAATCAGTAACAAATAAAAGAAAAAAAAACATGTGAAAGAAACTCAACCTCACTTCTAAAAAACCCAGCTTAGCAGACAAAGACGAAGAGCAGCACATTCCCAGCAAGCATGAGACAAGCCCGCAAAGACTTGTCCTGACCATTAAGGCACAAGAATGGGAAATCTCTTACAGATGACGGTGGTTTACTCAACAGCTTGAACACATTCCTTGTCTCGTTATTCAGCAGCGAAGCTCGAGGTCAACCTGTCTCAGACAAGCCGACGTGTTGCAGAGACAGAAGGAGCAAAGTTCTCCGCGAGCCGCTGCGACTCGCTGGGAGAGCACGCTCCAGTACGCTGGTGGAAACCAAATTTCAACGCCTGCTATCCTTACACAATTCCTATTATCAAGTTTAACTGCATGGTTTTATTGATCATTTATAAATAAGTGCATGGTTGTAACTGAGAAAGTGCCGTTTAAAGCTTGCTCGTTCCCTAGAGTAAAGAGTCAATACTGTGACTCCTTGTTCAATGAGTTTTCCTACCAGGCTGGAGCATGAATGAGGTAAGTGCCAATGAAGCCAAGAGGAATCCCAAGTTATCACCTCCCAGGACAGGCAACGGCCACCCTCACACTGCGAGGGCACCGTGGTTGCTCCTCTGGCTTCCTCCGAGCCCTCTCCTCTCCCCCCCCAGCATCACCTGAACTGACTCCAGATGGGATTCATCCATGTCTCATCTGTTACCAGATACCGTCAGAGCAAAGAAACATCAGCATCTGAATTTGATGTTGGGAATTTAAAAGGTAATTAAGCATTTCTGAATGTTTTTAAGCAATAGGCCATATATTTTATGGGCTGGGAAAGGCCAGAGGTACCCACACTTCCTTGAAACGCGCACACCATGTTGAGTTCACCCCTCCGAGCAGCCGCCCCAGAGAGCTGAGCCACTGCCATGACTGCCTAAAAAGCTGCAAACGGTGATGCAAACAATAATTTTGGAAGAGTATGTGCACATGCATGGTATGCTCGCCTGTCTTTAGGGCAGTCATCTGGACAAGACTGAGTTCTGCTTGGTGTATCTGTGGGGAACAAATGTGCGAGCGCCGGAGGCTGTGCTAACAGGAAAGAGAGATGCTGCAATGCCGCAGGTTTAGCTAAAGAGTGTTTTATTTGCGATTCCCACAAGAAAGCACAAGACAGAGCCGGCTGACGGAGCAGGAGAACTCCAAGGGCTGAGAGCTCCGCTCCAAAAACACCACAAAGTAATAACAGTAAATCTTTTTTACTGGTACCTGAAGGTTAGCTGTGAGAGTAGGGGGATTTCCTCTCCGCCTCCCCTGATGGTGCAATGCGATCTGCCCGGCTGGAGCAAGCCGGGCTCCGAGCACCCCAGGTGCTCCGAGAGCACCCCAAAACCATACAAGGCCACGCCGACCGTTTCATCCCTCCTGTCCTTTCCAGTCACATGGCTCTAAATCTGTTAAGATGACCTTGAAGACACACAAGCTGTTTTCCCTGCTCATGACAGTATCATGAAGCTGTTTTCCCTGCTCATGACAGTATCACAAAGCCTGCGAGGGATTTTCTGGCAACTCAGCTGTTTCTTACTTTGTCATGTCCAACCTTAACTCTGCAGTTTCAAATTCATAGCTCTTAGGCTGGAATAATTAAAATATCCCTGCTTTATAGTTTACTTTTCTTTACTAATAGAGTCTTTCAAACATAAGTCCACACTAATGTAGGCTTTTTTGCATAATGATTTCCTTCATTTTTTTTCAAAAAGTCATTAAACATTTATGCACAAATGCTGAGCAATGACCCAAACAGAATAGCATATGCAGTACTTCCAGGGTAAAAAAGACAGGGTTTTTCCTCACATTGCCAAAAACTGTGTTTCTTGTTGATGGCAGCTGAGCCAGGAGAGGTGCCGTGCTCCGGCTGGCTGTGTAAATGCGCATACGTGGTGTGTGACAGCGGGATGGGCTCCAAAGGGAAGACCTGGGACCCTGGGCAAAGGCGACTGCAAAGAAGTGAGGGGGAAAAAAACCCAACTCCATAGTGTTTTTAGATGAGCAGCCCTGTGCCACCCCTTTCCTGCCCACGCCAGGACACTTGGCAAGGCCGGTGGATCTGGAGAGCGGTGCCAGCTGAGCTGTGTCGGTAATGTGAGCTGTGCATCTCCCCCCTTCCTCATTCCTGTTATTAGACCTTTACATGTGACATTTTTTAATGTAAAAAAAGTCATTGTAGGTCATTTCTAAGAGATTTCTTATGGCAACCCCTGCTCCTGCACATTTGACTTAGGGTTACCAAGGTATTTGGCTTAATAAACCACGACCTGCAAAGAAAAACATCCAAATAAAGTAACAGAAAATTGTCCAAGCATTTCTAACATTGTTTAGCCCCAGACTGATGACAGGGTGGTGAAGGAGTCACCCCCACTTCCCAGGCCATGCTGCATCAAGGGTCTGCAATGGGTAGAAATTTCTGGCCTGACAAAATCATATTCCTTCAGCCTTTACGGCACACGAAGAGGCTACATCACACAGGGATGGAAATATATATTACACATACACCTTCACGTGGGCATGGTTTTCTTTGCAATTCAGTCTGTAAGAAATTTTGGGCGAAGCAACAGAAGTAATAACAAGTGTTGGGGCAATTTCTCACCTTAAGCAATATCCAATTTAGGAGGCTGCTGCTTCCTTGCTTACTTAAAAGACCCGAGGATATTAAACCTGGAGACTGCACTAAGAAGAAAGCTTTGCACAGACAGCTATTTCCCCTTTCTCAGTGCCAAGACCCTAGTTTCAGATAGCCCAAAATGGGCGGCTGCAAGGATATATCTACAACACCCGTATGTACGCTATACATGAACACTTGCATTCAGACACTACCAGCACCACCATTACAGACCTCACTTTTCCCCAGTGTTTATTCTTCCTTGAGTTTCTATTCCCATAAAAGTTAATACTAGATTGCCTGGGAAAGAACGGAGTGTTCATTTATCGGAACAAGATGATTTTCAAGCTGATTTGCATTAATTTTGAAAGTAAGATTTTTTTTTGTTGTTGTTCCTGTTTCTTTCCAGGAAAAACTGAAGTCATAAGAGAGCAAACCCTGCCTTGCCTGGTTTTGATCACTTGGCATACTTAGAACTGACTCCTCAAAGTAAATATTTCCTATGAAGATCATTAAGGGTGCGACCAACATGTAAGGAACAGCAACAGGAAAATACTGCTTTAAACCTAATACCACATCATGTTGCATTCATTAGTTACTTGACATTGTAGCTGGAACAGGAAAAAATAAAAAGGCATGGAGCAGAATGATATTTCAGTTTGTTAAATGCTTCTGAATCAGTACAATTACCCCCCCCCCAAAAAAAACCTGCAATAGTTCTCCACATGTTTAGCAAAGGCAGCAGCTGCTGCTGCCCGTGCACGCACTGACACCTTTTTAGGTGGGCACAGGAAGGCAGGAGGGTCTGAGAGTTTGCGCTCAGCTCATAACCACGCCAGAAGCTGCTACTAAAGAGATAGCCAACATGGGTCCCCAAGATGCAATTTGGGAGATGATGCCTTGCTCCCTGCATCGTGACAGAGAAATAATAATTTTACCAGGATAAAACTAGCAGCCAGGACAGCCCAATCCAGAGGCTGCACCTTCACCTCCCACGCGGCACAGCCCGGAGGTCCCAGAGCTCCCTGGCTGGCTGGGGTGGCGAGCAGGCGGGGGGCACCAAGGGCCCCCTGCCACTCCTGCCTAGGACATGCTCCGAGAAGCTCGCCAGCTCCTGCGTGCTAAAAACCAGCTTTACTTTATATTTAGCGGAAAAAAAAAAGATGATGCAGTCCCGCACGATGCCGGAGGAAGGAAGATAAGGCAGCGGTCCTCCTTCCTCCCCGGCCACCCAGCAGAAAGCCTGTGCTTTATCTGGCGAAGGCAGGGCTGCCCAAATCCTGCTCCTGAGTGAGGGGGCATGGCACCGGGGACGGGTTTTTAAGAAATAATGCAGCAGTTTAACAGCAGAGAGAGCGGCCAAATGGCCCTGGGTGTGAGCAAGGCGATGCCCACCCTGGACGGACTGCAGTGCTTCGCTGGCTGGTTACACCTTCTTAAGCTTTCAAGGGTAATAAATCGAACTTACGCCGTACGTAAGTGAGCTGACCCCTTGGTCGTCACTGATTACGGGAGTTGGTTGAGAAATGCATGTGTGCCTAGTGCTAACACAGACAGCTTTGGTATTACTCAAACAGCAAGAAACACATTCCTTCTGCCCAGCACCACCTGCCCTTCTGCTCCCACTTGGGTGAAGCTCCATGTACCCGTCTGCAGCGTTACAGCATCGTGAGGTTATTGCAGAAGAACCGGTGGAAATTAAGGAAGGGCAAATATTAATTTCACAACAAGTGAATTTGCTTTACTTTGCCACAAGATGGAGCCTTGAGATTAAACCATTTGTTTGAGGTTTGAGCGTTATTTAAGAAAATTAAGCCACATTTAAAGATGCATGTTTAATTTTCTCAGATTGTTATCTGTGCTTTTTTAATGAATCATATTTTTCATCATCTCTTATTAGTCAGATATGAGGAAACTCTGAAGACTCTGCCAAAATAGGTGCCACCTGGCATAACTCGGCAGAGGAAGATGTTGGACAATGCAGCTTTTCTTCTTCAATGAGAAATCATATTCCAATACCATGCGATATTCTGGGAGGGGACGAGATGGTAGAAGAAGGAGCGCTTTGTGGAAAAGCTGAGGCATGAATGAGGGATAAAAGGAAGATATTTGGGAGGCAGAAGGCCTTTTTTTTTTTCCTCCTCATTTACCTTGTGGTTCAATTTTACTTCTGCAAAATCCCCTAGTTATATATCACACAGTTATTTCTGAAGAATGATAGAAAATTATCAATGCAAATATTTTACTGTGTTTTAGCATTTGACATCAGCAGCAAAATTTAAAAGAGACAGCCATGCCAGCAGCATGTTCCTCCCTGACCTTTGTCAACAGGCACTTCCCCAAAATATAAAGCCTACGTGTATAAATTTCATTTCTCTTTTGATTGCACTTCTCTTCAGCCTGGAAGGATTGAACTTTTTGTTTTGTAAGTGCTTTTCTGGTGGGTTGTTTTCTTTTTTCTAGTTGAAGTTATTGCGGAAAACTGGGAAAAGAAGTGAGGTTCGGATTTTTCTCTGAGGGCATTTGAGCTCTAGAAAAGTCTCCAAAAGTGGGTTTTACAGGAAAAAAAAAAAATCTTCTGTATTTGGGCATCACTCCTGCGAGCGATAGCTGCACAGCTCCAGCAGTTCCCACCCCTGCAGAGGCTTCGTCCAGCAAGGAGAAGAGTTGGAGGAGAAAGAGCCAAATTTTGAGTCCAGCTCGGAGCTCAGCAGAAGGCAGGGAGCCGATAAGGCTCGCTGCGCTCTCTGTGTGCTTTTTTGTGTTTGGGATTGGCATGGAAATGTCTAAAGTCAGTAAGGGGAAGGCAGATTGGCAAATGTTGTTGAGTGATAATAAGCTGATGAGTAACCCCCCCGCTCCGGTTTTCGCTGGGAGCCAGGGCTTGCCTGGCTCACTGTAAGAGAGCAGTGCCGCTTGTTTTGTGGGGACTGTCCTCCTCAGTAAGGTGAGCAGGGTCAGGGCATGGCTGTCCACAGTCTCAAAGAGCTTATCCACCAGACCCCAGGCAACAGGAGACAATATTGGAGTGCCTGTGGACCTCTTGTCATCCTCACACCTCTCTCTGGTCTCCTATCTCCTCCTGTGCATGGATCCCAAAGTAACGGGATGGATCAACGGTCTCCCTCTTGAGTTCCACCCTTAGCAACGCTGTATGTCTAGATCAGAGCAGAGCAGCAAAGGCCTGAACACCAGCCACTTGCTATGGTCTGAGTGGAGAGAATGAGGTGCTGGATCAGCACATCCATTGCCATGGTCAACCCGATACTCGGTTTCACTGCTCCAAACTTCCCAGTACTCTGCACCTCAGTCCGCTGACATCCTTTCAGCAGAACTGTTGGGTGACCGCTGCCTGTCACCCTGTCGAGGAGTGGGCAAATTCACCTGGCCAGTTTTTCATACGGAATATGCCATGGTCCCCTGCCCGTCGCAAGCCAACAGCACAAGCTCAGGAGCGTGGTTACGCTGCGAGAGGCTGGGAAGCGAATGGGTACCCTGCTGCAGCCGCAGCGGAGGCAGGACCAGGCAGGCTGGCAGGTCCAGGCGTTGGGCAATCCCTCTCCCCGGAGCTCCACCCTCGGAGAGGTCTTTGTCTTTTTTAGATAAAAAGCCAACACCCTTTCGTGTGGCTTCTTGTACCAGCTCCTTTTTATGAAAAAAACCCATTTGTAAATAATTACTCAGTTGTACCTGTACCTGTACCCAAATCATCATTTTCAGGCGTTGTAAATAATTTCTTTCCCTTTACCCGTTTTCTAATTGCAAACGTCAGTGCTTCCTCAGTAAGACAGGGACTCGAGGAGACAGTGACGTGCTTGAATACCCTGAGGATACCTCCTTAGCATAAGCAGGGCTCCGAAACCGCCCTCAGTCCAATGCTGCCTGGTGGCTGCAAGAACTTGCACAAAGGATCGGAACGGATATCTGAAGGGTAGAATATTTTTAAAGAGCACTGGATTTTACATTACAGCAATACTTCCTTCCCTCTTCCCCCTTCCCCTAGTGCTGCCCTGCATCACTTTCCCTCTCATGCCGCTTGCTCTTCTTGCCTCCCCAGCTCTTTCCCATGCCCAGCACTTTCCCAGCCCCTCCCGTCTTGCTGTTCAGACTGATTAAGACATGGTGAGCAACTTTACTGTGAAAACAACAATCTGTGCAATATCTTTAGTGGAATGACCATTTCCAACGTCTGCATGATGGAAACCAGGACTGAGGCTGCACCTTATCCTCTTAGTACAGTAATTGAACAGAAACTGGCCTCAGTTAATATTAATTTTCAATAAGTCTTGAAATGAACCAGACACAGTTCTGCTAATTAAGGTGAAAAAGCAGCTCATCCAAGAAATTGAAGCAATGCTCTCAGCAAGCAATTCCAAAGACATACCTATTTGTTATATTCTGCGTATTTATTATTCCCAGGAGGTTACACAGGATATAAGTGAAAGAATTTCTAATGCTGTCATTAATTTCAGTGGCATCTTTTCATATCAGCAAACACCATCCAATTCCGCCAAATGAAAGTAGCTAAATTTCAGGAGAGTGGTGATGCTCTCTTGTCACAGGGTTAAAGTTGGATTCAGGATGGCATCATCTCCAGGCCTCCAGCATGTGACACAGAGTAAGGGGGACACAGTAGGGGAGATAATGTCTTTCACTAATGGAAATATTCACTTGGGAAGAAGTAGAAGAAAATAACCTAGAAATAAGGTCATCGTTCTCCTGACAGCCCCATGGGAAACTCAAGTAGTGCTGAGACTGAACTAATTTTCCTGCTGAGCGTGACAGGCATGTGGATGCCACTTCACATGGCAGCAAGAGCAGCAGGCTGCGAACAGTAGAAGCAGCTCTAATTTCTTTGGAAAATATTAGAAATCCCAAGAGAAGAGTCTGTGAAGAGTCTTTAGCCCTTTGGGCAAATGGTCCCATGAGAATTCCCAACACATGGATTTCGAGATTATCATTGCATGAAGCTGGGACATAATTTGGTTCCTAGTTTATCCAAGCATTACCAAAAGACGAAATGTTGCACCATCACTGTCGAGAACTGTATTTCTCTGTGATGCAATCCTTAGAGAAGTGGAAGTAACCACACTGCTACCTCTGCATGGTTCTTCCTTTAGGGCGACTGCATTGCCACCTCCAAGAAATAAAGCACTAAATAGAGCACTAAAACGATTAACACTTAGAAAGAGCTACAAAAATTTTAAGGAATTTCTAAATTGCAGAAGAACAGAGGTTTGTTTACTTGGACAAAAGGGTCACATTCCTGGAAACCCTTCATCCTATACACTCAGTTGCACAGCAGAGGAACAGCCAAGAGTCAGAACTAGGGCAGTGGGAACATGACCTCCTCCACACCATTAGAGTTAAGAGACCTGAAGGTACAGAAGAAATGGAAATGGTGTCAAGGAGCAGAGCCCACACATCCCAACACAGGACTTTGGGTGTAAATACTCCAATCCATCCATAATAAGGTTGATTTTTTTAAAAAATACTAATTATATGAACCAGAAACTCAGAACATTTTACTTAATCACTGTGTCCACTGTTAAGTGATAAGGTAATATTGCTGTGAGTTGGATATTCCTGCTTGTTCACCTCATTATTGAGTGACTGGTCTGACTAAAGCACATATTGCATTAATACATAATGCCTAAATAGCCTTGAGAAAGGGTCAAAGGTGGCCCTGGGGGGGGACTGCTACCTATGAGCAGAATAAGTGTCGTGTTTGAGAATAGACATGATCCAGCGAGAGGGAGCAGACGATTAGACACGTTTAGTGGTGGCCTGGCAGAGTGGCTGATGCAAAGAGCAGCAGAGCCTCAGCCCAGAGGCTAAGGCTAACCTTTGGGCCAGCAGAAACCCCTGAGGTACAGCAGGGAAAAGTGCCAGCTCCTGCACGTGGGCCAGGAAAAGCCCCTGCCCTGGTAAAGGCTGGGAAGCTGCTGGGTGAGGAGCAGCCCTGCTGGAAAGGACCTGGGGATTACAGCAGATGCCAGGCTGAACGTGAGCCAGCAGCGTGCTCTCATCTTGAGTAAGGCAAACCACATACTGGGCTACATTAGCATGAGGGAAACTATGATCCCCTTCTACTCAGTGAGACCTGAAGGCTGCATTCAGTTTTACTGGAATAGGTGTAGGGCCCTCCTGCAGCTCAAGAAGGACACAGAGACACCGGAGAGGACCCAGTGAAGAGCTACCAAAGCGGTCAGGGGCCCAGAGCACCTGACCCGCAGCGAGAGGCTGGTGGAGCTGGGCTTGTTAGCCTGAAGAAGAGGGGGCCAAAGGGTGACCTAAGAGCTGCCCACAACTATGTGAAGGGCAGTTACAGAGTGTCAGAACCAAACTCCTGTCAACAGTGCCAGAAGGTAGAAACAAGGTGCGATGGCCACAAATTGTGGCTTGGGAGGCACAGGCTGGACATTAGGGGAAAAAAAATAAATTGGTAGGAAGATAGTGTCGTACTGGACTAGGTTACCCGGGCAGGTTGGGGAGCCTCCATCCTCAGTGTTTTTCAAGATTCAGCTACACAAAACCCAATCTGATGTTGGTGATAGTCCTACTTTGAGTGGGAGGCTGGACTAAAAACCAACCGAATTCTCTTCCAACAAACATTCCCATGTTTCTGTGATCTTAAATTCAGGCCAATGCACATGTCTTTAACATTAACTTGGTGAGATTTCAATATATCCTGAATTGCTTTCCTTAAAAAGACTTTCTTTCTGAACTGGGGGGGCTTCATACAAAAGTGCAATAGAAGAAAACTACTATTTTTTCGGGATTTCTTAATTCCACTCCTTCAAAATGCAAATGCTGTTAACTCTGCTGTCTGCTGGAGAGCCAACACACTCAAAAATAGCATTGCATGGCGTCCCATGGAAGACTTCTAACATCACCACATGTCTCCTCAGTATGAAGAGATTTCTCAGAACAGGAAAAATAAAGTACCACAAGTTATTTCCCATATCATGATGTGGTATCTATCATATGAACAGAAAACACCTTCTGCAGTAAAACCTGTAGTCTGTAAAAATGCTGTAGACAGTAGATTTCCTTTCCCTTAAAATCAAAAGCCATCTTCTCAAAAGAAATACATTTTAAAAAATGGACAATTTTGTTAGGATCTGTTTTGACAACATAGTATTTCATATCTGCATTGAACTCAGTCTGTGTAAGTATGTGCTTGCGCCTGTATGAGAGTGCGTGTGTGTGACCATGTTTCTTCCTCTCTGCACTGTAAAGAGGAAGCTCGCGCATATGTGTGTTTGTGTGTGTGCGATCACACAAACTTCTTCCTCGCTGCATTGCAAAAAGGAAACGCAAGCTGGGCTTGACAGCCTGTGTCTTACAGAACCAGCTTTCATCTTCACCCAGGAGCAGACACCGCAACTTTGTTGGGGCTTCGCCTCTCGGAGTTGTCGGTCCCTTTGCTCACAGATAAATACCGTAACGGGATACCACTATCACCTGTTCTGCTCCTTAACAGAAAATCTGCACCCCGTTGTACAACTTCTCCGACAATCTGCAGAAAAAAAAGCAACAAATCTCTTTAACTGACAATATTTGTACCCCAAGCTGCTGTTAGGACAGGTGTTCTGCGGTATTTCTATTTTTGACAGTACAGGCTTCACACAGATGAAAAGGGACACCTGTATGCTAAAAAAATGCCCATAGGAGTAGATGAGGGTGAAGGCAGGCTCATTTTCCGTAAGTGCTTCTTTTTCGAAAGTTCGTATTATTTCATTAGGTAAAAGAAAGCAAAAGGGCTGCAAAAATTGGTAATGTATTCTTACTCAAAGGCAAGTACCAGCGTGATTTGTTAGCATTAATGGCTGAAGTTCGGTAGGTAAGGTGATACAATAAAATATATTGTTCTTTAAAGTTCTTATAAATTAGTTATATTGCTATGATATCTAAAATAGATACTTAGTCTTCTTTAGGTAGAAAAGTGACAGAAAGTAGGGTGTCATTTGCAGGAAAGGTGTCTCTATAATTGCACTATAGCTTTTTACTAACTGTATACTGTCAATTCCAGTTCTGATATACCTCTGGCTGATTAACAAAACTCTGCTAAAGCCCTTGAAAGATTCACCTGTGATTTTTCACCCCAGCTCCAAAACCTTTTATAGCCTCTTAGTGCAGTGCTCAGAGTGGGTGCCTAATTACATCATCCTGCAAATAAGAAAACTCCCCAGCTGGAAAGTTGTCTAGCTATAAATCCTTTATTAATGTCATGTTAACAGATACAGCTACTCTATATGCAAGTGGGGTGCATGCAACACAGACGGATGTAAACAACCAGACCAAACCAGAGCTCTTGTTTCCTTGGCTTTTTTCAGAACTGCGTCTTCACTGGAAGACTTAATCGATGTAAAACTGATGATTTGCCTACACAGCAATCACTTACGTAGTTTAGGAGTACCGTCTCTATAGGTACTATTTTCATTAAGCCAGAAAAGAGCTGCCCCTGTGTGCACAGCCCTATCAACATGTTGCAAAGTAAACCCACACATAACAAGTCAAACAAGCTACACCAGTCAACGCACGCTTTTGACAGCACATTAGGGATCTCTGCCAACGCAGCTCTGTTGATCTGGGAACATCTTCACACAGCCGCAGTGTACGTACAGCTCTGGCTTAACTGCATTTGTGGGCAAGCACATGCTGAGTTCAGCACGGTCTGGGACAGCGTAGCCAAACAAGATGTACCCGTGTCCACGCTCGTCATTAAACTAAGTTCAAACTACGACTGTGGTCACAAGCGTGGTCAACGCCGGGTTGTTTTGCTGCCGCTGATAAGAGGCTGGCCATTGCAGCAATGTCTGCTGAGTCTCGGGCGGCGGGGTGTAGGTGTGGGCTCCGCCGCTGCTGCGCTGCATTCCAGCAGGCTGGCCGAGACGCCACCCCGCAACTCTTACTAGCAAGTAGAGATTAGGACACAGAGAAAATGCCAAGGATGGAGGGGTGGGGTTAACCACAGCACTTTCCCATTTAGGGTGACTAACAAGTAACAGCCCCTGATCAGCCCAGGGCTCTTGCTCAGTCCAGGGGTCCTCGCCTACAGCAGCCCCAGGCAGGTGAACGAACTCGCAGCACAGTGCCGCCGAGCAGTGGAGCAAACCAAGCCTCAGCCAGCCCACCTTGCCAGAGGGAGAATCGCTGGGGCATGCCATCCGTAAGGGTGGTTTTGGGGGGAAGTGTGCCTGAAAGGAAAAAGGGGGAACCCGAGATGACACTCCTCAATGCCAAGGTAAACAATCTGTGTCCAAAAATGCGTATTTGGTCAGTTCAGTAGGACGTAGCTTGAGCTTTGAGTGTTTATTGGTTTTCCTCTAATAGTAGTGTTTAGCAATGCTTTTTTAGACCTGCCAAGGCTCTGGGTTCCTAATATATCTCTGGTGTAATTCTGCTTGCCTCACTGCAGTTACACTGGAGGCGAATTTGGCCCTTTAATCGTTTGGGGTTGCTGATCACTCTGGGTGTGCTGCTTGCTCTGCAGATTTTCTGGAGGACTGGAATTTCTTGTGGAATTCTGTTCTGTGAGGCAACGGCTGTGTGGGCAGCGAGTCCTCTTCAACATCGGTCTGAGCACAGTCGTTAGAGGACGTGCTCTTGACGTTGTTGCTTAATCGGTAATCACCTCTTCATCTCTGTCTCCTTCAGGCTCACTTTTCTGCTCATCACTTCCACAGTTTGTCCCTACAGAGAAAATGGACTCATGACTTCCTCCTGAATGTAAATAGGCTATTTTCCATTTAACTAATATTCCTGTTACAGTATTTTGTAACAAGGCAATCAGTAGAAGTGAGTAATGCATGCTTTCTTTGCCACAGATATTAACCTAATACTGCTGCAGCAAAGAAAAGCATGCCAGGCAGTAAGGGAAGTCAGCGGAGCAAACACAGTAATCGCTGTCCAGAACAGAGATCCTCAGTCAAGGGCCCAAATTCATCCCAACCCAGTGGGAAAAACTTTCCTCTACAAACATTTATACTGGCAGCTCTCAGCATTTCCATTTCGTAGTCTGAAATACAGATAGATTCCTTATCAACAGCCTTATAAACAAGAGCGAGGTAGAAACGCAAAAGAGGTCCGAGGGTCACTGATTAGAGAAGGAATGAAGACAGTGAGTATCAGAGCTAGAGAGTGAGGGAAAACAGGCTGAGGAGGTGACGAAGGAGGAAGCCTTAGCAAGAGAGGTGGAAAAGGACCGGAGGCAAAAAGTAGAACTTCAGACATCTGGATAAACATGAAATGTCAAATTTGGAGAAGGTCTCCTTTCGTAAAGGAGAAAGTTTGTAGTTTCTCTTTCATTTTTAACAGTCCTACATGACATACTTACTGTTTACCTTTTGTTGTCCTTCTTTCAGTAATTATGCTACTCATAAAGAAATTCAATTGCTAGATATAGTGTATATTTAAAACTATTATTAATTACATGCATTAATTATTGTTTCTGTACGTGTGCTACCTTGAGTCTGGGCTGGGGCTCGGCCGTGCAATGCTCTGTGCGTGTATAATGCTCTGCGCAGGGGACAGCCCGTGTTACCTGTGAACTTGTGCAGTGTGCACTGAGAGTATCAAGCTCACGCTAAGCGCATATGCGCTTCGGTCCTTAACTACGTACGCGTGTTGTGGTGGAGTCACCCACGGAGATCTCTAATATTTATTCAGTCGAACAGCCTGACGACTTCAGGATGGTAAAAAAATCTGAATTTTCTCATGTCTGTGCATCTCAGGATGGAATTTGTCTTCCCAGACCTGGCAGTTCAGGTTGCAACTGCTCTACAAAATACAGTCAAGACGATTGTAGGAGGATCTTTATTTGGAAGGAGTAGTTAGTGACTGAATTGACAGTTATTATCAGGTGCGTAAGGATAGGAAAAATTGTTTGATGATACTGGGATTACTTTCTCCCAGACACTGCACATTTTAAATAAGTTTTGAACACGTTAAGATAAATGATTGTCACAGATGCTACAAATAGAAATGCACAAAAAAAATCATGCCAAATCTTATGAGAGTTCCAGTTTCACAAATTCAGCGAGTGCAGACAAATGTCAAAAAACCTTGTATTTTTTAATTTTTACCCGAGCACAATATTTCAAGGTGCGTCCATCCCTTGTAACAGATCACAGAACATAGACAGTGAGCGGGCCGGGATGTACAGACACTAGTCTTGATAAATAGCAAGGGTCTATTTCAGTTTTATTTCTGTGTTCTTTTTCAAGTAAAGGTGTTGGGTGATTGGAAGATAAAGTCAATCTGTTTAAGCACGAAGTAATTATACTAGATTAAGACACTGAAAATTATTCATATCATTTATAAACTGCCAGGTTGTAGAGTACAGATATTGCATCGGCCGTATAGGAAACTCAATTTGTTTTTAAACCTGTGTTTCAGGGACTTTGATGAGAGTATGGCTTAACTTATTCCTAACATGCTAAAGCCAGGAAGTATGAAAATTAATTTTTCACTGGTTTCTTGGTAAAATGAGGAAAAAGTGTTTTCTGTTACTAGACAAAGTCAGGTTAAATAGACATAAAAGACTTTGTTCTTCTCTGACTGAAGTCAAAGTCAAAATTCTTATTAACATGAAAGGGAGCAATATCAAACCTATGACCTTGAAAGGAAATAACAGTGGTATTGCATCTGTAGAATAACAGGAACATGCTTTGAATGCTGGAATACACACTGCATTTTGTTTACACTTAGAAGAATCACTTATTGCAGTATTTGCGTAGTGTTCAGTTCTGTTTAATTACAGCTGGAAGAGTTCAGTGGTGTAGGTACCAGATTCAAACCAGATTTCTTTCTAGAGCCGTAAAGTCAAATTCCAGTGAGATGGATACAGACTTTCATCCATATGAAGGAGAAGATCGTTTCAGACAGTCTAACACATGAAGCCTTTTCTTCTTCTCCCCCTTTGGAGACATTAAATGAATGGTGATGCCCTTGTCTGTCTCCTTGGCTGTTAAAGATCCCTTAGGCCGTATTTCACAGGAGGAGGGAGTGTAGCTTGACTAAAAATAATCCCATCCCTGTGCCATGCTGAATGCGGCCCAGAGACGCCTCCTTTTCACCAGTGATGCGCTCCCAGCGTAACATACAGAGTATTAGACGTATGTATGATTGTCTGCACAAATAGTGCACAAAGCTAAAAGGAAATAAAGTGATCGCTGTGGAGGCAGGCTCGAGAAACGTGCAACGGACGCTGCCTCCTGCCACCGCTCGCTGCTGTCCCCTCACCGCCTCGCCCTCCCCACACCACAGTCAGCCTCTCCCAGGTTTCAAGGCTGGTTTTAGGATGCAGGTCTTTTAAGGAAGGGGTTTGCCTGCGAAGCTCCCCGTGCAGCCACGGAGCCGCATTACCCCTTCACAGGGACAGCCGTGGCGTTTCCAGAAAGCTCCACGAGAATAAAGGCCGCTCCAGTGAGGCCTGCGTGAGGGGCCGGCATGGCGGGCTCGGCCTCAGCAGCCAGGACAGGCGGCGGCATTCCCCGGCCGATCGGACGCCTAACTGCTGAAAGGACCTGATCGTCTCTGGCAGGGTGCCGTCCTCGACACAAACATGACGAGAAAGGGAAGCTTCCGTCACCCCCATGGAGTTTATGGCACATCTCCCTTTCGGGCTCAAGTACTCTGCCCGCTGTAATGGCGCCTAGGAAACATTCAATTTCTAATTCATCATCACTTTCTGAGGGGCAGCAGGAGGTTTGTAGGGCTGAGAGGGGACGCCGGCCCCCTGCCAACGCCGTGCTGAACTTCCCAGCACGGGGAGCGCCGTCTGGCTTTGCCGTTGCCCCGGGGACAGCGCGGCGCGGCCGGCCGCGCTCCCGCCCTCCCG
>NW_008796193.1:2195660-2230748 GCF_000699145.1 Aptenodytes forsteri | reverse complement strand
TCGCAGCTGGTCCCGTGCCAGGGCCGTGTTTCCTGACGGGGTTTTAAGTCTTCGTAGCTCGCAGGCGGGTGCGTCCTGCGCCCTGGCGAGCTCCGGGGCTCGGCTCCGTCCCGGCGCCGCGGCCAGCCCGGGAAAAGGCGCAGGGAAAGTGCCGTGGTCTCGGCGGCAGCCTGGTGTTCCCCCAGGAAAGAGCAGGTTTGCAGCAGCGTCTTGCAGGCAAACAAAGTGGGTTAGGGCTCATCCTCCGCTCGCTGCTGCTCTGAAACCCTCGTAGGCAGCGAGTTGGAGAGCGGCGCTGTGGTGAGGTGCCTGGGCTTCTGGTATGTCTAGCTTAAATTAAGAAACCTGCCATAAAGGGGTTTTAAATAGAAACCCAGGCAAGTACTCTGTGGTTGGCTTTTCCTTCCTAACGAGTTGCCCTGTCGCTGACTTGAACTTTCTAAATCTGTGGGAGACTTTACTTTGAAGGTGTCTTGCTTAGCTGCTGGTGTTTTTAGTCAGATGAAGATCATCAGCGTCTAGGTAAATAAATCAGTAGTTGTAGAGGAGGAATGTGGGATGGACCGAGTTCATTTGTAATCAGGGAGTGGGACTATTAGAAAAAAACCAAAAAAACACAACACAAACGCCTGTGGACTTGGGCTCTAGTGTCTTTATTCTTCCCCCCCCTTCTAAGTTGTAATCAGGACAGCAGCTTGCCTTCCAGCCTACAGAGCCTCTGCCTCCCTTGAAATAGCCTCCCTTGAAAAGGGGAGGGAGTGCAGAGTGGTGTTATTGCTCAGTGGACTCTTTTGAGCTGTAGGAGTTGTATGTGTGCACAGTTAATACAGTAGCACTGAATTACTAGATCAAGAGGAGCGGGAGAAAGTAGTGAAACAGTGTAGATAAAGGACTCATTAAAATTTTGAAAGTGTCAGTAGTCTGGCCGGTTTCTTGTAGGACAAACTCATCAGCCACTCCTCAGGCAACTTGTTACACATATTTTTACTGGCCCTGTACCATGCAAGTTCTGAGCATAGTAGTTCGAATATACACTTACACCCTTTCTTTTGTCATGATAGCTGCTCTTCTCAATTTAGAAGCTACTCGTGCTGTTTTGTTATACCTGTCACATCGTTCTCTGTGTTTGCACACGTGTACGTGGTTTTTTAACAACTCTTCACTCTGACTTCAGGGCTTAGAGTTGCATGTAAACATCAAGTTCACAATTTTACTCCAAGACAAACTTGTTCTAGTCCTTGTTAATGTCTCCTTTTGCTGGAATATTTGTGCAGAGCAAACAAGCTTAATGGCTAATGTTGGCTGAAACAGCACAATAAAAGTCCCCTAGAATAGCTGCACAAAACACTTGAGCTTGCAGAATACTCTCCCTGCAGATTGTTTGGAGCTCACTGTGTCAACAATGTCTCTTGAGCTAGCTGCAGATGTTAACACAAGTGATTTTTCTTCTCCTCTCTTACTCCTAGTTTGCTTTGCTTGTTACTGCACAGCTTAGAACTGCATTTTCTTTGCAGGTTTTTTATGACTTTTACTATTTTTGAGCAGAGGCTTTGTAACCTACTGGAGCGAAGTCTTGGTATTGTGTTCTCTTATCAGCTGTGTCAACTCTTTTCTTCTCAGATTCAGGCTGCCTACATCGCTTCTTAAATGATAAATACCTTTGCTTTGTTTGAATGTGTGTAGTGCAAGTGCAGCTAATTACATGTCGACATCATCCAAGTACTAGGACGTCTGTGGTGCCAAAACCTGCTGCAGACTGTTGTGTTCAGGTAATGATAGGCTAGATGAGTAAGTTACTGAAAGGTGTAGATGAAGGTGGCAGAAAACGAAGAGAATAGAATTAGTCTTGATCTTAAAAGCCAGTTAACTCTGAAAGATGGTTTTCACATAATGGCATATAAATGTGGCATAATTCTGACTTGAAACTAGTTTGGTTTTTTGACAAATGCTTAACTAGCCAATTGTGGCGGCTTATGTCTTGCTGAACCAACATTTTTCTGTTTGGAGGATGCGAGAGTGGAATGTAGGATATTGACTTTCACAAAACAGCTTGTTTTTTGTTTCAGTACTTGCATAGCTGATGTGTTTGGCTTTTACACTGCCATATCTTGCTGAGCATGGAAATATGTGCAGCCTTTGTAGTAATACTGTGGCTTGTGATCACAGGTCACTTAAACATGTTGTTCTACAGGAGTGCAAATAGTGGGACCCAAAGAAAGAAAGAAAGCCCATGGAAGCTGCTGTGCTAAATCTAGCTACTGACCCTAGGAACAGCACGAAGGAAGAGATCTGTTGCTGTGAAATGCAATTTTTCTTCCTGACCAGTACAAAGAGCAGGTGTTGAAAGTGAGCTGCTAAATACCGGAGTCATGAATCATTAAAGGAACATACTTGACCAGATGTATAGATTATCTAAACATTTGGGGTTTGTTTTTGTTTTGGGTTTGGTTTCTTTGTTTTGCAGTCTTTCAAAAAAAAAAAAGTGTGTTTGCCCAAAGGGAATGTCTCTTCTGATTGTTTAGTATTTGACAGTACTTTTGCTGTGCTCCTCTCAACTTGGCTTGTGTAAGCCTTTCACCTGGAAGCCTAGAAAGGCACTGAATGAACTCTTGAGTGTTAAACTTGCCATTCAGACACCACCACTAACTTTGCAATCGGTATTGCACAACTCATCACCATGTTACGGTGATGGTGGTTTCCTTTGGATGCAGTCATCTTCTGTTTGAAAAGGAGGGGGGGGGGGGGGGACACATGACACAAGTCACTGAACTAAAGAGGTAAGTTTCAGGCTGCTAGAAACAAAACTTCCCTGGGACTTGAGTGGAAGAAAGAGTATTTTGAAGCTGCAAGGTAGGATGTGCCACAGGGACTGACTTTTATTTGGCATAATTTGAAGCTGCATTTAAGCTGATGAGTGGTTCTCTTTATTAGTGGACTTGAATTGTGCATATTACAAGTTCTGAAACCTGAATGTTTGACTCAAGTGTCAGATGTTCCCCAGCTAATAGACAAAGTTGCATCTTAGCTTTTTCTGTTAGGCCAGCTTTGTAAGGAAAGCAGCGTTATCTTATTCCATCTGATAGCAAGAGGAGGATAGGAAATAGGCTTTTGGGAAGAGGCCTGAAAACACTGTAACTTAAAATGGCCTTGCTCTACAAATCTTGCTTTCCTTGTGCTATATTGGGGCTGCAGCACTGTATCTTTTGTTAGTTTTTTAAATTTCTTACACCTCAAATAGTTTCTGGATAAAGGTTTGTCTAGAAAGCATCCTCTAACTAAGAAAATATCCTCTTTAAGTGCTGTTTGAAAACTGATCTTAATATGATGCAGTAGTATTTCATGTAAGCATTTTCTTATTATATGATGCGTGACTTACAATTCTCACTGGACACCTAGAAGAAATAGAAGATGGCAGGTCAAAGTGAAGCAGTAGATAACGGCTTACTTTAAATTCAGAGTGGCTACACTTTCTAAGTTCTTATCCCTCTTTATTTAAAGGATCCAGAAGTTGCCACACATGGAGGTGAAAACTCATCTGGAAGATGTCTGTTGACTCTGCTGGGTCTAGCGTTCATCTTGGCAGGAGTTGTTGTTGGTGGAGCCTGCATCTACAAGTACTTCATGCCCAAGGTAATGTGAAAGTTCTTTTTTTCTTTAAGCATCACTGAATAAAAAAAGTGTAATTACAAATGGATTACCACTATAATAGAAAACCTTCAATAACTGGGACATGAAGACTGCTGTATCCTTTATAAAAGCTCCAGGTGTGACAGACTTGTGCTTCGTCATTGCATGTGTTAGAAATACAGTTTTAAAGCAACATTTGCTGTAAAAATAACTAGCCTTGCCCTTACTTTCAGCATAAGGTGTACCGTGGTGAAATGTGTTACTTTGAAAATGAAAATCGTGATCGTGCAGTAGAACCATATTTCCTCCCTATTGCTGAAGAAGCTGACATTCGAGAAGATGATAACATAGCCATCATCGATGTGCCCGTTCCAAAGTTCTCGGACAGCGATCCAGCAGCAATCGTTCACGACTTTGATAGGGTGAGTATATGTGAAACAATAAGAAATAACTAGTCTTGTTGCTCACTGGGAAACTGTGGAGCGGATGGTAATCATAACAGCTCCAGGGTTTTCATTCTTGAGACCTTTAAAACTTACTGTCAATGCGGGCTTTTCTTTGGGGATGGGTTTAAGTGTGGGAAATGCAATCCCATTAGCTCTTTAATAGTGGACTTAACACTCCTCCCTTGCAGAAGTTACAAGAGTATTAGAGGAGTTCATACCCACAGTGACTCTTAACTGGATCATTTCTCAGAGCAACACATCTCAGTGCTATGCAACTTTAAATATTGTTGCCCACAGGATGTCTGGAAGTGACACTTGCTGTTTGGTCAGGAATCCTATGTAAATGAAAGTGAGGGTAGAAGAACGTTGTAAATGTGAGTTAAGAAATGGGTAAACTGAGGATTCGGTCTAAGATGCTGCCAAACTGTGTTATGGCAAAATGTAGAATTCCAAACAAGTGTGGGCCTTGGATAAGTGAATTGGAAAATCACTTCAAGTGCTGAAACCTAGAACTTGAAAATGCTGTGTTAGTTGCATGTAGTTTCTCTAAAGCAAAGATAAGAGGATGGTTTTAATTTGACTTTTTTATTTTAAGTTGTGTTCATAGTATTAATAGTTATCCTTAGCCAGCTGTAAAAGCTCTCATAGGTTGTTTGTAAATCAAACCTTGGCAATGCAGATATAATCACGGTAAAGACACTAGAACTGACCTCTGTACTTGCTGCCTTTAACGGTAGCATGGAATGCCACGCAGCCAAGCTGTGCTACCTGTGTTCACAGTATTTGCAGCTTTTATCTGTGGTGTCTTGACAGAATCTTGGCTATAACTTAAAGGATTCAGGCAACTTAAGAACCGCAGTTGATTCTGGCTAAGTGCTATGCAAAGTCATGATACAACAAGTAGATATGTTGATAATTCTAGTCTCTGCAATTCTTGCACTCGGTGGTAATGCTGATGTGACTTTCTAGTTCTTCAGAAAAAGTATTAGTCTCTATTTATAGGGAGTGATTGCTTCTCAGCAGTTGGATTCCTTTTGTTTGCACTGTGCTTAACTAAACTTCTTCAGTTACGAGAGCATGCTCCCAAATACTTTCTCTGTATTAATACAAACTGTACTCACTTAGAATTATGATAGAAATGGCTTTTATAGTCAGCTCTCACTTCTGTACAAAAGTCCTGTTGTAAACCATAGCTATAACCACTTTGTTTGCAAAAGTGGTAATAGCTAAGTTCTTAGACTAGACAGTTCCTGAATGCATCACTTTGATACTAGCTGTGCATGATTTCCAGCTGCTTGAGCTTCCTTCTTAGTCCTTGCAGAGCTGTGTTCTAAAAAGCAAAGGCCATGCTTAATTAATTGAAAACTTGTTTTCAAAATAGCTTTTGACGGCGTATCTTGACTTGCAACTGGGTAACTGCTATGTGATTCCACTGAACACATCCATAGTTATGCCGCCGAGAAATTTGATGGATCTCTTCGCAAAACTGGCGGTATGTGGAAACTTTACTGTTTAATTATGCTGACAAGATCCCTTTTGATAAGAATGCTGGGTGTTGCTCCTGAACTAGTCTCTTGCTAGAACAGTCCTCTTGCCATCAAAGTACATAATCCCCCTGGCTCAGTCACTGTACTGAAGTTAAGGCCAGCTGTCAGTGTATATTATGTTGAGTAGATTCATGCTTAATGCCCTTATTAATACCTAGCTTTATGAAAGCTGAAAGCGACTAGCAAATAAGGTTAAATTTAGCTATTACAAAGGAATCTGATAAAGCTCCAAATATCATTGAAAGCCTAAACCTGAGAGTTACTACCGGAAAGCTCACTTGCCCCGTGAGAGTTTTAATGAAAAGAACAATGCTAACTTGTTCTTGTGTTTTATTGGCACGGTAGTTATGAGCTCACTGCAAGCACTTTGACTCTTCATTGACTAAAACTGATATTTTTCCAAGAAGACTTACCTTCTGGGTCAAGTTGATAGAGCTTGCTGCTACTTTCAAATTAAATGCAATACTGAGCTATCGTGTCAAATGTACTCTTCAAAAAAAGTAATTGACTCTCCTAGAGTGGCCTTGCTAGAGGCCACCTGATTTAGCTTAGCTTGTTTTGTTTTCTTTAGCTTCATGAAGACAAGCTTTAAGTATGTCTCCCTGCCCCCATGTCTAGCAGTTGGTCATGAGGGGTGGGAAGTCATTTCAATAGTGCTGTGATCTTGTGGTGAAGACTTTTGTAGGTCACACTGCTTTTTTTGTATTAGAAAAATACTGCCTCAAACATGGAAACTTTTAGCAATACTTTTTCTCCCCTTTTAACTGCAGACTTTCTGTTGCATACAAATAAACTTGAACAGGTTCTGTTTGCTCGCCTCACATGAAGCAAACAATGTTAAGGTCAACTGCGCTTTGTTTGGATGTAACTGCAACTGTTTGAAATAGCCTTTGTCAGTTTTTAACTTCTCTGGTATGCAGCTGTTCAAGACTAGCATATCTTAGTAATAAAAAGAAGGAAGCCTGAAATCTAGTGCTTGAGGCCCTTCCAAGGCAAAGAGTAAAAGGTAGTGATGTTTGTCCATTGTTGGCAGAATACTGTCTCTCACGGTTTTTTTCCTCTTTTAGACTGGCTCTTACTTGCCTCAGACCTACCTAGTTCGTGAAGAAATGGTGGTTACAGAGGAGATAGATAATGTGTCTGATTTGGGTATCTTCATCTACCAACTCTGTGTTGGAAAAGAGACGTTCAGACTTCAGCGCAGAGACCAGATAACGGGTAAGTTCCCTTCAGTAAAAAAAAAAAAATCTATTGTTCGAGTAGGGAAAGGGTAAATACTTAAACCTTTGGAGTTTCTAGACTTGAAAATCTGTGAGTGTTCAACGTGAGCTGAGACTGCTCATAGAACTGATGGGTATTTTCCCCTACTTTCAAATGTGTATCTGAAGTTTCATTCGAACATGGTGAGACAGAGTTTCAGTTAAGGAATTAGAGGTTACATGCCCAAACCAAATTTGAACTTAAGCCTATTTCTGTTCCATCTTTTGGTTGAAGTTGTAAATTAGTTTGGCCCAAAATTCGTATTACATAATGTGAATCTCTGTAGGTGCAGTTCAGTCTGTCACTGTCCTATCTAAAACTGGGTTAGAGGAGCACCAAGTAAAAGCATTATCTTCTGGTTTACTTGCTCTGGAAAAAAAAAAAATTGAACAACTAGCTCCGGACATCCCAGACTTCCTCTCTAAAAGAGGAAGAACACTTCACAGGAACTTCTGAGCTCTGTTTCTTCATTGCCTGTCTCCTCGCGCCACCCCCTGCCATTCTGTGAAAAGGATTGAATCTGAGGTGTTGGTGGTTTGACATACTGGAAGGAGGCCTGGAGTACAGAAATCTGATGCTATGAATTCTAGTTCACTGTAGTTCTCAAAGCATTTCATAGTTTGCTGCTCTCACCAAACACATAGTGAACTAATCCTTTGTCAATTACAGCCTTTCAGAATGCAAATGTTTGGTTTGTCAGAACTCTCTGCTCTGGTTTTCCTGCCAAGCTCTTAGGCAAGATTTTCCTCAGCCCAGTTACAGCTTGGAGTATCAGGAGCCACATCTGCTGTTTGCTAGAGACTACATCCTTTTACTAGATGGAAGGCTCTGGATGTGGGAGCATAAAACTGGTCCTGTGTAGCTAGCACTGTAGGGCACATGAAGAAACAGTAAATGTTGCCTTCATGGGAGGGAGAGGCATGTGTCTCTTAACTGCTGTGAAGATGCTTTTTTGAACAAGTCTAAACTGACTGCCGCTGTGACTGAAAGACTGTCGTCCACAGGCAACACTGTGAAGAGCATTTATGATTTGAGGAAACATCATCTTGCTCTAGTGTGTTGTTGACATCTTTGCTGCATAGTAAAAGACTTCTACAGAATACTTGCACAGAACGGTTCTCGTACATGAACAATGCTACAGGACAGAAACTGTACCAAGGAACTAACCTTGTTTGCCCTTGGGGGGGGAGGGGGGCAGGAAATATAGTCAAATGGAGGACTGCTGCTGAGGAGAAAATTGTTTAGGAACAAGGCTTGTCTTGCCTTCCAGATCAAATTTCTAGCATGCCTTTCTTCTAGTGTGTACAAGCCATGCCCATGTAAATAATTAGACTGAAATGGATAAACTGCAACTTCTGCGGAGAAGTCTTCTCATTTAGCTGGTGCTGCATTGGCTCTTGGATTTTGTGGAGTTCATGGGTTCATCTGTTAGATCAAACTGACCCCAGGTTCTGCGGCAGTTCCCTGGAGCTGTAACTGAAGGCACGCGAGAAACCTGACAGGTTATCCTGACTGTTCAGTTATGTACCCAATTAGATAGCCTTTGGAAACTTTTTAGCTTGTACAGGCATTAAGATTGAGATGAATTAAAGGCCAGCCTATATTTTAAGTGTTTATAAACTAAAGCAGTGCCCTGCTGGGTTTGGTTTAAGAGCTAGTGCTTCTAGACTTTGATGGATAGCTTCTCTTGCTTATTCTGAACAATTCTCTGCTTATTAAACAAGCTATAAATATTTCTTCTCTAATTGTTGTATATTGAAGTGCTTTGGTTGAGCAGCTTGTCTTTGATGGCAGGACTACTATATTCTTGCCTCCTAGTAAAGATTCATAGCTGATACAAGGAAACTGCCTGTGTCAGATTCAATACTGGCATGTCCCAAAATAGAGAAAATCACTTTAATAGTGTTAGGAAAAACTTCAGTAAGATCATCAGCTGAGTGGCAAATCCTCATAGGGCTCTCATCAAAGTGAAGACTGTGAAGACTGCTCTGTGGAAGCATACTCCATTAATACATACGCTGATAAAGAACTGGGGCGGGGGGGGGGAGGGTTCTGCATGCTTTCTGAGTTTTTAAACTTTCCCTGTAATTTCAATCTGCTTTGCTTTTCCTCTTCTTTGTGGTTAGGAAGGGCTATGAGAAACCTTACCATAAATGATCTATTTAGTGTTGTCTCTTCCATCACTAAAATGGTGGCGGGATACTAGAAAAAAGTGCTTGCTTGCTTTGTCCCGTGTTGTATGTGGGCCCCTCTTTTGTTGCTACCATTCTGAAAATGAGGGAGGCTTTCTGATAGAAAACAAACTGATACCAAGCTCTGGTGGCGATTCACGGCTGTAAAACGCTATGTGCTGAAGGATTGTATCTTGCTGCTGTTCATAACGATACGAAACTTGTAAATACTTGCTGCTGGGTTCTAGATCTGCTTTACTTAAGCTCTCATCTTCTCTCGTCCCCAGGTCTGCAGAAACGTTCAGTGGAGAACTGTCATTCAATCAGACACTTTGAAAACTCTTTCGTTGTTGAAACAAAGATCTGTCAACAGTGAAAGGTGTTGGATGGGAGGTGACTCGTTCACACCTTCATTGAGAAGTCTGAGCATTAGACATCGACTTCTTAAAATGTGCAGTGATAATCAAAAGCCTTATGCATTTTCTGTGTATTGCTTGTATTTCAAAAGACAAAGTCACCATTTCAGCTTTCTTTGATCCTTGGTATAACTTTTTAGTTGTCTCATGTAAAACTTAAATCTGAGTAAGGTTTTTTTAGAAGGTTAATATGAGTTTATCCGTTGAATGTGTTTGGTTTAGTGTAATCTGGGAATGGCAGAAAAATATATATATAAAAATGTTAACCAGTTCCTTGGCTGGAACCAATTTTGTTCACCTTAACTTTCACAGAATGATTAATATTAATAATCTGTGGTTTGCACATCTTGTGTAGCTCTGTAGAATAGCTCTGCACTCCGTATCCTGGCTTAAAAAAACCTTCTAATGCGTATCATTAAAGGTTTATTTTAACTACCATGTGTGAAGCATGTAAAATCCAATCTCAGTGATCATAAACCTCTAACACTACCCTCTTTCTTTTTGTGCAATTACTGTATTGAATTCGTATGTATATTTGGAACCTTCCCTGAGCTTACGTTTAATTCTTCTACCTTTGTTTGGTTTTGTGGTATTTAGTTGTTAGATTCGGGTAGAATTGCTCTTAAAGCTTGTCAGTATTTTTGGTTATGAATTGGTTTATCCTGTAACTTCCTACTTCAAGAATCTGTTCTGGTATAGCTCACTTGTGAATGTGACTGTAGTTGTAAACTTAACTACTCTGGCTTATATAAACTTTTTAGACCAACTTTTTATGAGCAGGTAGCATTACTACTGCAGTCAGAGCATTGTTCCTTTTTTTGAAAGCTGCAGTATAAAGAAAACGAAGAGTTAGTGTCCTGCAGCTGATGAACGTGAGAGTTTTATTAAGGGACTTTATATTGGCATAAATTCTGCAACCCTATAATAAATGTTTCTCTAAAACTTTGGCGTTTGTGTGACTTCATGGCGCTCGGAGGCAAGAGCGCGGTACGCTGGTATATGGCCCACGTGGGGGAAGTGATGGTTATGGGCCTGGGGCAGCATGCAGTGCTCTTCCCTCTTACCCTCACCTCTTTTTTTTCTTTCAGCTTGTGGAGCCGAATTTCCTCTCCCTATTGCTGTGGAAATGCTTTGTGGTGCAAAACAAACTTGGGGAATGGAGGGAAGAAAAGACATCTCGCTTCAAACCTGATCTCCTAGCAGGCAATTCTCAGTGATGTCTAGTGCTGTAAACTGAATCCATTGAGCAGAGTTCCTGGCTGCGGGCAGTAACTGCCAGTTGTGGTATAGCAAAGGAAGGATGCATTCTGTAATTCATCCATCTGAATACTGGTGTTGATGAGGCTGATGATTAAAGGTATGCTTGTCTTAGTGTATTTAGGGCAGTGTTAACGAGTCTTTTTAGTATATCATAATAGACCAAGACCCAAGAGGGTTAATCAACAGCTTATTGTAATGCCTTTCAGCATTTACCCATGAGCTTTGCTGTGCTTTAAGCTCAGAGCTAGGAGAGCGCTGTGGTGAAACTTCCATGGTTGCTCAGAGAGCTAAAGTGTGTATTGAACCCTTCTGGCTTTCCTGGAAAGTAACTTGGATTATAGAGCTGGAAGTAAAACAGTAAGCAGGCTTTCTGCACTAAGAACTAGGGAGTGAGAAGTGACTATAGGAGTAGCTGCTCTCAGTCACTGTTTATGAAACTGCAGAGGAAAGGAGCAGAGCGCAGTCCCTGGGCAGTAGGGAATTCTGCTGCCTTGTCTTGGAAACTAACGCAGCTCTTCTCCCGAGGCGTATGGCAATGCGATGCAGAGGACGTGCCCCAAAACTAAGCTTTGGTCTGCTTGGCTCTAAAATAGTAAGTGTAGGAGAGTGTTTCATTCTGTAGTTAACTTTACTGAAATAGAATGCTGTGGAAAGCTCTAATTATTGTCACTGGGAGTCAGGTATACTTTACTGAAACAGGTATGTGTTACTGGGGGAAGTAGCTGCACTGACAAGTTTCTACTACAGACTTGCTGTGTGCTTGGGCAAGTTACTGTTGTGGTGATTTCCTCCCCCTCCTCCTCCAGATTGTCTGAGAGGATAACGAGGGTGGGTTGGCCGTCTCATTTGTTTTGGTAGCCTTGAGTGGAAGGGTTTGGAAATGTGTTAGTTGCAGAGAGCAAGAAGCATCTGCTTGCAGTGTTGAGGTTTGACCTTACTGAAAACAAAAAACAAATTCTTCCTTCCAGCTTTGACTGTGCAGTGGATGGCTCTCACTTTACAAGCCTTTAACCAGCTGGCTGCCTTAAGACACTTAACAGGAATACTAGATATGCTTCTAGATAGGTTGAAACAGTTTCTCTTACCTTTGTCTGGTAAAGATTTTATAAGAAATGAAGTCAGTTCCTTAAGAGCTTATTAGATGTTCTAGGCAATAAGCCAGGATGCTCAAAGGAACAGATTGTTCTTACCTGCTTGATGCTCTTGCGTTGAGAAAGTAGCTGAAGTTTCGGTCATGCGTGCGGTGTGCTAGGCTTATTATCTGTCCCTAATCATTTTATGATGGGGGCGGGCATTCAGATCAAAGGACTGCAGTTTTAAGGTTGCTTCTATGAAAACAGCTGGTATTCCCGGGATCTTCTAATGCTGTGTCTTGGTTTGAGTAGCTCCTGAGTTCAGCTGGTCTGAGGGAAGTGGGAGAGAGGGTGCGAGTCAGAGGAGTCCTTTGCACCAGTAGATGGCACAGGCGGCAAGCACTTGGGTGTAAAATGTGCGTAACTGATAAAAACTTGTGTATTTATTCTAACATACATTTCAGGTATTTTGCCAAAATTAAACCTAAAAATGGTTTGATGAAAGCTTCCTCTAGGTGGTATTTACTGTCTTTGCTTAGTTTTTATAGTAAAGGAACATTTTCATAGTACAACTGTAGCCTGTGTAAAAACCCTGTTAAATATCTGAGTAAGACTGCTTCAAACATGGGTGTGGTAACTGAAGGGATAATGTTACCAAGATGCAAATGCAAACTTACTTACCGTAAGAGCTTGTGTTTACTGGAAAAAGCAACCAGTGTGCACAGGACAATCAGCAATATCTGTGCACTTGCTTATTGACAGTTATCTTTCTGCTAGCTTGCACGTTATTTTTCTGACACAGTATATTTAGATGTAAGTTTTAAATAACATTCATTAAAGCTAAGTGGCAACTGGCTGCTTTGGATGATTCCTCTTCCAGCATTACATGTGAGGTGTTTTTCAAGGTTAAGTATTCTAATCAAAGAGGGAACTCCCAATCAAGAACAAACTTGAATTTGTTACTTGGAAGGAAGAGATGCTGTTGACCTTTGCAGAAAGCCTGGTAGCTTTCTGAGTGTGACTGGTAAGGTATGGGCGGCTGGTGGTGGTGCGTGTGTGACACACTTCCATTAGAATAGGTGCTGATGTACACTAGAACTCCAGAGTTTCCTCCAGCCTGACTTTGTAAAAATTCATAGGAATTGAACTGTTGTTTGCATATATAAATACCTTGAGATGAAGATCTAGGGAAGAAAAAAATGGGGACAGCATGGAGACCCTTGAAAGACATACCAAGGCTTTGACTTGGTACGAAATAGAGCTTTAGCACCTCAGACTTGATAAACTGGTTGTCTAAAAGTGAGACATTTTTCACAATAAGCTCAACTCTATGCAATGGACTGTTGCAGCACAGCCATGCTTAGTATGGTAGTGAAAAACTCTCTCCTCACACCCACAGCAAAACTCACAGTGTATATGCAGATGCCTGGGGAGTGAAGAGCCTGGTAGGACTTCAGCAAGACTGGACTGACTTCTGTGGACTTCATTAGTTCTTGGCATCACAGGGAAAGCTACCAAAAATGCAGACGTGCTCAGTGGAGTTTATGATGAATGACAGCAGAAATATCAGAGTGCTGAAATCAGCTCTGAATTTCCCCGAGAAAAATTCTGGTTTACTATTTTTAAATCATCCTCCTGTGTCTGGGATTCATTCTTCCTCAACCGCTGCAGCTCTGCTTGCACCAGGGTGGGCTGAATGGGACAGTCTCCTCGTTAATGATTGAGCAGCTGCCAGCTTTAGATTTTGTAGGTTGATGCTTTTGTTTCTTCTCTGAAGTACTCGGGAAGGCTAGAAAGAAAGAAAACATTATGACATTTAACTAAAGACAGCCTCTTCCACCCTACCGCTTCCCCAGTCTGTTGAATTTCATCTCGTGTTCTCCTAACATGCCCCAAACTAAAAAAAAATCCTAGAACAGAAGAGAATATTTGTAGGGCCGGATGAATGCAGTGCAGTCCACAAAGCCTCCGCAGCGGCACAGTAGCTAGCCATGTGGCTGAATTACCACTCTGGGAAGACTGAGCGCAAGGTCAGGCTTGGAAAGGATTAAAGCTGCTTTGACTGTCCTAATTCTGAGCTGTGTGGGGGATGGCCTGGCTGCCAGCTATGGCGCAGAGCCCAAATGCTAGCACTGATTGAAGCTTCGAGACTGCAACCAAAATAATTACAATATGTATAATTACAGTCACATTATTTCATTAAAATTATTTCTTCATTATTTGTATATATTTGTGATATTACATAGGCAATATGAATGGGTGTATTTCCTGTTTTGAGAGTAATTAAAGACTCTCCACCTAGCATTCCACCTCCAAAGGAAATTATTTCTTACAGTTCAGCTATTCTGTTTACTTAAGCGTATTTTCTCTCTTTTTGTACTGTGACACCTCCGAGTTCCCCATTAACAAATGTGAAAGTGAATTTACTATCTTAAAAGTCATTCTGACTGTGGATGTAGATGTTGTCTGTTACAGAGGTGTTCCATTTTAGGCCTTGTTGATGTTTGAAGCTGTTCTGAGTTAAGCTGTCCTGGGTTAAGCCCCTACACCTGATTCTGGAACAAGGAACTTCCTTCCTACAAACCTAATCCCTTGTTGGAGTCTAACCGGGTGCTTTATTCTGGAGTGAGAGCGCCTGCATGTGGGATTCATCAGGAATAGATCTGTGGATAGATAAACCTACAACTTCCATATGATGATCAAAAATCTCTTGGTGGGGAGGGGGTTTTTGTGGGGTGGTGATATCAGTGGTAATGGTGCACTCTCACTTGATGGTAATGCAGTACTTTGGTTTCTCTGCACTTGGCAGTCGTACCTTTTTTGTCATCTCACATTCTTAGCCCCTTTCACTAGTTAATCCTTAATGCTTAGAAAAATAAGAGGGATGTAGAAGCCAACAATCAGGCTACCCTACCCTTACCCATGTGCCTTATCGCGCAGTGTGAAGTTGGAAGCAGTTATAACTCACGGGTTAAAAAAAGAGGGGGCAGCTGGGATGAGACTTTCACACAAAGTAAACCATAGCACGTCCCTCGTTGTGAGCTGAGCTGTAACTGCTGGCTTGTCACTTGAGGTTCTAGTCTGAAAAGAAATGAAAGCATTTCTGCTTATCTTGTACATCTGTGCTGCAGTGTAAGCTGCTTTCCTTGATGTTTTGAGTTCTTTCTGCTCTTGCCAAAGCTTTGGTGTTAACTGCTTTTGACAATTCACAAACCACCACTGAACCAGGTGGATTTCTGGATGGCCGAGAAGCAGGAATGACACCCCAAAGACACAGTCTCCTGTTACTGACTGCCTGAAAGTGTTTCCTATGGCAAAGGTTTGCTTGGGTGGAGGTGGCTAGGAAGTATAAGTGTATATGGGTTGAGGAGAGCTTGCACCTAGAGTTGCTGACTGCTGGTGTATCTCCGAGGCCCTATTTTCACCATAGATTAAGACCCTTGATTTTCAATAGGGAAATGACTCATACTAACTGGAGGGAAAACAAAGTTTCTGGCCGAGTGCCTTGAGTGTAAGAGAAGTGAGTTCCTGATCTCGACAACTTTTATATTTCTTCTATAAATATCCTGTTTGCAGATACACTGGATACCTGCAGTATCTATTTGCAGACTCACAATATTTGTTGTTTTTTAATGGAGCTTATGGTTTCCCTCTACAAATCTTTTTTGCTTTCACACATCATTTGATTTTCTTCCTCTTCTGTGTTTTCATTTACATTTTTAAAAAAGACAACCAAACAAAATCACTAGCCAAAAAAACTCCAGCGCTACGAAGAAAAGATGGGTCCCTGCTGCAGAGCTGGGATCTCCAACTCAACACTGATGTTCAGGTGAGTTGGGGCCTGTGCTCTGAGGCTGGGCTCCTATCTCCTACAGAAATGCATTGTCCCCTCGTAGGGGAGATGGTTGGAAGGGACCTGGTTTGCCCCGTTGCTCTCAACACTGTTCCACATAGAAGAGGTCATGCTGGTTGTGGCTATTGCACTGAGCATGGACGTGTTCTTCAAAGCTGTAAACTCTCAGCCTTGCGGCGTTGCTTTTGCATTCATCCTTTTGCCTTTGAGCAGGCAGTGTTGTGGTCGCCCATCTGCTACTTCTACCAAGGGCTACTTACTTTGTTCAATGCAAATGGAGGCAAACTCACCCTCATGAGGCCCTTGCAAATGCTAACCGCCAACCCCTGAGGGGCTCAGCACCGAGCTGTGGAGAGCCTGCACGTGTTTTGGCCCAGCGTTGGTCTTAGACCTGGCCTTGGGCCAGTATAGGAATACCGTCCAGTTGCCAAATACGATTCAGAGTAAGCTTCAGAAGTGCCTGGATGTGCTTTAGTGTGACAGACATCTGAGGGCAAAACCCATCAGTAACAGAGTCATCGGCAGGGCTTGAATCTGGGATTTCTTCTGTGGTTAGTTCAGTGCGCATGTGCCCTGTTCAGCCCACTTATTTCTATAGTTTAGGTTCAGGGTTTTTATTTCTTTTCAACTTCTAAATACCTGACCAGTTTGGTGTCAAGTTGGCTTTAGTGTCATGCTGCCGTGGTGGGTGCTGGGAGGGGCAGGTGCATCTCCAAAGGGATTTTGATTTCCAGAAACAATCTTCCCTTATGCTGAACTTGTGGGTTTTGACCTATCGCCAAACAAAGAGCTCTTGGGTAATGGGAGAAGACCTTAAAAATAAGTGCTCTGCAGCATTGCCCACATTACATGGCTGCAAAGGGTTGTGTGCCTATGGGAAGCGAGGCAGTTGTTTGGGGCTGTCTTGTATCCCAGTGAGTAGTGGGATTATTTCCCCCGTACCAAACCATCCTGCTTCCCCATCCACGGCAGCTCCGGTGGTTGCGTCCCTCCCGCGTGATGAGTGGAAGTGCAGCGTGGTGCCTCTGGCCCCTGCGGGGAGAGCACCCAGGGGCCGAGGTGTGGAGGGGTGATCTGCTCCCTGGGGGGTCTGTGCCACATTCCTTTTGCCGGTAAAAGGGAACCGCTCGATTTGGTTGTAAGAGATTTCCTGGAATTTGTAGCAATATTTCAAAGGACAGCCCCGTCCTGTGGCCAGCATGTCCCCTGGAGCCTGTTGTAGCCTGTGGCTTTCTTTAATAACATAATGGGGGGCTGGAGGGTAAATACCTCCTTTGCTGCCCTACGGGGAGAACGTGGCCCTGTCTCAAGCCGGTGGCTGCTGTAGAAGATCCCACTGAATCAGGAAGCAGCCAAAGAGCTTTTGAACTAGATGCCACCAGGGTTTGATGTCCCATGGGGGAGACCTGGGGTGGGTCAGCTGGGGGCAAACGAATCCAGAGGGAGAAACTTTGGGTGAAGGAACTCAGGAACAGCACCACGCCGGCGTGGGCAGCGGTGCTGCTGTTGTCTTTGGGCTTTGTGATGGTGCTGCTCTGGGTTTTATGGACTGTTAACCAACAGGAACAGGCTGGGATGTGGGGCTTTGATGGTTAGCGTTAATTCACTTAAATAAGAAACCTCTCATTAAACTAGAAACTCAAAGCCATATGAGTTTTAGCTTCTGTTTTACATAGGTCTCCTGGGAACTTTCTCTTTAGCTGCACAGCCCTCTGTCTGACCACAAGGAGTTACCATTTCTTTAAATAACGACTATGTCATGTAATAGTGAAGTTTGTGCAAGATAATGGCACTGAATTACAGGACTGATAAACAGGCTGATGGCAGATTAGAGAAACTAGTCAGCCAAGACAAGAGTTTGGGTAGATTTGCAACTTTAAAACAGAGCTTTTCCCTTGGGACTCCTGGGAGGGCAAGCAGGGAGGCGAAGCTGGCCGTTGGGTGCTTGGAGCAGACCACGGATGGCTGCGTGTCGCGGTTGGTAAAAGCCGTGACCTTTACTTAGCTGGAGCCCCACCAGGATATTCCCTTCTTACATCACTGTTGAGCCCACTGGGAAAATGGGTAAGCGGATGAGTTGAGAGATTTAATTCTCACAATACGTTATGGCAATCAGTTACGTCATTTCTGTTCGTCCTACCTTTGTCAGTTGGTCTGGTTTTTCCTTTTTTTTTCTCTGAATTCTAGGTTTAGGGGAAAAAAGTGGGGGTGGAAGGAAACTTAAGCAGACTGGCATAAAAAATTATTATCTTGACGATTGTAGCTCAACCACTTGCTGACCATGGAGGTACCTAACCTCCGGGAGGCTTCGTTTTTCCTTTCCCTTTAACTTTATGTTGGCACCTCTGTGCGTGCCCAGAATTGAGCACTGGCTCTGATTGGAATGAGGACTTTTTTTGAAGTTTAACTCACGCTGAAACAGGCTCTGGGGGCATCTGGACATGTTGCCGGACTGGCTTTCTTAGAGGTAGCCGTTGCTCAATCGTCACCCACACGCAGACAGGATGGAGATCCCTTAAAATGGAGTGTTAACTGCCACCAAAAAACCCCACCTAAACCCTACCAGCAGCTGGTGATGTTTACGGAGTGTATCCCGCGTTGGTTTGACGTAAGATACAGAAATAGAGCTGGAAGCAGGAACAAGCACCCAGGTCTTCCCCTTCGAGAAGACGGCACTAACCGCCAAAAGTCATGTTCGTGTCTGTTCCCCGTACCCAGGACCAGCCTACTGGGCTGCGATCTTTTCTTTTTTTCCTACTGCTTTGATGGAGGAGCAGAGACTGTCCTCATACAGACTAGCCAAGGGCATTTTCCTAGCAAGGAGAAACAGGCGTTCAAATCCCCTCTTAAATTAAGGAGGATTTTTAACTGTTTTTCTTCCTTCTTAGGCAAGGACAGTACTTACAGGGAGGGGCAGCGACAGCCTTATCCCTTCCCTGTGTTTTAGAACCAGGGTACACTCCTCCCAGAGGGATTCAGGTGATGCTGAATTGTTCGAAACCCCAGTCCTACATTAAGTCTAGCCCTTAGTGCATCAGATGGATGCGCCTGACCCTGGATCAGGCACCTCCTCCTGTTGGCTGAAGGTTGCTCTCTGAGGAAGAGGATGATGACAATCCTGAAAGAAGATATATTGATGCCCAAAAGCAGTCTCTGTTACAGCTGGAGATTATTCCTAAATGCAGTGCAAGGCTTAGGAGCCCGCCGGGCCAACAGGCCGTGCGGTCGTTCCCCTTGTAGCTACTGGAAGCACGATGAGAAAGGACGTTTCTATTGCTTCTCTCCTGTGGTTGCCCCGGCTCTGGTGGAGCAGACCCTTGGACAAGGGTTGAGCCTTCAGGAGACTGAACCAAAGTCACCTCACATTGGCTGACCTAATCCAAAAATACGATCGTGTCCGTCCCTGTTTCCTCCTGGGAAGGTCAGTGTTTTCATTAATGGAAATTAATGAGCCTGCTGGCGTCAGCAGGAGTCTTTGCATGGAGTTCCGTCTCGGGAAATAAGGAATGATATAAAAAGTATGAAATGTTTTTTGGGGAAATTTGTCAGTATTGAGAGACTATGGATGAGTCTTTAACAGAGCAGAAAACATTAAAGAAACACTGGAGGAAAGAACTGATGATAAGCAAAACAAAGATCCCTGTACCTCTGACTGTTTGTTTCAACTGGAATGTCATGTTTTCACCCTGAGTTTCCCAAATACTCTCCTTTGTGGCATATTTTTCTCTTAATTTTGAGAAATTCATGGAGTCTTCCTCTATTTATTTA
The DNA here is from genome assembly GCF_000699145.1 of Aptenodytes forsteri. Classification (NCBI taxonomy): domain Eukaryota; kingdom Metazoa; phylum Chordata; class Aves; order Sphenisciformes; family Spheniscidae; genus Aptenodytes; species Aptenodytes forsteri. Next base: position 2,211,327 of record NW_008796193.1, on the reverse strand, counting down.
TTTCAGCAGTGTTACCCATGCAGTTAAATTCTGAAGTGCAAATCACCGTGTTAGAGAGAAGGGTGAGTGAAACAGGTTAAGCGGGTGGTAGTTGCTGGTCCCAACAAACTCATTACAGCGGCGAGTGGTGGTACCAAAACAGCTGTTGCAGATGTGTTCTGGTTTTTTATTACTATTATTTTATTCTTGATGGCTTTAAGTAACTGGATCTTTTTTTTGGCCACTAATGTATGTTTTATAGATCATATTTACACAGAGCTCAGTTTATCAGCCCAAATGCTGGAGCTCCTCTGCCCTGACTTAACTGGCAGCATGAACCGGGCACTGTCCAGACAGCTCCAGCTTATCTGCTCTCGTTTTGTCAGGGTATTTATCAAACCATCTCTGACAAGGTTTTATCTTTTTTTTGGTTTTGTACTGGATGGGTTTGACTTGTATCTGGGTCACTCGCTGTGGTTTTTGGTTTTTTTAGTTACTGAGGTCTGAGGAGTGGTGTCCAGCAGCGTTGTGTTTGATGCTCTGTGTGCCTTTGTGGCCAACGAGCTGTTTTCATGACGCTGGGGCTGATACTGATTTTTAGCCTCTAACAGCAAAGTGAAAAAGGAAGTAAACAGTGAAGTAAAAAGTGTCAAAGTTTGCTGCTGGTGCAGCCTTAACCGGAGCAGAAAAATCTAACTCCGGCTACAGAGGAATGGGGAGTCTTCAGGATGTTGAGCAACCAGATGACAAAATAGCAAATAAAATCTAGTGCTGATAAAAGAAAAGACGTGTAAGGGGGAAGAAAAACTACTTAGGTAAGAGGAGCTGTAAATCAGCCCTTTTCACACAGAAAGGAGATCTTTTGAGTTATGTGGATAGCTCATGGGCAGTGGCTGGTGATGGCAGAGGAGATGAAGGGGACATTGGAAATGTTGGAGGACCCGTGCCGTGGCCATCAGCACATGGCCCTGCTCCCACCTCCGGGTGGCAGCCGCGGGGGCAGGGAGTGGCTGGGGGTCCTGAGCGTGGGCGACACCTCGCCTCCACCGAGGCACGAGTCGTGCAGAGGAGGTGAAAAGGGAACCGGTCGCGCGTGGTGCAAGAGGAAGGGACACCGAAAGATGTCAGGTGGCCGGCTCAAAGCAACAAGTGATATTTTTCCGAGCAATGTACATATAACTAAAATAGGGAATTCATTGCCACCGGACTTTAGGGATCGGTGGGTTCCGGTGTATGTTGATCAAGCGGGTTGGAAAAGAGCTTTTCATGGCTCTGGAGAATGATGCTTTCAGTGCAGCTGCAGGAAGCCCCACAACCAGCGGCTGAGGACGGCTGTGCCCGGGCAGGATTGCTGCCCACAGCACAGCGTTTCAACGCTCTCCCCAAGCCCACCAGCAGCAGCAAGTGAGCCGCTTCGGTGGTCTCTGATCTGACTCAACGCAACCTTCTTGCGAAGGTGTAAAGAGGAGGACGGGAAGAGGGGCAGGCGCGCGCCCTCCCACTTCCGCAGCAGCCTTCGCTTGCAAGTAGAGTTTTAAGTCTCAACGTGCAAAACAAACAAAAAAAAAACCCCGTCATGTCTCTTCTCATGATGACGGTGACACAAAGGAAGCTGTGAGAAGCGGCGCCCGAGGTGTGATGAAATCGTCTGCAGCTGTTGCAGGCGGCGCCTGCACTTTCCGCGGTGCGTGGGTGCGGAGGCGCCTGGCTGTGTGGGAGTCGATGGAAATGGGGGGCTGTGATGTGCGGCCTTCAGAAACATGCCGAGAGCTCTGCTTCCACCCAGAACTGTGTCATCTTCATTCGCCTTGTTGTGTTGGGTATAAATAATACTTCCCAAAAAAACCTTGTCTTGATGCTGTATCTGCACAGCTTAAGGTCCCCAAGCATCCCCCGAGACCTTCCCTGGGTCTGCGCTGTTGCCACAAATGGCTTTTTTTGGGATTGGGAGGGATGCAGCCTGCCCTCAGCGTGCCCCTGGCTTCCAGTTTCCAGGAGAGTCCTTGAAAGAGACTTCTTTCACTGCCAGATACAGAATAACTCTCCTGAAACGTAACTGCTGCAAAAAAAAGAAGAAAATATACCTTTTCTTTTGGCCTATTAAATTAAACCTAACTCTGTTTGTGACAAAAAGCCACTTGTGACTTCAGCACAAAGTCCGCCTGGCGAGGTTGTTGGCAGAGACTTCAGTGCTTTGCTTCTCAGCAATAACAACCCTCTCAGGGGAGAGGTGCTTCTTGAGCAACCAGAGGAAATAATTCATGCAGAATAAAGGGGATGTTTTGGGTTGTTTTTTTTTTTTTTGCTCTCAGTCACATTCTCATTCAGATTCCCAGTCCGGTGCTGCAGACCAGATTTATTACTCAAAAGGCTTTCCAGAGAAAAGATTTCTGTGGGAATATCAGCTTCTGCTGGCTTTGAACAGGCTAACGCCGAACTGCAGCCAGACCTGAGCAAAGGCCGGGTGAAAAGTCGGATCTTCCCTAGCACAGAGCTCGAAGCTGGACAGAAAAGCGATCAAACAGCAATTGCTCCCTGCTGCTGCAGTGGCTGGGGATCACTTGTCTTCTCTATACCGCCTGTGTGCCATGTGCCATCCCCACTTGAGGCTTTCTTGGGTGGCAGAAATGCAGCCGAGCACGTCTCCGCTGGTGTGATTGCTCCAGGGCTGAAGCATGGGCTGGTATCGTGGATCCCCAGCCATCAACAGGCCACGAAAATACACCTTCTGTTAATCTAAGTAACGTCTTGATTCTCCAGGTGTCCATGGCATCAGCCAAGGGCTTGTGAGACCTCTGCGATGGAGAGCGTGGCCCAAGCAAATCCCACCTGGAGCAGAGGTGCCGCGGCGGGGGGAGGGCAGGCAGGTCTCTCCCGAATTCGGCTCACGTGAGCTACCGCGACTATTACACCTCGCTTCTTGTAAAAAGGGACGGTTAAAACTAATATGAATAAACCACGTTGCTATGGCAGCAGGGGAAAGGGCTCGTGTGGCACCCACAGCGTTCACTAGGTGGGAAAACTTAAAGCTCATTGAGGTTTTTCTCATTGAATAATTTCTGAACTTCTGACACTACTTTGTGTAACATCTTTTCCCCTCGGAAGCTAAAAGTAGCTCTGGGGGGTTGTGCGGGGCCATCCTGCTCCCCTCCCACGCGCCGGGGACGGGGGACGGCGGCCAGAAAGGACGGCGATGGGCTTGTGCCGGTGCCGGCCTTCAGCTATAGGAATTCACGTTGTCTCGGTAAACCTCTCGCGGGGGGCAGGTGAGCTGCTGCAGCTTGCAGCAGTGCGTTTTGTCCCTTTGCAAGCCAGCGCTTCGCTTTTCTCCCCACTGCAAGAAGGAGGTTAAAATAATTTTGAAAAGGCATCTGAAATGTTCTACAGGTGCTGGAGGGGCATCGGCAACCCAAGTGCTGCCACGCGTCGGTCCATGTAAGCGTGTATGGGAGGTGCAGGCAGTTACAGAGGGGAGAGTGGGCCAAGAATTACACTTAAATTTTTTTTTTAAAGCGATTTTTTTATCGTATACAACAGGAAATAAAAAAATAGATATTTTTTTCATCGCTGTGAACAAATTACAATGTGCTTCATGGTTTCCATGAATTAGCAGTGCTTACTCAGCTGGCACACTCGGGTACAGACACACTGGCTCAGACTCCTGTAGGGATGAGGTGGTGGAGTTTTGTTTTATTACATGGAAGGGTTTTTAAAAAGAAAAAAAGTCTTTCTGTGTTCCAACACTCTCTGGGATTCTCATCATTTTTCTACAAAATATATATTTTTTTATAAATTAAATCTATAAAACAACATTTGCATTAAATAAAACCTAATACCATCACAGTATTTTTACATTTCAAAATGTAACATTTCAAATGTTCACAGAAAAACAAATTTTACAAGAAGGTGCAAATGAAATACCAGTCAAGCCCAAAGCTTCTGTTGTTTGATTTTAAAGAAGTTATTATTAAAAATACATCCACAGTTGAGCCTTTCTTAAAAATCTCTCGTAGCCTGTTGGGTGGCCCCTTTGACTCTGCTTATAGTGAGTTCCCATTACAGTAAACTTCAGAAAGGTTTGGTTCCTCTGACTGTGTTTTAATCACGCTGCTGTTAATGAAGAGCAAATGTGATGGTGCAGGGTCAGTTATCGGTGAAAGGGAAATAATTTGCCCCATCTTTGGTGAGAAGAGGACCTGAAAGGCTTGATGGACGTCTAGCTGAATAAATACCCTGGAAGCACAGCCCCGTGGTTAAAGCTTATCCAAGGCAGCGATACGGCTTCAAACCATATGGCTTTCGAGTCAGAAATGGGAACTGATGGCAGAAAAATAGTGTCTGGACGCTTCAATGACTTTGTGATTTGGGGGTATGTCATTTCCTACACCCCGAAGTGGAGGCTTGGTTAATTATTCGAATGGCAAGTCCTTTGGGGCCACCTGACGCTCCTCGCTCCGTGGTCAACGTGGCTTGAGGCAGGCTCTTGGCACTCTCCATAGCAATTAGTCACTGCTGGATTGTCTTTTGCTTCAGAAATACATAATACTGTGTCACCTACTAATTTTTAGGATCAAATTCTTTCTGCATAGCAAGACCCCAAAATCTTTGCTGCCTCTTGCTGAAGCCAGGGTGCGTGACCAGGACGTGGCCGAGTAATGGCCCCACCAGTGCCACCGGGGCACAGCATCACCTCTTGCCACGGGTCCACGTCCTCCTCCGACTGGCAAAGCTACCTGCTCCTGGCTGCCCAGCTTAGAAATAGGGCCTGTGGGAATTACACGGTGTTATTTATATTCAGAGAAAATTTGCAACCCAAGTATTAAATCAACATGTTTTCGGTCAGGTTTGGGTTTTTAGGGGGTTTTGTTTGTTTTTCTCCAACCCTCACAAATCAGCAGAAGCTTGTCTGAGTCGTCGCTCTCAGTGTCCTGGGGGAAAAAAAAAAAATTGGGCCAAACCCCAAAATATAGTGAACATTTGAAGTCCTGGCAACCGTTTGGGGAAGGCCAGTGCTAGTAGTTCATGGGGTCCTCCCTGAGCACATCCCTGGAGTGCTTCCTCACATAACTGAGGTTGTGGAGCTGAACGCTGTCTTGCAAATCCTGCCTGGAAAGGCGTCTCCTGAACTCATCTGTAGTAAAGTAGTAGATGACCGGGTCCACGCAGGAGTTCAAGCTGGCAAGGCACAAAGCTACAGCGTGAAACACCGAGATCACCTTCTGGACACACCCGTTTTTAATCTTTTTGGTTTTGACAAAGAAATCTAGTGGAAAGCTGATATGATAAGGCGCAAAGCAAATCAGAAATACCAGAGCGCAGGTGAGAATCATCTTTAAAGCCTTTTTTTTCTCTCCGAGGTCATGTGAAGCAGAATTTTTTTCTTTTAGTGATAAGATAGTCTTCCACGAGCAGTATAGGATGATGAGTAGGGGTGTTACGAACCCCACCAATTCACCTATCGTCATCAGTGCAATGGAGATGGGAAGGTCAACTTCCTTCACGGGGAGATCCACAAAACACGTGTTTTTAGCATCCTGGTGAAGTCTGAGAAGCGGGAAAGGCAAACAGCCAACGCAGACCACGACCCACCCAACGATGCTGATGTACACATCACAGATGCGTTTGCAGTCGCTGAATTTGAATGGGTGCATGAGAAACAAATACCGTCTTACGCTGATGCAAACCAAGAAGTAGATGCTTGCGTACATATTGACGTACTTCAGGTAGAAGCAAAGCATGCAGAGACCTCCTCCAAATTCCCACGTCCCAGTCAAGTAGTAGAAAATCCTCAGGGGCAAGGACAAAACCTGCGATAAGTCGGCAATGGCTAAATTGATCATAAATATTACGGCCCTTTTAGTCTCTTTCATGTACCCGTAAAAGACCCACAAAGCTAATGTGTTTCCTATTAGTCCAGGGACCAGGATGAAAGTGTACGTAATCGCATAGTAGGGCTTGAGGTCTGTTTCGGTGCAGGTCGAACCGTTCGTCATGGTTGTGCTCCAGATCCGTGCTCAGCCCCGGCATGATAACATGTTCCTCACTTGCGTCCTGCAGCCAGGTTGTCCTCAGGTTGTCGGTGCTTAAATAAAAAGGTTCAGCCCTGGCATCTGTGTGTGAGGCTTCGGTTACCAGATCATCGCGTCCACGCTGGGGAGCAGCTTCCTTATGGGGTGAGTGAGTTAATTAAAGTTCTGCTCGTGTGCTTTGCTCATGCTCTTTGTCAGAAGTTACCAGACCTTACTCTAGTCGCTTGCAGGATTGACAGGGAGGGGATCCACACCGAGAAATGCATCGTCCTGTGCCGAAGCAGTTGACAGTTCGTCACCGGAGCTGCACCTCTGTCACCTTTTGGGTGGCATTTCAGCCACTTCTCTCAACACAGGAGTTTGACAACTGACATGGCTCCGCAGCTGAAAGACAGAAAGGTCCGGTTATAACACTGCGGGGAGACACGGGTCTTACAAAGCAAAAGGTACAGGAAGCTTGCAAGAGCGGTGGAGCATCTCTCTAGGAGAAACCTATTGCTAGCGGCATCTGTGGTGGTCAGCTCTTCTCCCGCCTAACAAGCGCCATGCCTCGCCCAGTGAAGGGAGGTGCAAAACCACTAAGGAATAAATAGAAAATGTGTTTAGTTGCTGCTACAAACCAGCCTCCCGTGCGGTACCGCCAAGCTGAAGTCACCCCTGATCGCAGGGCGTATTTAACTTGCTGCCAGGTTTCTGCAGCTGTGTCTTTCCCAGCTCCAGCTTTTCCATCCGAATCTCCCTTTGCCTCCGGTTGCGTTGGTCTCCCCGTGCCCGAGCGTGTGGCCAGCGCAGAGATGCTCCGGCAAGCGCCGCGCCTGCATCCCTCCTCGCTGCCTTGCCGCGGGCAGAGGGACACTCTCGCCTCACACAGCACTCGTGAGTTTAACGCTCCCCTGGTCTTCCCAGGAAAGCCCTTCTTCCCGCCCGCACCACGGCTATAGACAGCCGACAAGATGACAGAACGAAACCTGCCCCGTATGTAAATGAGCCTGACACGCGCCTGAGAAATGAACATTTTCCTCCGGTGCAGCTGCTGCTGCTGCAGCACGGAGTGGAAGTCCCAAGTCGGTGGCTTTCACTGAACCGGGGTCAACTTTTTCATTCATCTTTCATAAATAGAATGTAAAACATACTTGCATGCAAGCAGGGACAACTGGCCCACATTAAACACTTTTTGCTGCAGAACTACTTGCATTATATTAAATTTGACTTTCTCACGACTGCCTTTTCTAAGACTTTCCTTTACCCATCTTGCACATGTGACTGCTGTGGCTGTTGGAAATACCAGACGTTGTCACTAAGGTGACTGTAGGGGGACTTTATTTTAAAACTGTTTGCATGGTAAGCAGCTGATATTATCTGAATCAGTCAGATACAAAAAAAACCAACCAGAGTTGATAAACGTAGAGGAAATTCAGATCTCTGTCCAAACTCTCTTAGGTTTGCCTTTTGCTTCAGCATGAAGAATTAACCTACAGGTCTAAGTGGGAAAAGTCTGTAGGTACCAACCAAGATGCCAAAGGCACATTTATAAAGGCAGCAATCTGCTGCAATCCCTGCAAGATGCCAAAGGCACATTTATAAAGGCAAAATTATATCCTGCTGCAATCCCCCATGTTTTTTCCTGTGCTTTGAGGTATAGGCATTAAAATGTGAACATTTATTAATGAAGCTGATGTTCAACACTTGCCAGTGTGATTGCACCGAAACTGAAGTAGCTCTGGGTGGAAACAGAAAATCTTCTACAAAAGGAAACGGTTCGGGGGGGGCAGCTTTTCTGTGTCTATTTGTGTAGTTTCTCTTGCATACCATTGAGTAACGAGTCCAATGAGACAGAGATGTCTTCCTTTCTTCCAGGGAGCCAGCATCTAACATAACCCATAGAGCAAAACGGCTCGTGAAATAATCCCGTTAAACTTCAGAAGCGATGATTGATAAGCCGTAGAGTTAATTAGCTTTCTGTTCGAAGACTTTCCAATTCTTTTATTAGTTCTCCACCCAACTTCTGATGCACAAACCTGCACAACTAATTCTAGAAATGTGAGTAATCTCTTCGTCATACAGGAAAACTAATTGGTGCTCACCTACTCGTTGGGTTTTATCCATCACTGGTAGGTAACTTGGGCCGAGGGCTTCAGTTTCCATTTGCTGGAGCTTGACTGGCACAAGTAACTGGGAGGGGGTTGTGGATGTGGCTGGTTTTTGGCAGTACCTGTCATGCCCTGGGGTTCCCTGGAGCTTCAGAGCTCACCCTCAGCAGCTGGTTAACCCCTTTGGGGCTTCCTGACAGCGGCGCCCGCTTTGGGCAGGTTCCTCCCTTCTCCTCTGTAGATGGAGCCAAACCAGTTGGCCAAAACCAGTACATCCTCCCCGAGTGGTCAGAAATTGCCTTGCTGGGCTTGAAAAAATGCGGAGTATAGGTACAGGCAGAGCAGGCTGCGCTGGGAAAGCATCCAGAGCTGCTTAGTGGGGACTGGTACTTACAGAGGATGGGAGGGATGCTCTCTTTCATGTTGGTTTTCCATGGCGATGCTGAGGCCCTGTGAAGACGTGCCCGACTTTACTGTTACAGCAAACTCCTCAGCATGACGTGTCCGGGCTTCCCATCCAGGTCCTGGTCCTGCCAGGGTGTCCGAGCAAAACAACCGCGTTGTAGGTCCCTGGGCTGTGCCCAGGCAGCGGGACCGGGGCACCAGTGGCCGGGTGCATCCTCTCACTCCCAGAGAGCTCCTCTATTCCTCTTGGCTTCCCAGATACCAGCACCATCCCCTAGGACGTGGGCAGCCTGCCCAGCAGAGCGAGGGTGGCTTGTGAGGAGCTGCACAGCTTTGCCTTGGGTTGGTTTTCACTTTTTTTTCACCCAGAATGTCTCAACTTCTGGCCTGAAGTTTGCTCTGAAGCGCCAGCAGCGAGGAGCTTGGGTGACTTTGCGGTGCCATCGCTCGCTGCCCATACAGGTGTCCCGCTCCTGAAGATGCACATGTGCCCAGCTGGCACCGCTCTCGTGAACGCTGCTTGGGCCGGGCTACGCCTGGCTGGGGAGCACCTACAGGGGCGTTTGCAAGATAAAGCCCTAAACCCGCATCACCCAGCTCTTCCTTCCAGTGATTTGTTTAATTTTTATTTTTTTTTTTAAAACAAGCTTGTCTTTCCTCTCATCTCTTGCCCAGGGGCTCCTATCACCCAGTCAGGGAGGCTGAATCATGCTCCTTTTCCTCTGGCTGCATTCCTGGGTGGGTAAATCCACCCTACCTCCATCGCTGGGCCATGAGACATGCAAAGGGAAGGACAAGGTGCAGTCCCAGCCCATCCGTCTGTTCAGAGCCCAGTGCACACACACGTGCACACTAGCATTTTTCCTGCTGCCCCCCCAGTGCCTGCATTTCCCCGTCCCCACTGCACAGCAATTTTCCTGCAACGCCACCCTCTGCTCCTTCCAGCCCGGCCCCGGGGCAGGGATGTGCTTGCAGCACCTTCTGCCTCTCCCTGCGGCTGCAGACCTGCAGCACGAGGGGTCCCAGGAAGCCCAGCTAAAGCCGAGGAGCAGCGAGGGTGCTCGCCCAGGGCACCCAGAAACACCCCTGCGAGAGCGGCCACCCTTGATGTGCGGGTAAAAACACGGCAATGTGAGAAACTGCGCCTTGGAAATCCCAAGCAGTAACATTGCAAAATTCAGCCAAATGTGCTATGTAAAAAACAGCAGGATGCTAAAAAAAGCTCCAGAAAGAGGAAATTTTGTTTCGCATGCTCTGCTCGCTTCCCCTTGGCGCAGGGGGCTGGCTGCGGCAGTAGGTGCGAGACTGTCCCCAGGCGCGGCTTCCTTCTTCCCCTGAATGGTTTTTCCCCCCTATTTTGCCAAGGAGACCCCACAGTCAGCCACGTCAGGGCACTGGGTGAGGACTTCTCATTTGTAACTTAATGAGTCAGAAACACCAGGTAAGTTTTGTAGCCAACCTTTACAACCAGGGCTTGTTAACACTTGTTAAATCTGGGCACGTATTGCGTAAAGTATTTTCTATAGGGCAGCCATATATCCATACACTCCATATGAACAAGTGCAGGAGCTGGGGATGGGGGAAGCAGTCACAGCCACACCACCTGTGGGCTGCTGGGCTCTGCTCCGTGCCCACACCAGAGCCCATCACAGCCTCCATGAGTACTCAGGCTCCTCACCTGAGGGTGGTTATAACTGCCCGGGTCAACCCAGGACCCTCGTTAGCAAATCCTGTGGGGTTCACCCCAGGAAGCAAAACCACAGCAGCTCTTAAAACCCAGCTCGGTGGAGGAGAGTCTCTTAAATGAGTTTGGGGGAAAGCAGCCCGTGGCTGGGCACTGTTTGTAGGTGCTGCCCCTGCTGCAGCATCGTGTCCAGTCCCCTCTTGGAGCTTAGGTCCTTAGGGGACCTGGGATGCTGCCCAACACCTCCTGCTCCTCTCAGAACCAGGGTAAGAGATCAGCCCGGCTGGATCCTGCCACCGAGCACCATTCTTGCAAGGACTGCTGCTGGCCCAGGTGAGCAGTGGGTGCGTAGGCACCCCGTGTTTGGTGTGGGGCTGGTACTTACGCTATGAAAACCAGTAATGCCTGTGGCAGAGGTGACATGGGCAGAACAGCAGCGGGTGCTGCCCCTGGTGTCATCTGCTGACTTACCCTTTCAGGGGGAGGCTTGAGCGTGCTGCTGACTGGGACGTCTCTTCTATTTTTCCTCCTCCATGGCCTAAAATAAAAGGAGTATGTGCACAGGGGCAGTTTCAAACAGAAATGTAGTTTCCTGCTGAAGCTGCGCAAGCAGAGGCGGTGCAGGGGTGGCTCTGTCCCTCCCTGTGCGGTCGTCAGGGGATGTGGGGACGTGGGAGCTGGCCCGGGGGCCGGAGCAGGGCAGCGGTGTCCTGTGCTGGGCTTCTCCCAGTAACCACTCATTTTCTATGTCACTGGAAGCGCTGCTGTCCTATTTTGGCAGAGATTACTAGTAGTAGTAATTAATAGGTATTAACTGAAAATAGAAACGATAGAAATATAAACTGCTCACTGCATAGGGTTGCTTTTCAGTTCTTTTAAAAAATGTCAGGGGAGGATAAAGGCTTTTCTCCCTTGAAGCAGTTTTCTGGCAGACATTTGGGTTTTATATCTTCTTCCATGGGAGCAATGTTACCTCTTGCTGTGCTCACTGTGGAGATATCTCTCTTATCTCCTCTTTGGTAGCATCTGCCCACAGAGGCCACAGTGCTTATATTAGAGATCCTTGGGGCCTCCTGTGTTTTGCTGTGCTTGTCCTGACACAGCAGGAACCCTGGCCCCCTGCGATCCCTGCCTGCCTTACCCCAGCCTGGGCACGTCCGGGGTCCCGTCCGCAGCACCTCCCAGCCTGGGTACCGGCGGATTCCAGAGCATCCCTCCCCTCGCCCAGCATCTGTTCTGTACCACGCACCAGACGTTACCGGCGGATTCCAGAGCATCCCTCCCCTCACTGTTCTGCACCAGGCAGCAGATGTACTGAGTTGCCGGAATAAATTTGCTAATGCTGTGTTTGCAAAGCGATACAGATGAGAGCAGCTTTTTCATTTTGACTCAGTTGCAGAGTACCAGAGCAAGTGCCTGTTCATCCCATCCCATTTCTGTGGTTACATGAAACATGAGTCACTAAAGGTGGTGACTGTTTGTTCCAGGGGAAGAAGCAGCCAAGATCTTACAGGTTAGGACTGTGGGGCATTGGCACAGCGGAAAGAAAAGGTTTCTTTCTATTTGTTCTTTCATTAATTTCTCATTTGCTCATTATTAAGGTAACTGTTTCCGTGGCACGCCTACCCTCTGCCTTGCCCGTGTCCATGCTGGGAGGAGCAGCAGAGCTGCCGGCATCTGCTCGAGGGAGACTCCCCCTCTGGCCCTGAAATTTTAGGAAGGGGCTGGAGGGCTGGACTCAGCTCACTGGGAAGAGGGGCTGGGCCGCGGTGGTGGGGGGCCGGCTGCGTGCTGGTGGGTGGTGAGGCAAGCAGGCAGCTGGGGACACCAGGGGGATTTTGGCTGGGTAAATTCCAAGCATATGCGGGGAAAAAATAAATGCTTGGCTTCAATGCCATGTGAAATACGCTGCTTTTGCCTTTTAATCCTTTGCAAAAGCTCTTGTCCTCCCTTGTTAATATCTTATCCTGGTTAAAAAGGGAAAATAAACCTGGAGCAGCAGTGTTGTGTATTAGCCTAATCCCCCACCCCTCTTCTCCCTTCCTGGCACACCCCGATGTCCCTGGTAGATGTGCATAGTAATGAGCACCAAAGCTGTGAGTTTTCCACCCAAACTGTCAGCACACGCCCCCCAGGGATGTGCAGCCACGTGCCTGCGCTCACCGGGCTGTGAGCAGTGCTGGTGGCACAGATAACCCTGCCTCCTCCTCTCCCCCGGTGGAAAATTGCCAGTGGAAAGTCAGCGTACTGCCTCTGGTGAGGAACAGACCATTTAAGAAAATCCATTGGACAAATACAGTGAGAAGAACCCAAGTGAGACTCGGAGTAATGAGTAAATCAGCCCAGTTATCCCCGTGCTTGTGGAGACGGGGCTGTACGGCCTCAAAAAGTCCACTTACAGACAAGTCCCTTCACAAGCAGCTGTGGGTTTTGCAAAGGTTAAGAATTGCCGCGGTTGGTGTTATTCTTAAAAGCAGCTTCTTGGTGCTCACCTAACAGTAACAGAAAATATGGTTTGAAACCTCATGGCTGGCCATTTTGGCTTAAGCCATACCCCTCCTTTCCCTCGGATACACAGAGCATTTCATGAGCACTTACAGGGGCTCGCTCTTCTGATAAATGGAGATGTTGGCTCCTCACCCATACCTGGGCTTAGCCTGCATCTCCTGGCTTCTACTCCTTTACTTTTGGAGATTCACGGGGGTCGGTGGTTAACGCTGCACCCTCCTGCCTCTTGGGCGGGTGTCCCCATCCCCTCTCGGTACTTCTGGTGTGAGTAAGAAGAGGCACCAAGTCTATGTTGCAATAATCACGAGAAGTATGATTTAAACCCATTAGCCTGAACCAAAGGTAACCGGGGATAAAAGAATATCAGTCCTACCTTTGCCGTCTCGGCAGGCTGCTCTGGTGTGACCCCGTGGGTGCCAGCAGCGGGTCCCCACCCCTCTCGACGTGCAAAGCAAAAGTGCAACTGCCGAGAGCAGCAGCCTGTGCCCGCGCGGGAGGGGAGCAGGGCCCTCCCCAGCCGGCAGCGCTCTCTGTGCTGCTCCTCCTGCCTGTGGGTCCGAGCTGGACCTGACCCTTTTTCTTTCTTTCTTTTTTTTTTTTGTGGTTATATATATACACACACACAAAGGCGCTATTGGTTTCGGGGTGTTTTGGAAACTGCCGTCCCCCGCTGCCGGTGGTGGGGGGCCCAAGGGGCTCGACGCCCCGGCAGCACCCGGCTGAAGCAGCGCAGGCTCCCACGGGCAAGTGCCTGCTCGCAGAGCCCCCTTCTGCTAAAGACACACAGCTAACGAGGCGGCTGAAGCGAGATGCCGCAGCGGTTATTTTTCCTCTCCCTTCCCCAGCTTTCTCGGAAAGGTTCCTTCGCTCTCGTCTGGACACTTTCACCCCTGCGCCGCAGGTCCCTGCACCCAGCGCTTCGGGGGGGGGCTTCAGAAAGCTGCACTGAAGCTGATCACGGTCTGGTTTGGGCTTCCCCAAAAGCGGGAGGTTCTCCACGGTCATTATCTTCTTATTCAGTGGATTTCTGCAGCTCGTGCGGAGCAAACCAGGGCCAGAGCCGAGGACTCTTCTCCTCCAAATGAACGCTTGTGCCACGAGGCGGTGTCGCCCATCACCGTGGCCCCCCGGCTCCAGGCCCCTGCACCCGCTGGGTGCTCGGCAGCGGTGGCCATCGGCAGAGGGCAGCGCTGGCCGCCGCACAGGCTGCTCGCTTGCCTGCGTACGCCCAGAGATTTTATGACTTTGAAAAGTAGCACTTCTGTAGTTATCTGTCTGGGGACTCTAGCTCAAGAAGTATTTAAAAAAAAAAAAAAATTTAAGATCAAGAGGGATCGAGGATTCTTGATTCAATTGGTTATTTTGAAAAAATTACTTTTTTAAACCATTTCCGTAGCAATTCAACCTAAAATTATTTGCAACTTTTTAACTTGCATTTATTCATTTTTCTTGCGTGTCTGCTCAGGAGACCAGGACTTATTTGGCAGCATGACTTGTGGAGAGGGTCGCAGCTCTGCAGAAGGGCCGTACAGGTGCCCGGGGGCCAGGCAGCGCGGCCCACTGCGCTGTCCCCCCCACAGCATCACGTGCTCGCGGCAGGTACCAGGGTCTCAGTGACACCTACCCCTTTAAAGCATTATTGATTTACTCATATAACAATTCCAGCCTATAGCAGGGTTCTGTAGCTCTGTGTACTTCTTTTCATTGTGGTTTATAGGAAATTAATCTCTTGGGCACGTGGTGGGCTTTTACAGGCCCACAGTGCGCCAGGTTTGTCATCCCTGCGGTGGCACAGCTCCTCGCTGGGGCTTTGCAGCTTGCACCTCCTGAAACATGCGGGCGCTTGCCTGTTTCAGCAGTTAATGCTCCTACTAGTTAAAGCTTCTAGCCTTTTTTTGAAGCCTGCTGATTACTTAACGTGCCTTAATTAATCTTGTGTGGGAGCCAGAGCTTTCAGCACCGTGGGATTTTCACCGCGGAGTTGTCCCCTTGGGTGCGGGGATGGATTAATCTGCTGATGCTTTTGGACTAGAAGCAGCGGAGGTTTGGGGTTTATTGCTTAAATGGGGCTTGTTGCTGTTGCGGTCTCCTGGGAGGTGCGCTGAGACTTCGGAGGACGATGCCAGCTCGGTTCACGTTAGTCCTGGAGCGTTTCCATAATTGCAGCAGGATCTGGGATGCAAAGCTTTCCCCGTGCTTGCCAGCACCTCCCGGCAGCTGCCTCCGCCATGCGCACTCATGCTTTGCAAAGTGTTTTCACTGTAGTGATTTAAAGAAAAACCTTTTATTTCCTCCCCGCTCACCCCAAAATCGTGTGATGTGAAACCTGGCAGTCCCCAGGCTCTGCCCCTGCCCCGCCAGCCTTTCCCTGCGTGACCCTGGCCCCCGCCTGCCTCCGCAGAGGGGACTGTGGGGCTGCGGGGGACGGCTTGGACACCACTTTAATAGACAGCAGAGATGAGGCCAGTACCAAGAATAACAGCAGTACCACCCCCCCGTGGCTGAACAGCACCTGGGCCCTGAAGATGATCTCTTTTCTTTTCTTTTCCTAATCAAATGTGTGATGGATGCTCAATTTTGCACTTTCATTTCTGCAGAAGCCAGCCTATTTATAAGAAAGCATAGCCTGTGCTTGGGGCAGCAAGTGTATTTACTGTACAGATAGACTTTTTGTTTCAAAAACACCTTTCAGAGCATAACCATATCCTGTTTTGCTGATGCCGTGCTCTGCATGCAGCCGGCGTGCATCGCTGCCAGCATCCATCCCGTTTCCCGTCACTCCAGGAGCTGTCGCGTGCGGCGGTGCCGGCTCAGCCCCTTCTCGGGGTGCGTGGGTGGGAACCCGAGGGCGCCTTCCCCAGCTCGCTTTTACCGGCAGCCAAATGCCAGTCTCCGAGTCGTGCCGTCCCCCGGCACGGGGCGCGCAGTGGCAGCGCTGGCTGGACCCTCCCCAAACCTTCCATAGTTGAGGC
>NW_008796193.1:2160433-2195613 GCF_000699145.1 Aptenodytes forsteri | reverse complement strand
GCGCGGGGGCAGCGCTGGCTGGACCCTCCCCAAACCTGCCATAGTTGAGGCCACCAAAAACCAGGAGAACTTGGAGCTGGGCACCAAATCACAAAGCAATTATTTTACAGTATAAGATAAAATTTTATCTAATACTTATATTCTTCTCTTATATTACTTATATTTTTATCTCATACTTACCTTTTTATCTTATAAAAATTGGAAATTTTCTGTTCATCTAAGCTTGTGCCTCATGACCGTGTAGGAGAGCCTCAGGCAGAAACAGCTAAGGTCTTTCTGGTCTGCACTGACAGTCTTTAGTAGAAGTAATTCCTGAGCATAGGTTGCACGTCTGTCTTCTCTCCACGTGGCTGGTGATGCTTTGCTTGGTGGTGACCCAGGAGGAGCCCGGGGAAGGGCACGCACCAGGCAGGAGCATGTTTGCAAAGGGGGAGCAGGCGCAGGGCCCCAGCCCCGCTGCCCGCGGATGTGCCGGGCTCTCGCCTGCAGCTCCCAGCATCAGCGGAGCTCGCATGGAGCCAGGGACACAGCTGTGCTGCTTTCACTGGGCCGGGGGCTAAAAAGTTCTGGATTTTCCTCCCCAGCCTCAGTGCCTGCCCTGTCCACCTACAGCAGGGAAATTTTCTTTATAAAACAAAAAAACCCCCGTTAAGAGGAGCAGGACTGAGCGATTGGCGTGGCAATTCCTGCTGGAAAGGACTTGCTGACTGCGGCAAGTTTGAGGCTTTGACTGTTTCTTGGGGGAGAGCTAACCCTTACAGTGCTGACCGCGGCTGTGGCATGGAGGCAGAGTTCCCAAAACCTTTCTCTTGTGCCGTGAACAGGACCCTGCGGTGCACGAGGGACTGATGGACAGCCCTGGGTCTCTAAAATGGTGTTGTCCCATTGAACACCAGTGACTTGGGCTTCGCAGGGTGTTGCTGGCTGAGCCCGTGAATCAAAATTGGAGTCGGGTCTGATGAAATCATGCCTGTCTGGAAAACCGCTCCCTGGCTCGGGTTGGTTTGAAGCAGCAAAATTTGCTTTCTGTGTGTTTAGGTTGCACTCAGAATTGAAGTTGTTGTGTTTGTTCCTTTGCCAGGCGCAGCACTTTCCCCTCTCTTCGGTGCGAGGTGGATGGAGAAGCAGCTCGTTGCCAGCAGTGGTGGCTAGTAGCACTGCGCCAAAAATCATGAGAGTCTGAGTCTCGCTACCAGATAGGTGGTGCGAGCTCTGCCGAGAGCTGAGGCTGAGTGGTTTTCCAGAGGCAAAGTCACTTTGCTGGGGCTGGACTGGGAGCATGTGGTCATGGAGGGAGGAAAAAGGTATTTTTAGCAAAGAGAAAAGCAACCATCCCTCCTTCCCTGCGGTGCCCTAGAAAGAGCTGTGCACAAGAGACGTCTTCTTGGATATTCCCAAGTACTGCAGCATTTTAGGTATGTGTAAGTGTAGTATGTCTGCGGGGTTGTGTGTGTATGTGGATGGACACACATATATAAAAGCAACTAAGCAGTTCTAGTTCTAAAGGATTAAGCTATATAGAATAATTAATTGCAGGTGAAAAGCTCAGGATAGGCGGTTGTCGTCGGTGCCAGCAGAGGTCCGGCTGAGCTGCCCGCTTTGCTGCTCTCCCTGCCACTGCAGCCTCTCGCCCTTCCTGTGAGGGCGTTTCGGAAGCCCTCCTGCCAGCACGCCTTGCTGGGGAGGAAATAATCACAGCCAAAATCATCAACCAGTGGCTTATCGGTCTGAGCTCTCAGGCTGGCTGAGGCCAGAGCATTGTGCCACGTATTCTTCCATCGGAAGAGCTGAGGATGGTACGTGGGAATGAGAGTGCCCTGGTTAAGGGACGTGCTCTTGGTGCTGTTCCCACTGGCCCTGCTCACGAGAGCATGGCCAGCGTCTGTAATACATTACCTTGAAATTAATGAGGCTAAAGCGCAGTGGTGGGGTTATTACTGGCTGATTTTGCCGTGTGAATAAAAGGTTTAATGCCCACAGGTAATGGCTTTGAGAAAGAAATCCTGAAAAGATCTTAATTCCCCCTGTTCTGTTCTCCCCCACGTGTCAGCTCCCAGTCCCTTGCTCTCCCTTCTCTTCAACCTTGAGCTTTTCCCTTGTGAGAAGTTAGCTCACATCTTGGCCTCGGCAAAACAAATCCTCAATGTGGCAGCTTTGTACCTAAACCCGCTTAGGAGCACCGCAGAGCCAGACATCCCCCAGCCCACGCTGACCTGCTGCCCCACGAGGCACCTGAACTACCACTGGTGAAACCCGCTGCTCCTGCGTCTCTGCGCCGGGGACCAGCAGCATCCCTCTCCATCTGTCCCCGCCTCGCTGCAGCATCCGGGCAGCAGAGCTCCCGCTGACCCCAAATCCCCGCGGTTTGGGTCCCGGTGCCCAGCCAGGGTGTTTGTGGTAGCGGGTCTTGGTGGGCTGTGATAAAACAGGAGGGCTGGCAGGTGTCTCGTGGCCTCCAAAGGGCAGAAAGCACCAGTCTGCACTGGAAAAGGATATTTCCTCAGGGTTTGGTTTGGGTAAAACCCAGCAAAATCCTTGCTGTGCCTATAACCCAGAAAGGGATTTTTCTGCTGTATTTCCAATGCAACCTGCGGCGCAGGCAAGCCCGAGGGGCGGCAGGGCAGCCCGAGTAAGGGCTGCTGCTGTGTCTCTGAGTGGCAGATTAGTAAAAGTTCTTGTTTTGCTTTCTTTTTCCTGTTTTCTTTTCGGAAGGGGGAAGCTGCATTGCAGAAATTGTAGAAAAGCTGTGCAATCTGAAAACAAACGGGAAAAGTCCCACCGGTAACTGGTGCTACTGGGAAACCTGGAGCTGGCGCTGCCAGTAAGGTCGGAGCCGCAATTTGGGCTTTGTGGTCAGTCAGCAGGACTTATAAATAACCTGTGGTTATTGAGGGCTACCTGGATGTCCACCCCAGCTACTCAGGGTTGTACCGTTCCTGAAAGACACTCACAGGCTAAAACCATGCTCCCGGTTAAGGTGCTGGTGGTGTGACTTGTCCTGTCTGTGCCGGGTCTTGCCAGCCAAGGCATCGGCGAGGCTTTGCTTGGGCTTCCTGTTTTGCCTGCACACGCTGCTGGGTTTGTGCCATCTGAAGCAGCTTTTTTCAGCCCTGAAAACTTGTGCCCCCCCCAAGCAAACAGGGAACATGTGTCCTTTTGTTGTGTTTTTTTTTTGTGAGAGGAGGAGATTTGGGACAGAGCTGCAGGGCAGTGTGTTTTCTGCCCGTCTCTGGCACACTGTAAGCACCAAAGCAAATTCCTCCAGGTTGTCTGGATCTCCCCTCGCCTTTCTAAGACCAGCCTTGGCAATGTGAGGGTAAACCACCGCCTGCTCTGTGCTTCCCAGAAACGCTGCATGGGTTGGAAATGTGCATCCAATCATCAGCAAAGCTGTTTTCTATCAAACTCCCTCTGCCTACGTTTACTTATATAATTCCCCGAGGGTTTTTTGGCATTGCAGTCGTTGATGCCTTAGCCCACAAGGAGGAAACCTTGCAACCCCCGCGCTGGCTGCTGTGCAAGGGGCTGCGGTGGCAACGGGGCCTCTCTGAGCCCCAAACCGGGGTCCCCCACTCTGCAGATTGTACCGTTGCTTTGAGAGCAGACGTGGTGCATAATGAGACTATTTACAAGCACTTAAAATAATACCCATGATGCCAAAATACGTGTTGAGATCACTTTATTTCCTCCCAAATTTGAAGCCTTAAGGATGCACTTGGGTAAGTTTTGTAAACTTTTCTTGGTACCCAGCGAGGGCTGGGACCTTTTCTGGTTTTTAAAGCAAAACTGAGAGGCTTAGGTAACATCTTAATCTATGACCACAGGCTTTAGCAAAATGCCAAATAACACAAGACTCCTAATAAAGACACAAGAGACAGCAACGCCAGCTACTAGTCCTCCCTTCTGCGGCTCGCCCCGGGTCTCTGCAAGCAGACGTGCCCTGGGAGACATCCTTCATCCTTCCTCCTCTTTGCTTGTGGCATATCCAGTCACAGCCTGTCTTCCAAGTATTCATCCCCCCATAATCAGTTGAGCATCCCATAGCTCCCGGGAGCCAGGCGGACTCCCTCGCTCAGCTCTGGGTGCCTTTTTCAATAGCGTGAGCTGACCCCAGTTTGTTTGAAAACTCCCTTTAACACTGATGTGGATATAGGTTAATACTCTTTGCTTGATTTATGTTGGTAAAGTTATAGTCTTGCAGTCCAGATTAGGCTAGATTAGGTTCAGATGATTGGTAGGGTTTTTTTTTTTGCAATGGAAAGAGGTTCAGTTTACATGGAGATAACAACTGTCCTGGATCTAGAGCCTCACACAAGCATGGTGGATGCTGTAAATCATCACGGGCCGCAGGTAGCTGCGGTTTTTTTTTTTTGCAATGGAAAGAGGTTCAGTTTACATGGAGATAACTAACTGTCCTGATCTAGAGCCTCACACAAGCATGGTGGATGCTGTAAATCATCACGGGCCGCAGGTAGCTGCGGTCAGGGCTGAAACTTCCCCGGTGCTACCTCCCTGAGCTGCGCTGAGGCTGAGCCGCCCGCTTACAACTCAGTATTCAGAAGGATTTTAAAAAATTACAAATACGTAGAAGCACTGGAACAACAGAAATGAGAGGGGCCCGAACCCGGCTGCAGTTCAGCACGGGAGAAGTACTGGCATCGACAACAGCTGTTTTGGGTATTTTAACGATATCGCGATGAAGAACACTGTAAGGCAAACAGTCCCCAGCAGCAACAATGCAACCAGCAAGTCTTTTTGCATCAAAATATCCTTCTAGGTCAGATCCTGGCATCTGTGGCACACAAGGGTAATTCAAGACTTATTTGGAGGCCTAACGCAATCTTCACTCAAGCTATGAGAAGCACCTACATGGACAGAAATGGCTTATGTTTCAAGAGATGGACTCCAGCAGAAGCTCGTCGGGTGGCATGGGGGGGATTTCCATGCTGTTTATTCGGCCAAAGAACTTGGGAAGAGACCAAAACTTAAAGCGTGGAAGATTTCTCTTCATACGAATGTCGTGGCCGGTTTCGGTGACGGAGAAGCTGCTCCCGTGGCGCACGAACCAAGCCCGCAGGGTGGCACAGCTGTGGTGCAGCAGCTGGTCCTGGAACTCGGAGGTCATGAAGTAGTAGAGGACCGGGTCCAGGCAGCAGTTGAGGCTCGCCAGGCAGAGGGAAATGGGGTGGAAGCGGAGTGTGCTCCTGTGAACGGCACAGTCCTGGATGATGTTCTCTATCACCATCATGAAGAAAGGGAAGTTGATGTGGTAGGGGGTGAAGCAGATGAAGAAGACAGCCGCGCACATCAAGACCATGCGCAAAGCCTTCTGCTTCTCGCTGGCGTTTTGCAGCTGCATTGGACACTCCCGCAGGGACTGCCACATCTTCCAAGTGCAGCAGGCAATGATGCCGAAGGGGATGACAAACCCAAACAGCTCCGCCACCGTCACCAGCGCAATGGAGGCTCCTGGGCTCAGCTGCTTCACCCCCAGGTCTGAGAAGCACGTGTTTGTGCTGTTTGACAAGGCTGGGCTCCTCACTACGAGCAGGGGTAAGCACGCTGCCCCGACGAAGAGCCAGACGGCAGCGCTGATGGCTGCGTCATACCGCCGCTTCCAGTCCTTGGCTTTGAAGGGATGGAGGAGGAAGAGGTACCGCTGGATGCTGATGCAGGTGAGGAAGCAAATGCTGGCGTACATGTTGAGATACTTCAGGTAGAAGCACAGCTGGCAAAGAAAACTTCCAAATGGCCAGGCGTGGTTTATGTAGTAATACATCCGTAAGGGCAGCGAGAGGACGTGAGCCAGGTCGGCCACGGCCAGGTTGATCATGAAGATGACGGCTTTGTTCTTCTTGCTGATGAAGCGGCACAAGACCCATAAGGCAGCGCTGTTGGCCAGGAGGCCGGGGATGAATATGAGGGTGTAGGTGGTTGCGTACAGGGTGGACTGGAAGGACATCTGGGGATCGGTACAGTTCCCGGAGGACGCGTTGCTCTCCATCTCGGCTGACTTTCTTTGCTCATGGGGTGATTAAGGCGGATGGAGAGTTTCTGTAGGGAGTAAAAACAGATGCTGTGAAGCCAAGAACTTCCCAGTATTTCCCCACATGGAGTAAATGTGCTTCAGTACAGAAGAATAAGTTGCGCGTAGGTGTGTGTACAGTGTGTGTGCGCAGGTGTATGTGCAAGATGGGGTAAGGTTGGTGGCAGGGGGGGGGGGGGGGGGTGTTGGGAAGAGTGCAGGGCCAGACCCTGCGTACAGGCAGAGATCCCGGCTTCTCCTGCGCAGCTCCTTTCAGATGTGCTCTGCAAGATTTCATACCCTGCCACCCCCTAAGGCGATGCCACAATTACAGTGACATTGCAATTGAGCTCCGTAGCATTAATCTCTTTCTTGCTAATGCCAGAGAGCTTCTTCAGCTCCCCGGAGTTTTTCAAGACCATTTTACTGCATATAGTTTTCTGTTAAACTCCCATCAAATTGGTTCTCTCCAATACATCTAGAAGCCATTTCGGTGGGACTGTAAATAAATAGGGACTTTAAATGGATCTAGACACTGTCTTTTTAGATCCATGCAGTGGTCCGATGTGAATCGGCAGCGAGGGCAATAATTAGTATCAGCAAATGATGGTGCTGGCAGGCAGCCGACCGGAGCAGAGGCCAGTGGGAGAGGTGCAGACAGATCTATCAGAGCTCTGGCTCCAGATTTAAGGCTGGATTTATAAGCTAATAGCTGGCCGAACACATGCCAGTTGCTCTGCTGGTCCTGCTAACTCAATTCTGGCACTCATGGCACACTGTGCAGGCATCGTGTTGTAGCAACAGAAATTATCCTCCAGCAACAGTTCAGGACGTGAAGGAAGATAAATACATCTGTCTTTTAGTTAGAGCAGAAATTCTTTTCATCCATTTACCCATTTCACCTCATCCAGCCAGCGCTGAGGGTATTAGTGGGTCAGAGGGAGCTGCACAGCTCTCGGAGAGGTGATGGATTTTTGCCGTTCGTGAGCAGAGCCTGCGGGGAAACGGTCCACTCTTTTGGGAAGAGGCGATTCGGCAGCAGCGGGTGACAAACCAAGGGCCTGTAGCATCATCTGCAACAAAACGGTGCAATTTTCCCCTTGGAAATGGAGCCTGTAGCTGCCTGCAAGGTGTCAGGCAGCCTGTCCTTCCCTTTCAGGAGACCAGAGCCTGATCTGGCAGAGCCCTGAGCACCTCTTGCCGTTGCCACCGAGCCCCTCGATAGCGATATTTAATTCAGCAGCAGCCAGGGGTGCTGTTTCCCACAGCCCTGAGCCTGGCGTTTGCCACAGGGATGGATGTCTAAAAGCTAATTGCCCACAGTGGGGACCAGGCTTCTGCGCAGAGCCTGGCATTGCTTTGAGGCGCAGGGTGAAGGCTCCTCTACCCTGCTCCTCCTCACCTAGGCAGATCTTCAGAGGGGTTGCCACGTTTTCAGTTTCAGGAGGAAGGTTATACACGTATACGGATATATTGATATATAAAATATAGCCGGCAGCCTCTCGGCTGGCTGCCTGCCGCCTGTACCTCTGACGCGAGAAGGGTCGGTGCATTTACCCACATTTCTGTGCATGTGCGGTGCTTATGCCCTGCTTTCTGAACTGAGGTCTTGCCAAACTGCCTTCTCCCATTTGCTTATTTCTCCAGGGTTTAGGCTGCAAAAAAGCAAGGCTGAAGTGAAACCCCGGCTGCAGGCGGGCTGCTGGGCTAATGCACTTTTTGGCTGCTGACTATGCTTGAGCCGGCAGCCCTGGGTCAGAGGTTGCTCATTTCTCTGCTGGGATGGGGCAGCAGGCAGGGGAGTGGGGATATCTGGCACGAGGGGACAGCTGGAAAGAAAACCCTTCGGTCCATGCAGCATCCCCACGTGCTCCTCACCCGCCTGAAAACCCACGAGGCCGGTGCCCTTTGCACCAAGTCTGTTTAACCCTGGAAAAGTAGTGGTAGGACACCTTGTCTTCACATCTCTGCAGAAAATAGGGAGGGGAAAACTGCCGGGGAGCGTGGGGAACGCGGCTATTCCCAGCTCTTGTCACACCTTTCCAGTGGCAGAGGTGGCACTTGCTGGTCTGGGCTTGTGAAAGGGATTATAGAGTGCCCAGTGTCCCTGTCCCACCATCTCCTCCCTGCCACGCATCTCAGCCCAAATCCTAAACCTTGTCCCTGCAGACGTGACCACAGGGAGCCTCCTTGCTGGTTTTCTCCATTTTTTTGGCTTTCCCTGGGAGCCCGGGAGTGCCTATTTCTCATCGGGAGGGCCGGGTGTCGCTCCTGGTACCTGACACTTTCAGTTTTTAGGTGACAGGGCTTGTCAGGGCACCTGGCAAGAAAGCAGCGGGGAGCTCCCCGCCGAGCCGCCGCCGGTCTGGGTTCAGGCCAGTGCTCATTCACTACAATGCTTCCTGAAAGAGCGGATTTTTTAATTTACTATTATTTTTCAGTTTTCACTCTGTGAGGAGCCTCCCCTCCTGCCTGCACCTTGCCCCGAGCCCCTCCAGCTCCCCCCATGTACTTCCGTCAGTGACGCCGGTGCCGGGGCAAAGATGCTCCCTTGGGCTTTGGCAGGGGTTTTGCTCAGCGACTTTATAAAGCTTGTACGAAATACTCCCCGCTGTTCCTTGATTGTTTTCCTATTTCATCCACGCACGGACTTACACACGGGCAGGAGCTGGGGAGGTGGGTTTTTTTTTAACTGGTAAAGCTGAGTTTTATCCAGCTGCACGCTGAAATTACAGAGGGAAGACGGGTATCACTGCCAGAGGAGTAAGACGACTGGTTGTGGATGTAGCACTGCAATTCATTAAACATCAAGTAACTTTGCAATTAATTAGGAGGTTATTAAAACACCCGTGTGTCTTTTTCCGAGTATGTTAGCAGTATCTGTTCCCGGAGGCGTATGTGGCTGTCGTTGTTGGAAATCGCCTGGCTACTCTGAATCACTCTGCGCCCCACCCAGCCCTACACTGCTGCGGTATTGCATTTACTACTCCCAGATTCACTGGCAAACTCGCCCTCATCTTTTCCATGGGTTGGTTGGACAAACCGGGCTAAAGCTGCGCTCCGGGCGCGGCTGGAGAGAGCCCCTGGCTTCGGGAGCCCCGGAGCCGGGGTGCAGCTGGGGGGCCGGGGCAGAGCTGCCCCCCTCAGCCCTGCTCAAGCCTGGGATGCTGGAGGGAAAAGCAGTCTAGGGGAAAGAAAAAAAAAAAAGCCACTTTTGGCTTGAAATAAGCTCCTGATTTGAAGTAGCAGAGGCTTTCTGGCACTTGTGTTTTAAACAATAATTTTGCTTGTTTAATCTAGGCACTAATAGGAAACACGTAAACAGAGCTGATGGGTTATGGCAGCTTCTGTCAGTAATGACAAAATGGAAGTATTTTGGGTAAAACAGGCTTTCCCTGTGTGCTGCCGCACACAGCAGCCTGCTTGGATGCTCCGAGCTCCACTCACCCACCCCTCGGAGCCGAGCGAGACAGAAATACGTAGGCACAGTCAGAAGCTGCTGAGGATGTTGCACCAGCCTCTGCCTGATAAGATCTCTTGAGGAAGAAATAAAAAAAAAGTGATAACGTTGCTCAAAACTGTGATAGCTTCAACCTACTGAAGAAAACACGCAGCAGAAATCAAGCTTACCTTCCCGTGACTGCCATCCTTCTGGGGGGTGACATCCATGCTAGAGAGCAGGAGGAGCGAGCTTTCTGCTTTTATTTCCCACCGATTTTCGCAGCAATCCCACCCCCAGCGACTCCTCGTTAAACTTCCACATGTTTTCGGAGGGCTGGAATCCTGCCGGCATCTGCAGCCCAGTACAGTGGCTGCAGAACAGGAAATCCTGTATTTTGTTTCTCTTCACCACACAAAACGTGTACAGCTAATGACGTTAAAACAACTGGGAAGGCGATGACGTCGTTTGATCCAACGGCTGTGCGATAGAGACCTCGGACGCGGATTTCTTTCCTTCTTTTTGCTCAGGAGTTGTGTTAGGTGGCGGTGTCCTTCGGTCAAGCTGCTTCTGCTTTTATCCACGGTCACTTGCCATTTGCTTGCTAAAAACTATAAAATACAGAAGCAAAAATCTTCCAATAAGTGCTCGCTAAAGGAAAACTGAAACTGTGCCAGTGTAAGTTACTGGAAGGTAGCAATTTTCCTTCATTTTCTTGGAAGTTTGGTGAGCCTCAGGCTATCAAGGCTATAGGCTAAAGCTAAGGATTTGGACTTTATTTCTGAAATAATATGATGGTTTAAGGTGGAGATTTTCCCAAAATACCATTATGGGTTTTTTTAAACAATGTGCATCATTCCCAATTGCTCTTTTTTTCTTTTTGCCTCCTTTAATTCCTTTCCCATATATGTATATGCATATATATATAATTTTTAGTTCTTTTACTGCCTGCTAAGCATGACCACCTTCTTTCTGAATTGCTAAAAACTGGCGGGCATATATTGTAGTGTAACTTATTATGAGCTGCCTCATTTCCAGCTGAACAGTTTTACTTGATACACAGTGTCACATCTTACGGCCCAGGGCTTGCGAAGACAATACGGCTGTTGGCATCTTTCCCTTTCTTATTGTAGGTAACGTATAAATAGAACTATTCTTGCTCTGTTCATCTATTCCCTGTAATTGGTCCTATGACCCCGCAAAATTAACAGAAATGTAACTGTGGAAGAGAACTGAAAGCAGGAAGCTATTATAACCTTTAATTGTAGAGTAAGTCGCCAGCTCGGGATCTGAGATCAAGCGTGCATCTTTCCCCACAGTATCTGAGCCCCCCGGCTCTGCCGGCTGCGCAATTGCCAGGGTTTCTCCGCGCTGGCAGCGATGCTGATCACGGGGACCTGAGTGCACTCCCGTGCCGTGAAGTGGTGCTTCACGACAGCAGCGTAGAGAACGGAGAAGAGGATCCTTGACCTGAAGTGTCCTGTGGTCAGTGGAGGGGCAGTTACTTAAATCCGTTGGTCAACATCCTCAGGAGGGCAAAAGCAAGACCAGTTTATACACCAGCCTTTATACACATATCTATGGGCTTCGTTACTGCTTGCTTATCCATCATGTAAACACAGCCTGCTAGCAAATAAGTACTTGTGAAGCCCCATACTTCCCGTCTCAGCTGAGAGCAAAGTGATTTGGAAGATGCAAGAGCTATTTATCATTCCAGGTTTTCTTTTTGTGCATCTCTTTCAGCAGCAGATGCTGATCCTTGGAGGAAAGAACAGTGCTCGTGTATTTGCAAAGCATCCATGGATTCACAGGAGGGAGGCTGGTGCTGTGCCCCATCCCTCTCCAGAGGTTAAAGGTTTATCCCAAAGTGAAGTGGCTGTTTTATCAGGATATCCTGCCTAGGACATCCTACTTCTGTGTCCACAGCACGCACCCAGCGCCGCATCCAGCCATCTCCAAGCCCTATTTTTAGGTACGTGTTTACAGCAGGGCTGCTGGGGAAGGAGAGGTCAGTGGATGTCAGACCGCAGTGAGGGTCAGACTCCCACCTCCGGGTTCATAACCACATCGAGTCCTTCCTCCGCTCATCGGCTTTTTGGAGTACTTTTGCAGAAGACGGCAACCTTCCTAGTCGTGAAAGGCTGATGGATTGACAAGCCTCAAGCCTTTTCCTTCAATGTATACTAATCAACCTCTCCGTTCTTCTTTCAACTGCATGCATATTTTTGTTTAGCATTTCTGCTCTTCTGGCTCATTACCAATACTAAACATGCATTTTAGGCTATGCAATGTTATACTTTGAAAGGCAGAAGACACAAAGGAATTTTTAAATAACTGTGAGACTTTATCTAAGGCCTCCAGATAAAGGTCATCTTCGCCTTTAGCCTGGTATCCTGTGGGCAGAAGGCCAAATGCATATGATCAGCATCTCTTTAAGTGCTCAGCATTTAGAAATATCTGACAGGATGCACCTGAAGGATGTATGAAAAACAGTGGGCCATTCGGGAGGAGGAGGTTTTATGCACACAAAGCAACTCACCCTTGTGCAGAGACTTGCTACGGCTTGACCGGAGCCGTCGGCATATGGCCCGTGGGGCTGGGCGAGTCCCTGGTGCCCTGTGGCACATAGTCCCTCTCGCCGCTGCACAGTGGTTGCTACAGGGGTAGCATTTTTAGGAAGCTTTGGTTTATTTTACAGCAAATAATTGTCGGTCACTCCCTACCTTTTTGGGCTAAGCCCTCGTGTAATCCACAGACCCAGCATTTTTGGTCAAAATGCACCAGTCATAGCCCCAAAATCTGTTAAATGCAATGAAGGGTTTTCATATTTTTGAGCTGGCTCCTAGTTTTTGAGCTGTTGTCCTGCATTTACAGCATATCTTGTTTTTTCTCTGCACAGAGAGCTGGTAATTTCATTTAAGGAAAGAAAATGAAGCTGAGGTACGCGCAAGATCCTGCAGCTCAGAACCTGAGGCTGCAGAAAGGCATTAAATCCCATGGGGTTTCTTTCCAAATACGTTTGCTGTCAAGCACGGGAGGGCCCTTTCTCAAGCAGGAGAGGAATTACCAGACCTCTGATACCAGTTAAGGTGGGGCGGCCATTTGCTGGCACTGCAAAGAAACACATTTTCTTTTGCTAACAGGTGAATGGCTCATGTGCTAGAGAAGGAGAATATGTCATGCCGTGGTTTTGCCCAGGGCCGTGCCGTCGGGGCACACGCACTGCCGTCGGTGCAGGCGGCTTGGAGACCTCACCATGTTTCCACCCTGAGCAGTTCCCTTCGGGGTGAGGTTTGATGCAGGCTTGCTCCAGCACCAGGTGCCAGCGGAGCCCTTCAGATCCATCCTTCACAAACCTGCATAGCTGTAGCCAGCCTCCTGACTTGGTTAACTTCTGCCTTTCTGTGGCACCTCTGTTGAAAGACCTTTTTTTTGTGTCTGCCCAAGAAGGATGAAGATGTCATCTTTTTATAGCTGGTGAGTCCGGGCAGCGGGACCAGCACAAGAGATAATCCAGGAGCAACATCATGAAATTACATTTCCTCTTGTCAAAATAATAAACATGTTTTATGGTCGCAGGAAATGGGGTGAATTACAGGAACCGGAGCTGGGCACATTGTGCCTTTCAAAGTGTGAGAGCGCTGGCAGGCAAAGCCAGCACCTGCAGCCCCGGGTCTTGTGTCGGATCCAGCACCTCCCAGCCAAGAAGGCAGCCGAAGTACTGTCCTCCTCGACGGTAACGCTGGATTTGTCTATTCGTCTCTTGAGACACTGCTGAGGTTTTGAAGGACTTAAACTAAAAGCTTTGAATTTCACATATGGGTTTGTGGAGGCCAAACTGACGGTCTTTGACTTTCTACATGCTTTCAGAAAATTCCAAGTTTTCCTTGATCTCTTTTTACCTTGAATTGTTGCTTTCTAGGCTAGCTCCCCATCATGACCATCTTGGCTAACTTTCTGTCATGGTTTAACCCCATCCAGCAACTAAGCACCACACAGCTGACTTAACTCTATCCCAGCCAAAACCAGTATGCTTTCCCACGCACCAGAAGAGACCATTAGAGCAGGCTGTCTAACCTCCTGCACATCAGAGTGACTTGACTTGAAAGGCTGAAAATGTTGAGCGTCTGACTTTTCCTCACAGGCTGGGGCTGCAGTATGTAAAAGACCATTTTGGGGGGGTCTAAGGGAATTCAGAGAGCCGAGTGAGGCAGGAAGACAGGGGGGAGAGCGTGAGCAGCCGAGGTGCTTGGGGATGCCATCGTGGTGGCGGGGAATATTATCCCTCATGGAGCCACCAAATTCCTTGTTAAGGTTAAGGGTGGGAGAGCCACCATCGCTCTTTGGACTTTCAGATGCTGCCGGGTCCACGTTACAACTTTCAGTACGTAGGGGACAATAGTTACCGATTTCTGCTTTACCAATCTTGTCGTACATGATGTGAATGCTTTTTTAAGCCGTATAGATTTGGATCTGCAAAATGATTGTTGGATGAGATATAGAGAGATGATTTCTGCGGTCCTGCCTGCATGTAAGGATGATAGCCGTCACTCCTCCTCACCCGGTCACATACCACCCACAGCACAGCTGTTCCCACGAAGGACCTTTCTCTCCCCAGAATACCTCTAAATCCAATGTAAGTGTTGTAGTTAAAAAAAATAAATAAATAAACACCAGTCATATTAGAATGGTGAAAACCTTTCTGTAGACAAGCAAGCAACCTGTTTAAGAATAGCAAAAGTTGATGCACTCCATCACTTGAACTCTTTGATTCAAGGAGGAGCTGATCCCATTCAGTTTTCTAGGTATAAGTGATAACTACGAAACTCAGCTTATGTTTGCAAAAATGTGTTTATTTTTTAAGCATCAGTTTTTGGAAAGAAAAATGTAGGGCAAGCTACATAGTTACCATAACAGTGCCTTCAGTTTGTTTTCACCTGATAAATGGAGAATTCTATGAGAAAGAAATCACAGTAAACAGCTCCTAGTCACATGCTAGCTGATCAAGGTCCATAAAAATCCTCAAAACAACCATTGAAACTAAAGTCTCCTTCACTGACAATATTATACAGCGTCTAGCTTATGAGAAAACTGCTAAACTGACAAAAATTTCATTTTGCATGCTTAACTGCATTACCTGAGCACCAACCTCTGCTCTCATTTTTAAGGGGTCTACCTGCAGTGTGTAAACGTGTATGTGTATCACCGGCGTAACGAACTGCCAGTTAAATCAGAGAAAACATTTCCATTGACTTCAGTGGGAGATGGACTGTTTGCCTACTCTGCAGCTTTCTCACCAGAAGCCTGCAATAATACTCTCTCTGTGAAAGCTACTTCCTTCAGATAGGCATATTTTGGTATTTTCACTTATCTACATGTAAGATTAAGTTCATCGTACTGTAGCCCATAATCATCTTCTCACAAATGGGAGGAGAACTACAAGAGCTTATTGTATTTAATCAGTATGTCTTCGCTGCCTTTTAGAGGAACTCCAGTGTAATGGTTATTTAAAGCTGGCTATTGTTTGCTTTTTCTCATTTTATTGTAAAACAGTCAAGTGGGAAAACATAATATGCAGAAAATTTTCGGCCGAGTTAAAATGTAATTAAGTGGAATTGAGAAGTTGGATTTAAAATATACTTAGCAAGTGTTTCTGGTATTTCTTCTATTTTTTAGCAACATGTCAGATGCTGGCACTGGTGCTTACTGAGAACTGTACACGTTCCTTTTGAAAAAACACAGGTTTTCAAAGGCAATAAAATCAGCGCCTGTGTTCAGCCAAAACAATCCCCAGGTATCACGAGGATACCCTTGAAGTTACACAAAGTGGGTGAACTTGGCTGAAGAGCTGTCGCTAACTTAAAATAAGGGGCAAATGGCATCCTTTCCTGTCACTGCTTTTCGTATCTTTAAAGCCGATGAAGTTATAAAACTGTAAACATTAAGATCAAGAGAGGAGCTGGTGGAAAAAAATCACAATGAATAATTTACTTAAGAAATTAGCCTATGCTCAGTTAGTGAAATCACCTTGGCAAGGACACCTCTCTCTTTAAAAAGTTGTGCCAGTTGAACCCATTGAGCAGAGATTTCATGGGGCGGATCCATCGCAGTTACCTCTGAGGTGAAGAAGCCACACGCAGAAGAGAGTGAGGACCTGAATGGTACCACCAGCATCCTCAAATCCACCTGCACCGATGCCGAGTCCGGCTGCACCCAGCCCATGGCGTGCTCCTGGTGGTCCTGGCCCTCGGGGCCCAAAGGTGAAGGCCACGTGCTGATGCCCCCCTTGTCCCCGGGGGCAGCTCGGAGGGGAAGAAAGTCACTCGGAGCAAGGGAAGGTCCCATTCTCTGGAGTGTTTGAGGAGCCATCAGGAGAGTTTGTCCTGTAGAGGGTCTTGCACCAGCTGTAGGTGCAAGTTACGGGATGCATCAGTGATTAAGGAGCAAACTTAGAGCTGGGTGAGGAGGAAATAATGAATGAGAGCGGGAGGGGGAGCGAGGGAAAGGTGAAGCAGAAGTGTGGGGACCAGTGGGATGCACTCAAAGCTGGGGCTGCCGTGCTGAAGCAAGCTGCCAACCTTCACGTGTCCGCAGCCCTGAGTGCAGAGACCAAAACTGCCATTTATTATTACGGCCATTTTCGGGTTCTTGTATGCATTGTGTGTTTTTAGCAGAGAAGATATTTCAGTGGATGTCAGTGTATGGATGTGGGATTGTCTTTTGTTTGATTATAGAGCCATGGAGTTGGGAAAATAGAAGAAAAGCCTCCTGGGACGCTTCCACCATTTCCTAGCAAAAGCTTTGTCGCTCCCTCCTGTATATTTTCTAGTCCAACTAGGTCAGGCGCGGATGGCACAGCGGTAGGTGTAGTCACGCCAGTTGGGTCGCTCATCAGCTCCCAACACATTGGTCTTAAACAGTTTTATCTTCTATCTGTTGAAAGATTTCCACTGCCACAAAACTCCCCCGAATAAACTTGCAGGATCTTCCACAACGGAGTTGGTAATCGAGTATCACAGAACAGTCCCAGATTTCATATGAAATATCTTCATTCTTTTAAGCTGGCTTTCCTGTCATTCCTTAATTGATGAGGCACTCTCTTTGCTCATGAGCCGACTCCTGATGACCATGCTGCTGTGCCTTGATATCTGATCCTGAAACTCTGAAGTCATAAAGAAATACAGGATTGGATCCAAACAGCAGTCCAGACTCGCAAGACTTAAGCAAAAGGGTTGGGCGTAGAGCGTGATGGTACTCAGGAAGCAGTCTGTAATGACGTTTTCTTTCACCAACATGTAGAAAAAGAAGTTGATGTGGTATGGTGCAAAACACACGCAGAACACAATGGCACACATGGAAACCATCCTTAAAGCCTTCCGCCTCTCGCCGCTGTTTTGGAGCGGTATCTGGAAGCCCCGAAGAGAGTCTTTTGTTTTCCAAGTACAGAATAAAATAATGATGAGAGGGCCGATGAACCCGAAGAGCTCCGCCGTGCCTGTCATCAGCACAGTGGCCACCTTGCTGTCGATCTGCCGGACTTGAAGGTCTGCAAAGCAGGTATTTGTGGTTTTGGCCAGGCCGTAGCTGCGCATGATGGGGAATGGCAAGCACGCCACCCCAACGAAGAGCCACACCACAGCGCTGATGGCTACGTCGTACCGCCGCTTCCAGTCCTTGGCTTTGAACGGCTGATACAGGAAGAAATACCTCTGAATGCTGATGCAGGTGAGGAAACAAATGCTGGCATACATGTTGAGGTACTTCAGGTAGAAACACAGTAAGCAAAGGAATCTCCCAAAAGGCCACGTGGAGTTAATATAATAGTATATTCGCAGTGGCAGCGAGAGGACGTGAGCCAGGTCGGCCATGGCCAGGTTGATCATGAAGATGACGGCTTTGTTCTTCTTGCTGATGAAGCGGCACAAGACCCATAAGGCAGCGCTGTTGGCCAGGAGGCCGGGGATGAATATGAGGGTGTAGGTGGTAGCGTACAGGCTGTTTTTGAACATTATATTGTGACTGGAGCAGGTCTGGTTGCTCTGCGTCATGACTGGGCTGCTGGAAACATCTGTCGTGGTATAGGGTGGGTGGGTCATTCCTGTAGAGAACAAAAATAGGGGCTGTAAAGGCAAAGGCACTGCAAGAGTTGTCGATATTCACATTTGCATTTCCTATTTGACTATTCAGTAGGAAGTAGAGGTTTGGAAATGTCTTCTGTA
The DNA here is from genome assembly GCF_000699145.1 of Aptenodytes forsteri. Lineage (NCBI taxonomy): Eukaryota > Metazoa > Chordata > Aves > Sphenisciformes > Spheniscidae > Aptenodytes > Aptenodytes forsteri. Next base: position 2,177,930 of record NW_008796193.1, on the reverse strand, counting down.
TAAAACATCCTGCTGTCTTCTTCAAAGCTGCCCTTTCAGAGGTCTCCCACTATTCACACAGAGGTGGGGAACCATTCCTGTTGTGCCAGTCCCCTTGCTGGGCTGTCCGAGTGCCATAAGCACAGGTGAAGCTGTGCCATACTGCTAATAGAGGAGTAGGAGAAGCTGCCTATCGTTTTGGCAGCTCAAGGTCATCTGTGGTTTGGTCTCTGAGTAGCAGGGGAGGAATACATGGAAGAAAGGTGTGCCATAGCCCAGCTCCTGCGTGTGAGCAACCACATGGCATCAAAACGTGGGTGCCAACCACTGAATCATACCTGCCATTAACGTGTACATTATTGCGTGAGTGGCATGTCTCCTGATCCCATCAGTGGACCTCATGGACCCACCTTCTCTGGCACGATGGGGACAGGCCGTGTGGGAAAGGGTAGCAGGGAGTGGGCTTGAGGAGTTTGACCGCTGTAAGTGCAGCCAGTGCTCCTGAAGTGTGCTGCCACGTATTTAAGCTAATGTAACAAGCAGAGACCTAATCAGATCACCAACTTCCATTTCTCATCACCCTAGCAGCCTCAGTTTAACACTTTTTTCCATCAGATAATTTTATTTTTAGATGCTTCCAATTTCTGGCTCTCCTTTGATTCAGATGAGTAGGGATGGCGAAATGTCACATATTGAACTGTTGGGCCATCATTTTTTTGTCAGCTTTTGTAACTGGGACTTGTCTTCAGTAAGGCAACATAGGCAGGAGGAGTTTGATTTTATCAGGTATTTCCCCATAGGGTTATAATTCTCATTACAGTGATTCCCTCCTGTGTCTAATACAATGGTTAAAATCGAATATCAGCTTCCTATTTCATGTGGCACTGCAGACACTGATTCATTCCTTCTGACTCATTTCCCGCACCACTGGCAAAGGGCATTTGCCAGAAAAAGTGTCTCTGTATGTAGATATTAGTAACTCGTACCCTGTTACTACTGTTTTTTTCCTTCATGTTACAAAAAAAGAGTAGTGTTTGGAGCTCTCAAGTGACAAAGAACACAAATAGCTGTTTTTTCAGCATGTTAATCGTTGCGGTACTTGGACTTGGCAGTTCGTACAGACACTGTTCAAGGCTGCTATGGAAGGGTTGTAACTCAGGCCCCAGAAATGCCCAGATGTGGCAAGGTCCCAGCATGGGACACAGGCCACCCTCACCGCGGGTGCAGTGGCTCTGGCTGACGCTGATGGTGAGCAGGGCCACCTAACCACAGCTCCTGCGGGCTCCCTAAACAGATCCTGCTGCCAACTTTCTTGCTTTTCTCTTTAAACTTGTCTTTCGTTTTCTCACACTCTTCAAAAAGCAACATCTGCATGTTTATCTCCTGCAGCACCCTCAGCTTTAGCAACTGGGCTACATCCTTCAGTTGCACCAAACTTCAAAGAAATGCTGCAGTCAAGAAACCCTGTCTAATCCCCCTCCTTCACCAAGGTGGCACGAGTACACTGAGGCCAGGTGCCTCAGAGCACACCTCCCAGGATGGTTTTGTCCCCCCGGGGCAATCCCTCCAGTCTGCAGTTCACTCCCAGTAACCCTCACCCCAAGCCAGCTCTGGGACAAGATGCTCTGCTCTGTGGTGGGGTGTCCCCAGCTGCCCCCACCCCAGGACACCACAGCCTTGCTCCTATCACAAGGCCAGAACATGTCCATGAGGAGGGAAGAGGGCTCAAAAGGTGCTGGAAGTGAGGGGGAAAGATGCATCTGGCCCACGGCCTTATCTCCACCGGTCTGAGAAGCAACACTGGAGGCCTCCTGCTCTCCTTTCTGGTGCTCCTCAGGACACTGAGACAGGGAGTGGACAGGGCACGGAGCTGAGCAATGGGGTGTTCACTCAGGGCATTGCTTCTCAGAGCGGTAAATTTGGGTTACATCCCATTTCTTAAGAGTGCTGTGAATTTCTGGTCCTCAGGATGTTTGTGATCCCTTTCCGTCTGGTTTGTCTGCAGCTCTAGCTGGACATGCTGTCTACTGCCCTTGTCTCCAGTAAGAGCACTGCTCACTACACCCAATTTCTGCCCCTTCAGGTGACCTCCCACTTTGCCAAGAAGCCATTAAAGAGCCACTTTCAAAGTTACTAGCTGCCTGGGTTTCCTTGGGTGTCCAGGTTAGACTGACTGCCGGGTGCTCCTCCAAAACACGAGTGCTAGATGGCCATTGAAACCATGGAGGATTAGGTACATTTGCAAAATGTTCTATTTTAAGGACAAACTTATATTTAAATGCTGGCCAGTAGACACGTGTTCTTCAGTTCAAATGAGTCATAACAGTCAGTTTGCTTATTGAGGTCCCTAGATACTGTTAGCCCTTATTTACATTTCATGTGACAGCTAAGGACCAGACCGCAATGTCAGCAATCAGAATAATCAAGTTCAGGCTGCTGACTCAAACTGGCCTCTGAATGGAGCCATTTAGGGTAAACTGACATGCCCAGGATGTGTCTGCTGTAACATGGGGGTGATGCTGAGTGCACACGCTTGATACCAGAATTCAGCCTTCGCTTTCTGGTTGCAGCAAACCGTGCCCGGGCATGCAGACGAGCACAGGGCTGGGCTGCAAGGGCTGCAGCGTACCTGAGACCATGGTGGAGCCCACAGCACGGAGAGGTTCCCCCTTGGCCTTCATCTTCATCTGCTAATTGTCCACAAGGTGTCAGAGTTAATCAAGATTTCATTTCTTTGCCCTCCTCTTTAAGGTATTTTTCTAACACCCAAGGGACTAGGGCTGTCTGAGTGGCGGGAGGCAGAGGCGGTGGTGTGACTATCTTCTCATGAATTTGTGTTGCTACCTTCTAGGGTGATCCCAAATTGAAAAACTCTTGTGTTGCTGAATAAGTGATATTAGGGGGAAAAAAATGCGCCCAGGAGTAGTCCTCATACTGCTAGTATTTACAGATAGAAGAGTCCTGAAAAGCTGCACTTTGATGGAGACCAGGGAGCTGCTTTGAACCTTGGAGCCAAAAAGGTTATAAAACCCAACCTGTGGAAATGCAGGTGATGTCCCATCCCCACCACCCCGAGCAAACATAACACTGTGATTGATGAACAGGAGATGTATGGTCCGTGGAGTCAGAAAAAGCCTCTCCCTTGCATTCAATGAACTCGGGGTCAGGCCATTTACAACGAAGTGGACAGAGCAGGATGACCTGGCTGGCAGTGCAAAAGCATTGACACAATTCATATATACGTGGGTGACGTCTGCTGGCTCATCAGAACAGGGCACTTTCTGAGAATGAATGACTTCATTACAAAGTCATAAAAATATAATGAGATTAAACCATCTCTTTAGCCAAAATGCACCCAGGCATATGCACAGGGGACTACAAAACAATTGCATTTCTGCCCTTCCTCCCACTTCTCTTGTTCAGATTGAAGCTTAATCCTACACTGTCCCCTTATCTTCCCACCTGTGCACAAAAGCACACGCACAGAGATACCGCTGAACGTTGGTCTGAAATTGGGTGTCCAAAGCTGTTAAGAAAGCAGTCATTTGCTGCATGACGTGTGTACAGCAAAGGTAGAAGGCTGAAAAGCTCCATCATATTTTATCGACACTTATTTACACAGGAGACGGCTCCTACATTGTTTTCAGAATATGAAATTTCAAAAAAATTGGTAGTAAATAAATACACTGTTATCTAACTACTGTTTTGTACATTTTAATTAGAGTCTGTATTTCTGAGGCTGCTGCAGTAAGGACATAATTAAGTGTGCGCATTATTACTTGTAGCTGGACATTTGGAAACTAAACGTGGCATTTCCAGAAAAAAGATGTTCATCTTGATTGGACTGAGAAGCACAGGAATGTCATTCCAGAGTCCTGGATCTTTCTGGCGTGCCCATCAGCAGACGGGTTAATTAATTTGATTAAGACACAAATGCCTCTACACTCTGCCCTCATTGCATGGCCGTGAACATCTCACGCTATTGCACTTGCACTTCGGTGTGAAACCTCCACAGTCAGAAGTGGAAAGTTCTACAGTTAAGGGTGCTTTTTCTGGTTTTCTTCTTCCACAAAAAAGCGCAGATCTGGGTTGTCTGATCTGTTGTGATGAGGTGTTTTCGTTTTGCAACACTAGCCTAATTCTCACTTCTGCAGCTCCGGCAGCTGAAGAAGCAGGGCATGCACACGCAGCAGGACGCCGGCAGCCTCGCTGGAGCGCTTGCTCCAGGCTGGGCGAGGGCTGTCCCGCGGATGGGCTTCCATCACGGATGCAGTTCCCATGGCTGGTGATGTTTGCACCAGAGCCAAGGTCCCAGCACTTTCACTTGACACTAGAAAACATGCCCTTAAACAAAAATCACACTCTTACTTCACACAACCTACTGCTCCAGCCTGCTGCTGAAGTCCTCTCCTACATAAATCCGCAGCAAGCCAGATTTGACATACTGACTCGCCTTCGGTGCGATTCCCTTTTGATTTACTTTAAGAAATTTCAGATTCAGGGGCCACCCACTATGAAGCCTGTCTGTAATTGCTGAAGTGCATATGTGCCGTATTGCTGTGCTCCCGGCAGTGCTGAGCTGCCGGTGCAAGTGAATGCAAGCCCATCAGTAAGCCACCTTTTACAAAGTACCGTTTAAAAGCTTCAGTCCATGAAGTAAGTTAAGTTTTAATCCAGACCAGTGACTGCAGTCTGAATTATGAATTAAAACTGCCTCGGGATTCTCATTAACAAAAACAAGTCCAAGCAATCTTGCTATTTGTGTTATACTGTGTTCCCCTGACTAATATTAATTCCCTACTGCCACAATTCAGTCAAAGAGCATTGGGTGGCACAAAGACAGGCAGCATGTAGATTTTTTTTTTATGGTAATATAGATCACCGTTAGAAAGAACAGATTTGCAAGTTTCCCTTACTGTCAAGTATGATTTTAAAATAAAAGATATTCCCTGAGAAATCAGGCAAAAGAAAGAAATTGTGCCTAGTAATGACACTGGAGAGCAGTTGGAGAACTGCTAATTGCCCACGCTGTAACATTTTGCTTTCTCTAGCAACAGCAATTCATGCAGCCGCTGTTTCATCTCCTCCATGTGTTCATACAGAGGATTGGCATGCAAGGAGGGCTGCTGTTTTTTCAAGACTCAAAGCAACACAAATCTCCTCCTGGCAAGAGCCAACCCCTAAGAAGAAGCCCAAGGAGCACAACGTTTTCATAGGAAACAGCATAGGCTCGTTAACGTTGGTTCTAGATCACAAAGAGAGAGCTTAAAAGCAGCCTTACCTTTTCAGGCAGAAACCCAGCTAAGTGCAGCCGTGCTGTCAGGAGGAAGTGGAGTGTCCCGGCTGCACCGCACCAGCCTTGTTTACATGTGCACAGCGACCTGAATGACATCATGGGGTGCTGCAAGGTGCTGCTTTGCCTGCGGTTCCGCGCTGGGGCTGCCGCTGAGGCGGGCGCCTGGCTTGCAGCCCCTACCTGCTTTTGTGGGACTCGCTTGCTCAGCTCCCAGCCCTGCCGAGCTGAGTCCCGGCCAGGTGTACGCACGGTTGCCCCAAAATCGGGTTCATGTGCCTTCGTCCTCGGTGTTTTCTCTCCGGCTGCTCCGCCGGGATGGCTTGGCACCCTTTGGGCTGCTGCAGGACAAGGTTCTGAGTGGAGCTGGGTGCTGCTCTGTGCAGGGCACCCCTTCTTCCTCTCCCACTCTTCCTCCTCTCCACTCTTCTTCCTCTCCCACTCTCCCTCCTCTCCAAGCACAGCTCCGAGCTGACTATGGAAACATGCCTGAGGTTTCTGCCTGCTCCGCCCTGGGAAGTTCAGCTTTGCTCTCGCCTCCTGATCGAGGGGCTGTAGAGAGTCATTGCTGTGCGTGAGCCTCGGCTGGTGGTTGCTCTGTTTCACCTAGTGCTAAATCCTCTTGCTGATGAAGTCCAACTTCCCAATGGCTTTTTATAGCGCTCGTGTGAGTCTTGCTTGACATGTCTCTTGAACTAAATAAGCAGGCAGCTCAATTTACACTTGCTGGAGTTTGCTGCTGGCAATGTCAAACGGTGGCACTTCTTAAATTGTTTCAAGCAATGGGGTGAAATCCAGCCTCACCCTTACCCCAGGGGGTAAATGCATTAGTGAAGCCAGGATTTTACCCACTTAGAGGATCTAATTGTTTGGATTTTCAGAAAGCCACCGGGAATCTGACCTGTTTTGCTTCTTCAGGGTCCGCCTGTGGCTTGCAGCACACCACTGTCCCTGTAGCTCAGCAGTTAACCCCTCTGCTCTGTCGTGGTTTAAGAGTGTGAAGTAGAACATCACTGCAGCTACTCCCTGACGTGGGGACAATATAGATGTTGATGTCTGCTCAGAAACCTCGAAACCCAAAACTAATGGCTCTGGTTCAAATAAGAATGCTCCACAATGAACACCCCCTAAAGCACAGTGCTGTGCTTTACATATGGTCCTGTTTCCATGAATTGTCAAAGGAAGTTGGTAGAAGTTGGGAGACTGTCAGAGGTTTATTTTCAAATTATTTATATGGGCTTCATGAAAAGCCATAGTGAGCTTTTGGCCAATGTTGCAGTGTTTATCAGTACATCCTGTTTAGCTGATTTTTTAAGTTGGTCATCAGCAATGGAAACATATTTGCTGGAATTTATCCAATCACAAAGTCGTCTTTAACATTAAATCACTGCACAATACTCTGCAGCCCGACAAGCTAAGCAGAGCCTCATTTGGGAACAGCAATTCAGAAACAGTTCACTGATTGACCCGACTAGCGTTTGTGGAAAACAAACATTATCAACTCTTCTGCAGATGCTCTCTTGTCTGCGTGAACTTCCATCTATAACGCTTTTCATCCCACACTGTTCTCACTGATAGACCCGACTGATTTGAGCAATCTTTGTACAATCTTTGTACAAAGGAGAGATGAAGTTAATCATAGCTGCACTTGTACATGTCGGTACAAGTGATGGGTGGTGGTCACCGACAAGTGGTTAGTGAAACATTGCAGTTACAAAAGTAAACTACCACAATAAAAAAGGGTGCTCGTGAAAATCCACTGTGTACTTAAGAACAGGTCTACTTACAGAAGAGACGCAGCTACTGTTGCTGCTCTATACTCAGGCACATAAATCATTCTGGCAGCCCGGTTTAGGGCAGACTGTTATACAAGAAGTGTAGGACCAACGCAGAGATTTAAAGGCACAAGCCATATAAAACCTGCAGAATAGTTCTGTTGAAGTTCTTCGTGCTTAAATTTACTCAGTTGCAAAGTGGGGATAACATTTTCCTCTGAAACTGAAGGACGTTTGCTGTCTGGACTTTTGTTAAGACTCAGCTAGAAGATTACATACATTCAAAAAACTTCTAAGCGACCTGACCAGTACCATGCAAGCTTGGTACTGGAAGAGGACTATGGTATAGCCAGCCTGGAGGATTTGAACCTTGCTTGCTGGTATTGCGTATCAGTTATCCTGCAGGCAAGGAGTGAGGAAGTGGCTTTTTCTGCTGATAAAACCAAACTTACACAAGGGATTTTGCAGACAGTTATACTGGTTACAGATGTACTTTCCCTATAGATCTATTTGCCCTAATTATGTAGGTAAAACTTCGATTTGCATAGCGTACCCAAGACTGTTCCCGCTCTTGGTTATTGCTTACCAGAATAATGAGCTTGCCAGCAATATTTGCTGCCATAATTACCTACATTAGAGGAGAGCTTGACTCCTGCAAAACAGCATGGGCAATATTTCCTGGAGTTCAGAGAAGGGGCTTGACCTCAGCTGTATTTGTGCCGCCCGGGGTTGGTTACTCGTGGACCTTCCCCGGGGTGGTCTGCAGCATGACTTTTGCGTCCTCCACTTTAGAAATGAGAAGCCCGTGTGGAGCAGCCTCCCTGGTAAGAGCATGCCCTGGGCTGCTGCAGTCCGCGGAGCCTACCTGCTGGTTTGGGAAGCGTGGGGGTTTAACCGCAGCAGCAGTCTGGAGGTTAGCTGCTGCAGCACGTCGGTGCCAGCGCCGCCGCCGCCGTTACGTAATGAGTAATTGAGCCATGCGCGCTCTCATGGCTTGAATGCAAAAAAATAGCTCCACATTTGCCTGTTTGTCTGTTAGGAAGCTTGTTTCAACGTGCAAGGGTGAGCATATGTAGACACGCGTTACTGTGCCTTTCTCATGCTTCTGTTTCATTTCCGAGTTCTTTTCCAAAATCCGAAATTAGGTTGCTACTATGTGTCTTACCAAGCAATAACAGCATCGATGCATTCTAGTTCACAGAATATTTGAAGCAGGGTTTTTTAGGTACGCATGTTTTCCACATGTACAAGGGAAGGAGTCACATGAGGGAAAAAAATCAATCTCCAGTGAAACAAATTACAGCCCTTTAGTGGGAACCAGGGGGAAAACAATTGCATGTCTAAATTATTATTAGTATCACTAATATTATATAATCATTAACATTTGCCTGAAATAAAGACTTACAGTTCGATTTCATGTGGCAGCAAATTTATTTTGCTGTCAACTCAAGCCTTCATAGTAGGGAAAAGCAGATATTCAGTGAAAGACACTAGCAAGAAGTTATATGAGTTTTGTCAAAAGTTGTACTATGACAAACAAAGTAAATAATTGTATCCTGATTGTCTGTCTTCTTACGGAGAATTAGATGGGTTTATTTAAAGGAGTACAATCACTTATAATAGGAAGTGAAAAGCATATATGTAGATTAAAGTACATCAACATGTTTATTCTAAAATCCTCTTGCACGCTATCAGATAACAAAAAGAGGAACACAGAATGGCAAACATTTCAAAATTCTGTACTTTTTGCTATGTATTTTGACCCGCAGATGGTAATCATTTTTTCCCTTGCAAAAAAAGAAAAAGCAGGCATATTGAAACGGTAAAAACTGGGTGTACTGTGAGAAATAATTTCTAATTACCTGCCTGCATTTTTATGGCGACTGAAATACCATTGCTCATTAGTGACTCTCTTGCTGTTACAGAGCTAAAATGACATCGCATAGTAAAATCATGTTGTTAATAATTTCCTCTGGTCCTAGTACAGACATGTTACTTTTGTCCAAAAGAGAGGCAGATTCTGTTTGATATAGATAGGTTTTTAATTTGAAACAGGAGCATTTTCTAATCGAGAAGCCCGCCGGTTCTGTGTTAGTTCATCACTGACTACATCCCCCAACACCCGCTCCCTTCCGTGGGCTCTTGAAACTGTGGATCGATAATGAACTGAAAACATTCATATCCAAGTGTTTCTACAGTAACGAAAATATTCCTCTCTGACAGCAGAAAGAGAAAGGAAATCTCAGAATGTTTTGGAGTCTGGGGCACCCAAAACCTTGGAAACTCACCCCAGATTTTATTCAGACCAGCTGAGCACCTTGAATCTCTGGAACTGGATGAAATTCTGAGAAGATTTTCTCATGGGAGATTTGGGGCTTGCCAATACCAGCCGCAAGTACTTACCCATCAGAACCGTTGCTCTTTTGTTATTGTTATTTACTTCCGAAGTTCTGTTTTTCAGCAGAAACGAAAAAGGAGGAAATATGTCTTCTACTCTAACACAGCAGAGCCTCTGAGAAGTATTTTCCATGCAACTGAAACTAAAAATAGCTTCGTCGGTTGTCTTTGCTAAAACTTCTTTGCCATCTTTTACAGTTCAGAATCCCTTGACACACAGAACCCAGTAACGCAAGGCCTTTTGGAGGGGATAAAAGAAAATTTTGTGGGGGAGGGACCTGGGGGGGAATGCGTGCCTATTTTTGTTGGTGGCGATTTTAATTTCTTTGCCCGGTTTGTCCAAGAGGCTTGCAAAAGTTCTCTTTCTATATAGCAGTGAGTAACCCTGTAGCAGCTGCTGCAAGCCTGTCCATGTGATTCCTTTTTCTTACCTGCACAGCGTATGGAACACATCCCTTACGTGCCTTTAGGAGCTTTATGCTGACTGCCATTGCTCACTGCCCGGCAGTGTTCCTGGAGGAGGGAGACTGGCACGACCTGGTGAGATCCAACTAAATGTAAAGGTTATACAATTAGCAGGCTTTAGAGCTCTCTGCATGAGGATCTTCTAGGATCAGATCATCACACTCAGGGAACCAAAATCAGCTTAGAAGCTATCTGCTGGAGTTATGTTAACTCTTACATGCTGGTGACTAACCCCTTTTGTACTGGCAAGCCAATTATAAGAGTAGTGGTAATGAAAGTCTGCGATAGCGGTGTGAACTTGCACATCCTCAGGTTGTTGCCATTGGGAACCTACCTGAAATATAATAGCTGGCTTTCAGGAAATGAGATTTTCAAGCTGTATTGGAACCATTGGGGCATTGCCATGCCCGCAGCTCACCCTCCCGCCTAAGTCAGCAGATACGATAATTGTGAAGTGTGGTAGTGCCTGGGTCAGCAGGGGAAAGCTCATGAAACTGGTGTGGGAAGATCCACGGTTCTGAGTTCAGGCATTTGCGTGTTTGCAGTACTTCCTCTCAGCAGACCAAAGGAGTTCCCATCCGTTACGCGACATTGCTTACCAGCATAGGAGCGCACACCATGATTTAACACAAGTGGAGAGGCAGAGAATTGGGCACCAGGAAGGCTGGAAGGAAAATGAGGCTGCTTCAAAAGCCATTGGTGTGCCAACGTCCCAAATATTGTCTGTGACATTGCAGGCTGCTGCACCCTGCACATGATTGCTGTGAAGTGAAGGGCAACCATTTTCATGCGAACTGGAACACAAAAAGCAATGAACTCCACAGGGGATCCCTGATGCTGGAAAACACCCTCCTAACAAATATGAGCAACCTACGCTCATGTTCCACATCACATTTGCTGCATAAGGCTGTGCTTCCCCGTTCACTTCATCTGGGTAGATAGCAGCAAAGGTTTCAGCAACAGAGAACTTAATTAAATTTAAAAACTAGGAATAACCTGGCAAGAATGAGGTCAGACTGCTAACATACACAAATGAGACTGGTGCACAGATCAAACCATACAAGAGCAAAAGTAAAAGCAACTAAACTCAATATATCAAAGTACTGGTAGGGGCTTGGCACTAAAGCTAATCCCCTGTAAGCCCCTTTCATATCTTTTGCCCTAAACCAAAGCCAACTGCCGCTGAAGGAAGATGAAATCCTTTGCAACTTCACTGGCCGTCCTTCAAAGTAATAATCAAGTGTGTGCAGCCAGCAGTGCGTGGGCTGAGGCCCAAGCAGCCGTACATGCTGCTGGCAGGCCACAGCGCTAACAGGAATCCAGGCTGGAAAGCTCTCCCCAGCGTCCAGGCAGTGAAGAGGCCAAGGGGGTGCAGAAGGGCTGAGGGACAGGAACAGAGAACAGTGGGACTGCAATGGAAACACCTTCTATTCATGCTCTGTAGGACAAGACTGTGCTACACACGGGATCTTTCCCAAGGGAGGTTAGCAGGTGTCTGCATCCCCAGAAATTGTGCAGAGCTGGCAACATCACGCTGGACTGGTGCGGTAAAAGGCCTGTCAGGTGCCGTGTAGGACAAACAAGGTGTCTTACAAGCATGAACACAGGGCTAGGCGTGTGCCCAGGTATCAAGATGTAAACCTGTTCAGAGAAAAAAATGAGTTCAATGACATCAACAACTAACACCAAGAGATCAACAGCAACAGTCGTATTTCAGGTCTACTCTGGGTAGCCCCTGTCTGGTAAAGGACTCCAAGGAGAATGATTCATGGTAGAAAACAGGCTCGTGAAACAATCATTTTATCATTTCATTAAGATCAGAAACAGCACTGGCAGTACCTACAAATCAAAGCATCTACAACAAGGATTTCACTGGTTGATTGGAATAATGAAAAAACATGAGAAGGTTTTGCTCCTATCACTACTTTCCATGATTCTAACAGAGCAGGATAAAGCCTTGGGAGCTGGTTTAATTTCCCTGCCCAAAGGTAGAGGTGCAGGGATGTACGTACATGAAGATAGAGCATCTTTATCTCAGCCCTTCCTGAGAAACGTTAGATAAGCATAAGCTGTTCTGGGGTTTTTTTGCTTATAAAGATCTTTTGTAAGCTATCATTCTTGCACTAAGTGCCTAACTGCGCTTGGACTCCTCTGAAGCTGAACACCAGCAGTTATGAACACCAGGTTTGCACCTTCCTGTGGGTATGGCCAGAGCTACAGCTGAAGACCTACAGTACAGCAAGTTCTAGGCAAATAGGCAAAGGACAGCTGGGAAGAGGCATGGAAAGGAGCTGTGGCATCCCACAAGAAGGTGGATTGGGTCTTTGGTGAGAGGGAGCAGAGCAGGAGCCAACAGGACTGCGTGTCAGACCTGGGGCCTGCTTCCCATTTTGGGGAATGCTGTCCTTTGCTTGCATCCCATGAGGACTGTTAAATCCAGCTGTGTGTTGGAAGGAATGAGTAACTCTTTACTATTACAGTCAGTTCATTTGGATAGAGGAGTCAAGATTTCCTTGGCAATGATAATTCATTGGCCCTGTTGATTTTTTCAGTCACTACTTCTCCTTTTGACGATTTCTCCAGTACCTCTGTATTTAGGTTGTCTCCTTTTTTCTATTTTCGCTTTCAAATTTGTCTTTCACTCATCAGTCACTGTTTTTCTCTGACACCTGGGAAGGAAATGCAACACAATAATAGCTTAATTATGTCTGCAGCATTCTGCAGTTTTGCCATGTTTCAAGCAGAAATTCTGGGATGACACAATGGTTAAGCTACACCCTATTTTTCTTATCTTTTTTCTTATTTTCTCACTCTTTTAGCTTCTCACCTATTTCATTTTCTATCCATAATGTGGATTGTATGAAACTACCAATTCCTTAAATGGTATTTCTGAAGCTGGGGTATCGGTTGCCTTAAGGGATTTGACTCTAAGTTGGTGTGTCTAACCATATATGATCAGATATAGGATTAATGAGCTAGGAGAAGGAACATTTGTTGCCTTTGAGTCAGTCTAAATTTATTTTTCCCTCTGTATTATGGTTGTACTTGGAGGGGGAAAGCGCAACTACCAGTTGCACTGCCCTTGAACCAGTACCACAACTCCTATCTATTCATTAGGGCTTAAATCCGAGCTTTAACTGGCAAAATCCCATGCAAACATTCCACATCATTTCTAGGGCTGTTTAAGTTTTTGCACAGAAATCAGGCCCATTTGAAGTGCGTTTGAGCTGTGTGTGCAAACATTAGGGCATTTACCACAAACACATCTTGCAAACAACTTCCCACACACACAGCGCACATTTAGCTAAGATACCTAATTAAGGAGCCAGATCACAACAGTCCTACCCCCCTTGAGAAAACAAGTATCCCACAAACTTCTAATGGGTTTTTAATTTGATGGTAACTTTCAATTTTTGCTGCTTTAAAATGAAAACCTTTGATAATCTGTTTGGGAGATTCAGAAGAAAGCTTTTGAGATTGGGATAATGTCTCTGTCTTTAAAACCTGTTGAGAAACTGAAGAGTATGGTCTGGAGGGCTCCACATGTAGAACATCCCAACAAGTAGTCAAAGAGAGAAAAAGTTCAGAATTGGCTTCCTAAAAAGTCTAATTTCAGACTAAAAGCAAAGTTCCTTATTTCCCCTCCTCCCTGAAATCAGTGGAAGAAGGCACGACAGTCCTACGATCCCCTGTGAATCAAGCCGTAGCTAATCCCAGTTTGCGTTGGGCTCTGACTGAGAAATGATAATTGCCTTTGAGCTAGAACTGGACTCTACACTTTCTCATTTCATGCTGGGTTATTGGGGTTTGGGCTTTTTTGTTTGGTTTTGTTTTGTCTTGTTTTCTTGCTGAGCTTTCATAAGACAGTTTGGGGTTTTTTTTTCTGTTTACTCTTCCTAAGCAGAACACAGACGTTTCCCAGATCTGTCGGTAATTCTCAGGTTCCTCTTCCACATCGATATCAGCCCCAGCTCTACTTTTCTGAGGATGTCTTAGCATCTTTGCATCAAGATAAAAACATTTTTAGCCACAGTAAATGACAAAATACATTGTCTTGGATAGCTGCATCTCATAAATTCATGGTGCAATAATTTTTTTCTGAGAACTATTGTACAGTTTACAAAAAAAAAAGAAACCAATGGTTTGTGGTCAAGATATGCGCAGTGATGTGAGAGTTTTACTCAACTGAATAATGGTGTCAGGGTGCAAAGATCAGCCAAGGTGATTCCTTTTTCTTTCTTTCTTTCTAACTGGAAAGAGAACTAATATCCGGAAGAAGCACTGAACTGTCACTGTATCAGGGATTTCAAGTTAGCTCTGTTAACTGGTATTTATTAGATTGCCGCAGAGCAAAAGACATCAGGCTTCATAAAAGCAATATCCTGCCTTTTGTCAGAGGTCTCAGCAGATGCTTTGGAGGAAGGAAAGATATGCCTTCCACAGTGTGTGCGGTAGTGAGACAGCACGTATTAGAGCAGGAGGGAAATTCCAGCGAGAGCACATGAGGGGTATCGCGAGGGCTGAGCGGTGTTTAACCACTCTTACACACTGCAGCTGTGCTGTGGCTGGTGCGTCTTTAGGCAGCTCAGGCAAGTAAGAAGTGCCTGTGCCCTGAAAGATGGTGCCATGGGAGGGGTGTAGGAAACAGAAAGGGATAAGCATGTCCTGAGCAGCCCATGGACTGGCTTGCAGGAGGAGGAAGGGACAGTGACCACATACAGTGTGGCGCTGAAATGGTGTCAGGCACAGACACCTTTGAACGGTAGAATAGGCACTGCAGAGCAGTGAAAGAGAAACAGGACTGATTTCACGTGAAGTCAGGCTAAATCTGCAAGCAGGAAATGTTCGTTATTTGCTGGCAATATGGTTTCTTGTTAAAAGTGGCAAAAGTAATTAATCCTATTCTCGTGGGGAGTGAATGAGCGATGGCAACAAAATATATTTTTGCTTCCTAAAACATAGATTATTAAAGCCATTGCAGAAATGAGAGGAGCTTTGCAGCTGAGGGAACTCATTGTTTTTCTGTCCTCATTCAATCCCCTCTGTTGAGAAACGATTACCAAAAGATGGAGGGAGGGCAATTAAATCCTATTGTGGTGCTGTTTAAACATGACCCTTTTCACATTAAGGTATGAACTCATCACACATAGCTTAGCAGCCTCTTCTGTTACAGCTGTATTTTAAAAATTACGTGTTTAAGCCCAAAGCTCAGCTACCTTTCATCTCATAGCTACTTCTTCAGACAAGGCTATATATAATTTTCTTCTGAAACTGGCCCAGAGCAGTACGTGGCTGCTTTCTGCTTGTATATGTTGAGGCTAGACCCAGTGCCTCTGCATATCCTTGAACAACAGGCACTCCCATGCCTGATGTTTGGACACTTAAGCGACTGCAGAGGCTTGTATGCGGCTCACGGGTTTCTTCTCCAGCCCCGGGGAGGTAGGCTCCTCAGAAGAGCAGGTGCTGCAAGCAGGGAGCTCAGAGAAGAAGCTGAGCTGATGGGTACATGATCTTTGCCTCCCTCTTTTGGCTCAGTGAGTCTTGAATTCTTGGCTGCACAAGTGGAAGAGCTGACAAAAGAGGGGTGGAGAAGGCACCCTTCCTTTTTACAAGGAATAACTGACAAATGCGGTAGTTAGGGCAGTCTCCCTTGACATGGGTGGGAACCCACCTTGAATGCCAGCACTGAGCCGAGCGGGTCCTCCAGCCATGTGGAAATTACAGACAAGGGACAGCAGTAGCACCGCCACAACTGCCAGGTTTCCGTTTGTTTATTTTAAGCACCACTGCAGCTGCATTTTGTGAGGAGACTGATCCTGTCAGTGTAAGTGTGCTCCGAGCACAGTGACTGGGTCACCTAAGTTGTCCAAGAGGCGTAAAGGAATAGCTCTTTCCTAGATTCCTGCTGGATTGAGGGAGAAGTTTGGTGTTGAATGGTTCCGGACAGGGCAGCTCCGGGCCTGTGGCTCAGTTCCAGGCACCTTCTGTAGCACAAATGGAAATGCAAAGTGTCTAAAGCACTTGGGCACATCCAGGGCAGTGGTGGCTGCATGTGACAGCAGTTGTGGCACCTCTGTCCTGCCAAAACCACCTTTAAGAAGCCCAAGTCCTTTGTTCAACCTCAGCTTGAGTGTTTGGGAGTGTGCTTGCTGATGGAAAGCTGGTCACCAGGGAAGACAATCAAGAGATTTCGCCATGTAGGTCACCAAAGAAAGCTTTGAGGAAAAACATACTTTTTTTCTCAGCCTGTTTCTCGGGAAAGGAATAAACTTGGGCAAAAGGCTGCTAATACTAGAACACTAGCCATGCAGCTGCAATCACACGCGGCATTGACCTGGCTGAATTCACTGAGGTTTCACATCCATGCACAAAATTTTCACTTCGGAGTGGCATGCTTGGGAACTGTCTGTCCTTTTGTATAAATTTGTCTTGTACTCTCCACTGCTTGTCCTGAGTTATTTGACTGAAGTGTGACTGCCCCGACCGGAATCCAAACCAACTCTGGACTGTTGGATAATCCCGTGGTGCACAGCTCCCTACATCTCCCTCTGCTGCAATTGCTACAGCATGCATTACCCTCAGACCATTTAGCTCCAGCACTGAGCAGCGTGGCTGTAACAGCACAGTTCCTTGCATGAGCTGTCTGGATATTTATGTAGCTTTGTGGGCAGGCCTCATAGCCCACACTGTTTCATGCAGCTGTGGCTAGACTGTTATTAGTTCCCCAGGCAGCAGGTCTGAAGGCCCCCGAGCTATGAGATGAAGCATAGACAAATGTTTGTGTATTTATGTAACTTCCCTGATTAATTATTTGAGTGCCTCGTGGCCTACTACTAGGCAAGGCAGTGGTATTAGCTCTGTTTCACAGGAAGAGGACCAAGAAACAGCAAGGGCTAAGACAAAAAGCTTCTGATTTCTCATGTTAGTCTTGGTCCCTTTATCCACAGCCCTTTGTGTCAGTGTTTATTTGGCTCTGCCTTTATAGCTGCCTGCCCTAATGAGAGATCTCCATGTGCAGAGGTTCATTCACACTGGAGCTCTGCTAATAGATGCAACCATGCCAAACCAGCTGGCCAACCGCAGCCCTCCAAAAAGATCCTCGCAGATTTTAGGGCCTTTTAGCCTTCCTGAAGACCAGAATGTATCCAGCAGAGCATGGCAGTCTTGAATCACTCCCTTCTGAAACAGCAGCTGGTTCTCAATCTGTTCACTGTTCCATCTAGAGCGGGAGGCAGCCACCGTGCCATTAGCACATGCGTCTTGTGGACATGGGAAGGGCTACAGATGTCGTCTATTGGACCTCTGGTAAGGCCTTTGACACGGTCCCCCACAACATCCCTCTCTCTAAATTGGAGAGATATGGATTTGATGGGTGGACTGTCCAGTGGATGAGGCATCGGTTGGATGATTGCATCCAGAGGGTAGTGGTCAACGGCTCAATGTCCAAATGGAGATTGGTGACAAGTGGTGTCCCACAGGGGTCCCTATTGGAATCAGTACTGTTTAATAACTTCATCAATGACATGGACAGTGGGATCGAGTGCACCCTCAGCAAGTTTGCAGATGACACCAAGCTGAGTGGTGCGGT
>NW_008796193.1:2098891-2159814 GCF_000699145.1 Aptenodytes forsteri | reverse complement strand
CTGAGGGTGGTGAAACACTGGCACAGGTTGCCCCGAGAGGTGGTGGATGCCCCATCCCTGGAAACATTCCAGGTCAGGTTGGACGGGGCTCTGAGCAACCTGATCTAGTTGAAGATGTCCCTGCTTATTGCAGGGGGTTGGACTAGATGACCTTTAGAGGTCTCTTCCAACCCAAACTGTTCTATGATTCTATAATTTTGCACTGCAGGACAAGTAGCTCTCCTTATTTCTGTGCTTGCTAACCCAAACTTCACAGTCACTGGGGCTGGCTTCCAGGCTGTGCCACCCTTTCTATTTACTTGCTGATGTGGCACTTTGTCTAGACCTTTTTTCCAAGCAGTCATGGAAAGGGGTAACGCGGGCAAAGGCAGATGCATATAGAGCTGCAATGAGCACTCTGGGTACAGTGCAGCAGGAGGCTATTCCTGTTTGGTGTGCATTGCCTGCGCACACCCAGGCTCTTGAACTGACAGCTGTATTGGTTTTCTTTTATCACATCAGACGAGGCTGCTCCCATCACCCGGGGCCTGACTTTTGGAGCAGACCACATAAGAAAGGGCTACAGACAAGGTGGATGAAAGACTTGCACCGAGCACCACTGGAGAATTTTGGGAGTTGCTCAGAGACCAGCCTCGGCGCAGAGCGAGGTGGCTGAGAGGAAGCAGGGTAGCCAGGTGAACCACAGACAGCCACCTTGCACGTACCTCTGTCTCACACAAACGTCACAGCTCTTTCAGAAGCTGTTTGGGCCTTGGCTCTTGCCTCTGCCAAAGCCATGGTCGATGGCTTCTGCAGTGGAAAATCATGCTCCTTGCAGCCTCTCTCTGCTTCTGCAGGGCCCTCCTATGGAGCCATGTGGCAAGTAGGGCACACAGGGTCTACAACAGCATGCAGGCGTGATGCAGAGCAGGAGGGGTGGGAGGTGAAGACCACCACTAGGCACATCCTGTGTTTGTGCTCGGAGGAGGCCGGCAGAGATCTGCTGAGGGGAAAAGATCAATCCTGGATTCACGAGAGCACGTTCCCACACTGCATTCAGCAGTTACAGTGGTGGTAAAGAGAGGAAAGAGGCCTCTACTGTGCAGACAGGGCATTGGTTTACTGAAAAAGGAAGAAGGTTTTTTAGGGGGCTGCTGAAAGTAAGCTGGTGTGAGAGTGACTCAGTCTTATCGTAGAAAAGTCTGGAAGGCTGCAGGGCTCCACAGACAACAATCTCATAGCAGTGATGTTTGGCAGCCGCTACATCCAGTTACTAAATCTTTGCTAGCCTCAGTACCCCTTAATGGCCCTGAGCAGCCTCACCTGGTGCTCCCCACACCTGCCCACGGCTCCATTTAAGTTCAGGGTGGGGCCCCCAGCCCCTTCCCTCAGTGCGCAGGGCTCCACAGACAACAATCTCATAGCAGTGATGTTTGGCAGCCGCTACATCCAGTTACTAAATCTTTGCTAGCCACTGCGGGGCTGTCACGCCCTGAGCAGCCTCACCTGGGGCTCCCCACACCTGCCCACGGCTCCATTTAAGCTCAGGGTGGGGCCCTCAGCCCCTTCCTCACCTCAGTGTGGGCATGCCCATTGCTGGCCCTGCCTCTGGGATGGACCTCAGCTGTGCAGGTAACTTCTCTCTGGGGTGGGCCCTTGGATGCACATTGTAGTTTGTTTCTAGCCTGGGCTTTGACCCTGGGTCTTGGGGGGAGGTTTTGGAGTCTTGTTGCAGCCCGGTCTCCAGCCCTGCCTCTGGCTCTGCTTCCCTTTGCTCCTGTCTGGAATGCCTGGATGGACCCTGGACCTGGCTCTGTGCTTGCCCTGGCTGGGACTGTTGATGGGATGAACTGTCTGCCCTGGGGGGTTGTGCCCTGAGGGGTTGCACCCTGTGGGTGAGGGCACTGCCTGTGCTGGGATCACCCTTGGCTCCCAGCTCCCTTGTCCTTAGGGAGCAGCCACCCTCATGCTCCCTGACGGTCTCCTGCTCAGTTTGAGATTGTACATAACTTCCTGAGAATGCCTGAATAGCTGCTCCCTCTCAAATAAGGGAGCTAGAGCAAACAAAGGATTTGCAGGCTTCGAGCTCAGTGTTAGAGTGGCTAACTTTAGGTTTTTGGAAGGGATGCAGAACTCGTGTTGGTGCTTCCCATATGTTCCCAGGGAAAAGTAAAGCATCTTAAAATGGGATCTGGAGCAGCCAGCACCCTGTGCCGACAGCAGCCTGAGCTGAGCTCATAAGGAGCATTTAGCCCAGGGACCGTTTTTTACTTTTATTTTATTTTTAAAGAAAATGCTGACTGTGTTGGAGATCTGATGGCTCTTGCCATCAGGAGGGTATAAACAGAGGACGTCTGTTGGGTTCAGCCTCTCCAGAGTTTGTAGGGACCTTGTTAGGGCACAAGCGAGTGCTATGCTGTGAGCTGCTCATGCTGGGCTCCTCCTTTAGTTACCAAGAAGAAATGGGTATGGCTAGGGTGTGATTGGTTTAGATACCTATTCTAGGAGAAGCTGAACTTTGCTATTGTAAGTGCCTGTTTTTCTCCAGTGACTAAAGGGAAGTCAAGATGATTAATTAGCATCTAAGATTATGCAAGTTGTGTCCCATGCCTGGTGTCTGGAGCCATGAAAACGTTGAGAATCAGACATGCCTACGGAGTTCAGACAGCAGAAGTATGAGAAACCGTAGGATGTCAGCTTGGGATTTAAGCTCCTAAATTTCACTTGGGTGAGCTGCCAAAATCCTTTTTGGATCTAGCCTGGCACACCTGGCGTAAAGGTCAAAGCAGGAGTTGGGCCCCCTTCTCCTTCAACCCAGTGCCTTTCCAGCTGCTGAACTGCTTTTTCTTCCTTTCAACTATGAAACCGCTGGTAATGGGGCCATGTAGTCCCCCTTCTTCCCTGCCAGCCTCTGTGACCCATTTCTTGCTCTCTGGCAGACATGGCTGTGGAGTTCATTGCAATTTCAGACAATTGTATTTACAGGGTAAATAATTTTATAACTATGACTTATTAGCTTCTTCGGCTTACTTGCTATTTTGAGCTTATTTTTCAGCTTCAAGCTCTGGCTAAATGGACTTTCCCCTGCTGCAAATGTGACTTCAGAGCAGGAAGGAACTTGACTTTGTGAAGATTTATGTCCCTTTTAACTTAATTATGTGACTATTTGTAACAATAAGCTTCAGTTCCACTTCAGATAGTAAAATTTCTGTAAGCTGTTATTTGCCCCAGGCTATAAGTTATCTACTACTGAAATGCAATGAAATGAAGGAATTTGTATGTATAAAACATTGAAAATGTGGTATTGAAGTCTGGACCCTGTCTTGAATTGTTCGTGCAGAAGTCTAGGGATGTGGAGTTGGAAATACAATGTATGTGGAGCAATACAAGAAAATGTTAATTTCCAAAAAACATTTAAGGTAATTCAAAATGAGCTTTAAAAGTTTTCTGGCTGAAATGAAAATGAGTGAAAAAAATTCTATAGATGTGTAGGTATAGGAAAAGCAGAAGATTATTTCACTGTTATTGAGAAAATATGAAATGAGGAAAAGGTGTTTCTTTGAAACAAAGAACCTTATGAAATTTTGAGACAAAGCACTTTAACCACTCTTGGTTTGATAGACATTTCCGTCCAACTGAACTTTATTTTAGCAGTAAATACGTGCCTGAAGGTTTTAAGCAAAGATTAACCTCAGCAAGCACTTCATCTCCCTGTTGCTTCACTCCCCCCTTATTTCTTGCTCTGTGCAGCTGCTGGGTTTTTTTTTTCCTTTACTTAAAAATATAGCTAGATGGGCACCCATAACAAGATCTCCCCTGTTGCTGGTGCAGTGCAGGTCTTCCATGCTGCCTGGGCCCCCCTGTCCCTGGGGATGCCCCGCAGGAAATGGGGGCTAAGGAGGGCAGACAGTGCCGTTAGCTGTGGGGACAGAGGAGACGGTGGCAGTGGGGCTGCCTCCAGCAGCGAGAGATGAGTCACCGTCTGCTCTCTGTGGACATCCAGGAGCAGGTCGCCATCCCAGGAGGGTTCACCCTCAGGTGCCTCTTGGCCCTGGGAGTCGAGGCCACGCCAGGGCCTTGCAGGGCGTGTGAGAGAACCCGCAGGTCATTGCCTCACAGGGTGGGTGCTGTGGCAAGCACTTGTTCTTCATCAGATAGTCTCCTCGGGGTGTTTCCACTGTCGTTATTTTTTCTTCTTTTTTGGCATGCATTTTTTTCCTGTGTAGGATGGACCAAAAGAAGCAATAACAGGAAGGCACAGAGCTGTATCTCGCCCTCCCTGAGGTGCCGGGGGGGGTGAGCAGGCAGCATATGGCCCCAGCCAGCCACACTTCCCTGCAGGTGCTATAAGCACCAGCACGGAGCGCGTCGGCTTCATGCTGCCATAAGCTGGCAGCGGCCCTGCTCCCCTGAGGGGAGCTCTGTCGAGGTGGAACGTGCCGGAAGGACCTGGCAGCCATCTTGGCAGTGCCATCTTGGCAGAGCCCTGCGGTGGAGGGGAAGCAGCTGGGTGTCTGTTGTGAGGGCTGCTGGCAGTCCTCTCCCCGCTGGCACCCCCCGCCGCGCCTCAGTGCTGGTTTCTGAGGGAAGGTGCCTGTTTCTGTTAACTGAACCCAGAAAAGCTTCTGATTTTCATCTGTCTACACAACCGTAACAGCCCTGTGCATCGCTTCTGCCCTCCGTTCTCCCTCTGCGCAACTCTCCTGACAGTAAAGATGTTCTGCTTTTCTGCTTTCCTCCTCTCACTTGGCTTTTTTGCCCCCATCTTTCCTCCCTCAATCCTTGTAAAATCCCCTCTCTGTTCTGATTTCTTTCTCACCAGTATTTTTATCTCCTTGTCCTCCTCAGTTCTGGAGACCTTTTTCTTATGCAGGCAGATCACCTTTATCTTTACATCTCCCACGCTTGTTTCCACTACTGTTTCTGCCAACCTGTCTTATTTAATTCATTTCCTGCTTCACTTTCTTTACCTCTCCCCTACCTTTTCCTTTTCCGTCTCCAAAATCTTTATTCTGTCTCTAGAAAAGTCTTCATCCCTCGCAGCCTTCTCAGATGTTGGTCCTCCAGGCACTGCTCCTGCCTTTGACAATGTCCACTTTCACCTCCCTTGCTTCTGCTTCCCATCACACCTTCACACACCTCTGTGCATCCCACACCCTTTCTCCTCTTCTCCACCCCCTGGTTGTTGTTGGGGATCTTCACTCAGCCAACTTCTCCAACGTCAGCTCATGTCTCTTTGTCTTCTCTTTGCAGTCTCCTCCTCTTGCCCTCCATGACCTCAATGATTCACCTTGCGCTTTTGCTCCTTCCTCATGTTGCATGGTCCGGCCTGACAACTCCAGGATCTGCCTTTCATCCCATACCCTTTTTCTGGTTACATGTATACCTGGCATGAATGCCATTGCCTTTCTCTGATGCACATGTGATTTTTCTCAGAAATTGTGGTGTTGTACTTAGCAATTCTCCTTCTCTGGGTTAATCAAATCCCAAATCCACAGTTCTGTCTTCTCTTCGTCAGAACTCCATAGTCTCCTGGTTTCCCTGCTGTGTCTCTAGTCCTTTTTTTCAGAATACATCTTCCTCCCTGACTTTTAGGTTCCCTAGAGGACTCTGTCCTTCATTCTCTTCCATTCTCCCTCTACACCTCATCTCTGGATAATCTCACAAATAGAAAATCTTTGCCTATGCTGTGCAGGGTACAAAGTGAACCCCTCGGGTGCTTCTGGCCCACCTCCCTTTGTCCGAGTTACAACATCAGGACAAACAGATGACCACTCCACAGTGGTCCTTACTCTATCTTTCCAAACTCGCCACTGCACCCTTTTTAATCCCAAGAGTTAGCACAGAAATTGTATCTATCATCTGATACTGATATAGCTGTCACATCACTTAGCAAACTTACTGGAAATTCATAACTCAACACCCTAATGGGTGTGGAAAGCAGGAAACAATGGCCACCTCTTCACTAGGATTTTCACATGCTTCAGCTTTTTTCTGATGGGTTGTTTAAGGAATGGAGACAACTTCTCAAAAGATTCCTTAACAATTAGTTGATGGTAATAAATAATTGACCTCTCTCCAAACATCATTGACACAAGTTATCTCCCAGACTTCTATCCTGAACATCCAGCTTCGTTAGCACGAAAGACTTTTGGTTGCTGACATTTAGCTCCTGCTTCCCTGGAAAGAGCCCTGCCAGCTGATCTTGTCCTTGATGTTTCCAGTAAATTGCAAAAAGCACTTGAACACATGCATGAGTAGAGCAACAGGATGGAAGTGAGCTGAGTCAGTGCTCAGAGGTGCTCAGGGCTGTGCCTGTGCTTCATTAGAAAAGGAAAAAGAAAACGTGCCATCTGGCAGAGTGATGTTATAGTGGGTCCAAGCAAAGCACCAGTGCTTTCAATCTGGAATTAAATAACTTGCTAAGAGGTATGAAAGTGGGGAGCAAAAAGAGCTTTGTTCTTGTAAACCTCAAAGGAGAAATAACTTGGCTTAGGTTTACACTTTAACAGGTGGTGGTTCTTTTTTTTTTGTTTTAACCACTTCATCTATGTCTGCTTTGAAGATCAGCCACTTTCACATCAGCTTTTCGTGGGAAGCTGAGGGTCTTTCAGATTGTCTATGCTAGCAATATTCCTGATCAACTACACAATTATGAAGACATCAGTAGTTTGTCCTTCTTGGGTAATGGTCACTCTGCAACAAGATGGACAATAAGCCTTTTATAACTTCACAGACTGTCTATGCTAGCAATATTCCTGATCAACTACACAATTATGAAGACATCAGTAGTTTGTCCTTCTTGGGTAATGGTCACTCTGTTGTCCATCTTGTTGCAATAAGCCTTTTATAACTGTTTGAAAAATCTCCTATAATGACCAAGTCCCCTTTGAGGGCAATGACGCTCTGGATCAGGGGATTAATAAGGAAAGTCACCAAAAAGTGTACACAGTACCTCTACTTCAAGCAAGAGTCTCACACTGCTAATTCCCAGCATTTGTATATCGCTGCCTGCAGAACTGTGGCTCTGCCATCGCAATACCAAGGGGTGTTATTGCCAAAGGGTGACTCTGAACTGCAGTTTTGAGAGCAATTTGATAATCTGTGAGCAATTTCTCATAGCAAGGATGGAAGGTGGTGGCAGTGGGAGGAAAGCTAGAAAACAGGTACAGCTGGGGTTTGTTCCCCACTTGAGCCTTGTTCCCAGGCCTGAACCAGGATGGGGAAGGCAGGAAAGGAGGCAGCTTTTGTATGAGGAGCTGGCTGAATAGTTTGATTTAGACTACTATGGTTATGGGTTTTTTTCTTCCTACTCTTACCATCCTTTTGTTTTATTATCTCAGTACCTATTTAGGGGAGTGTTTCATTGCAGGCCAGTAAGTATGCTGAAGAAGTATATGCAGCGTTGCCAGGAAGAATCCTTACTTCTACAGGGGTATTTTAGAGCTTATTTGGGCAAATGAGCTGAGCTGCTTCGAGCAGTAAATTGGAACCAAACTCTAATGCCTAGGAGTAGCTGATGTTATATGATGGCTTGAAGATCTTGCAAAGCAGAGGTGCTGTCACCCACGCCCTGAGCTGCTTAGGTCAGTGCCTTCTCTTATCTTGTGTTTTTCTTTCTGAACACATGGTGGCAGTACGTGCTTTAAACACCAGTTACAATAGTTAATTTAAAAAAAAAAAGCCTGAATGCAAACTTCTAATCCTTTTCTTTACAGTAGCTTGTAAGAAACGAAAGTATTTATTCCCCCATGTCTAAATATCTCATCTTCCTTCCCTTTATAAAAATGCAATCCATTCCTTGTTCTTCCCCTTTCATTCAGTTCTGCCCTTTTTCCTAATATTGCTTAATGTTCCCGAGGTGCTGTGTCCTATTGCTCTGAACGGCAGTGCTACGTGGTGCAAGATGATGCTTCCCTTGCGTAGATAACACGGATTTGGGGATTTTACCAATAGGTCAATCCTGTAGTTCAGGATGGTGCAATGGGAAAAACAATTTCTGGCATTGCAGTAACAAACATTTCATCAAAGGAATCTGTCCCAGGTGGAATAAAGAAGGCAGCTCAGAGGAAGAGGACCTTCAGAAGCAGTTGTAGAGTAAGAAACTCTTGCTATGAATGTACAGCATGAGGATTTGGAGTGTCTCAGGCTAGCTTAGATAAGCTTTTAGCTGAGTTGTTTTTGAAGGGCCCTTATGAATTTCTTTTTTCCTTATCTTTCCTCTACTTATGGGCAGCCCTGTGGGTGGCAACGATGTTCTTTCTCCAAAGATACCCTCAATTTTCTCTGTCAGTAGATGAATTTATGGAAGGCAACGCTCATTCTGATGTATTTTACTGATTCCTGTGAGCTTCTAATTACACCTTCCTTTCGTGTCCCCCGGCTGCCCTCTGGTGTTGCTGGGGCTCTGTAATGGGGCTGGCCTGTTACCGCGTTTCTGGCTGTCATGAAGCAGTTTTGCATACAGACTTCGTAGCCTTGAGTTACTGTGCGTTGTTTCATGTTGCTTATCTTTTGCCATTACTGCTATTTGAGGGTATGATTCTAGGACCAGACCTAAATTAACAACCTCTAATACAGATACCATTTTGTTATAACAGGCATTTTTTCCATAAAAGGTAACTTCTTAGAACTATATTTGTGTTCTTCACTAAATGCTTTACAGTTTTTGCACCTCTCTTTCCTTGATGCACCATCTGATTTGACCTCCCTTGTTCTGTTTGGCATATATAACTGTTTCGTCTGTGATACAATGAGGCCTTCACGCAGGAAAAACAAAAGAAATGGCTCTTCTCTATTTTTGCAGCAATCAAAACCATCCCTGCCTATTCCCTCATGTGGGACAATGGCTTTGGTCCAGCAAGCCAGACAATCAAATAAAGTAATTTGGGAGCACCTTGTGTTCACTCTTTCAAGCTTTCTGGAACCACCAGTGGTGCGGGCAGTCTGTAAGGGGTGCTCTGGTGTGTAAGAGATGCTCTGGAGCAGGCTGCTGTGCTGACCAGAGGTTCAAGTTTAACTGGAGACTTGGATAAAACCCTGCCATGGAGCAGAACAGACCCATTGCACTGCTTAGCTCAGAGTGACATCTGAGCAACACAGACCTGCTGTAAACAGTTTCTTTTAATTTTTGAAAAGAAAAAGGAGCTGCTGTCTGGAACACAGATGGCTTAAATTGTGAATTAGTCCATCTCTAACCAGTGGAGAACAGGGAAAAGAAAATTTTGAGAAACTTGCTATTTCCTCAGGCCCTTGCTGTCTTTAACAGCTTCATTAGTCTCTTAGTTTTGTGGCTTGCTCAAGTTAACTGAGCAGTACCGGACTGCACTCCAAAGGAGTGGCTGCACTGCCCTCAGGAAAGCCAAAGAACACTTGCTTACTGTAAAGAAGATATAAATGCGTAAACCAGGTGTGGAGCTAGAAATGAAGATGACTGAAATAACAGAGGCAGAAGGCAGCAAGCCTGTGAAATTCAAGGCCTAAAAGTGTGAGCATTTTCTCACTGAATGCATATATGTACCTAACATATGAATTAAATAATGCTGTCTAGCAGAAGTGTGGGAAAATAAACTGTTACTGGATTTAAAATATGTCAAAACCCTTGTCTAATTAAGAGTGCATTCATGAAGGGGAAGTTTGTGGATGTCTTCTGTGGGTCAGGGAAGCTCAAAGCAGTGCAGAGGGAACCCATTTATTGCACAGGACTGATGTGCCTTGGACAGCTTCTCATGTGCAAAGGCAGAGAATAAAAGAAGAGTGTATTCTTGCTTTTCTAAGCACCAGAGAAGAACTGACCCTGTGGATGCAATCATTTGTCATTGGAGAATGCTCTCCTTGTATGCAGAACCCGAGTAATTAGATGTGTAAAACTGAGAAGCATCCTTTACCACCTTCAAGGGTCAGACTTTTGCAAAGACTACCTTAAAAAAAAATGACAGGCCAGCGAAGTTCTGAGAGCCATCCTTCAGGGGCAAAAAAGAGCAGGAATTTGTGCATGCTCTCTACTGCCTTTGGGAGAGGCAGCTCAAGTCCTGAAGACCCAAGGATGTTGGAAGCAAGTCTTAGCAAAGCGCTTTCAACCCTGAAGAGGTTAATTGAAGAGGCCCTAGTCCTAATGACAGTAAGTGCAAAACTACAAGTCATTCCCAGACGTTTCCCGTGGAGTGTATTGACACAGTGATCCTGCAGCAGGATCATTGGGAAAGGAGACAAGTCACTTGTGCGTTCTGGGAATTAAGACAAACAAAGCATCAGCGCTCCCACATAGTTATACAAAGCATCAGTGCTCCCACGTAGCTTTGGCCAACTTCCAGGTCTTGTTGGTGGGGAAAGAAGTAGTAATTGAAACTTGCCAAAAACTTCTTACTGGCATTGCTAAAAGGGGTCTCGGAAACAGTCCTCCTCCTGATTTCTAAGGCTTGATATTAATTTTTTGTCTAACTGTATAATCTGCAAATTAAATATGACAGTGGACAGTTTAGAGAACATGAGCTTATGTGATTTGCAGTAAAGCACAAGACATATCCCTGAAAATCCCTATTTTCCCAAATCTAGGATTGGTGCATGTCTCATCTGAAGACTGCAGCACACACCTGGGGAGAGTGGTAAAGTCAGAACCTGATCTGTCTTCAAATAGTACCAGTGAAATTATGATTTGTCACCTACTGAAGCTTTGCTGAGCAGAAAGCTGCAAGAAAGCCTTGGAGATAGGGACTGCCAGGAGCTGGGTGCTAGGGAGCAGCCCTCCCTCTGGGCAAACAGCCCCTGGGGTGCTGCAGAGATCTCGGACAGCTGCAAGGAGGATCAAGTCTCCAGAAAAGGGCATTCTGCAGAAACTGGTGTCAGGTGCTGCTGCTCAGTGAGAGCTCAGGTGCTGAGCAAAGCAGGTGCCTTGGCCCTGAGTGACTTCTGAGCAACTTGCATAGTAAAATTAATAGTTGCCTTCCACAGCAATCTGTAAGCTCTGTGGAGCAAGGGTGTGTGGAGCACCCACCACAGGGAGTCCGAGGCCTCAATCAGTTTGATGGGGAGGGGTGTTGTAATGTAAACTTGTAGTAATAACAGGTCAGTGATGTTCTGCTCAACAGAAAGCTGTTACGGGATCTCAACTCTCTTGTACCTGGTAATTACTTAGGAATTATTGTATATGTGCAGGTAGTAGTGGGGAAGCAATTGCCACCCCTCTTAGTCCAATAGCATTGTGTGTGGGTCTCACGAGAGCAGTTGCGCCTTGCTGGCTTTCTTGGTACTAGCAATGGTGTGTTTATTCTTCCTGACTTCTTACATTAGCACACAGTCATTTCTGTAGAACAAAACAGGATGAGCTGGTGGTGTGAATCCTTTTTGGGCTGGGAAACTTTGGTGTAGGAGTCGATGACATCAGTGATGCTGGACCTAGGAGTCTACCCTTTTCTTTGTAGTGCCTGTGAGAGACAGTTTCAGCACGTGATAGATGGGGGCTATAAAAAAGTGACTCATGCTGGTTTATCTTCCCATTTCATGCTTTATGTTCTGGGTTTTTCCTTCCTATCTGTCCTATGTCACCTCCCTCTTCTGCCCCATTATGTCTGCTTTCTAGCTAGCTCTCTCCTTCCCTCTAGTTCTTACAGGTTTCCTTCTGCTTTGCCTCTTTATTTGCCCAAGCCCATCTCGCCCCTTCATGTCTTTCTCCCAGTTGTCTGCACGTCCCCTTTTCATCTGTCTGTTGTTCCTTGCATCCTCCATTCCCCTGGGGACATGGGAGGCCTTTGAACTCTACCTCCTCTACTTTTTAATTAGGTAGAAGTGTTCAAGCCATCTAACTAACCCATGTTAGCTGGTCCCAACCTCAGCGCTGATTCTTTAACACAGCGGAACACATTTAACTGGGTAAAATCAAGCTAAGGGATGGGTTGAGGAGATGCATTTGGGGAGCACCAGTTGCCAGGCAATATTCAGGTGAATTTCCAAGGGCAGGTAGATGGCTGCAAAGCCAGTACTAGGACTGATTTTACCTTCAAAAGTGGTATAAGAATCTGTGAGCAGTACCTGCCTAAGGGTGGGTGACATCTCTGTGCCCAAATGCAGGCTGCTAATGAATGCATTCCTTTTTAGGGTCCCCCTCCAGGCAGAAAAGTGTTGGGATGACCCTCGTACCTGATCCTGTCTCATCAGTCCTGCAATGTGCAAGGAGTAGCGTCTGCCCACAGATGCCTGCCAGCATCACCCCCATGATGACATCCCACTTCTTGCTGAGCGTCGTGCCTTTGGGATCAGAGGTAAGGAGTCAGCGCCCAGCTGCTGACTATGCAAACCTGCCTTTCGGGTATATCGTGTTTTTATTGTCCGTGAAAGCTGAAAGAAAAAGATGTTTCATGTTCTACAGTCTTACTTTGAGATGGGATACTTTGCATTTTTGTTTTTCATGGTGTCTAATGAGCCATCCCAGTGACACTTAAGAGAACTGGGGAAGGCACACAGGAGCGTGCTTAGATATGGCCCTGGGCCTTGTACTAGCCAGGTATCCTAACCTCAGTTTTCACTTGAAATGTGCACCAGAGCTTCAAAGACCAAAGAGAAATACTGACATTGCCTATAAACTAAATTCTTGATATTTTGAAATTATTGCACAGCCGTTGTCTCAAGAGCTTTAACGTGAATTCAAATGTGTCAGTAGTGGTTTAGCATCATGTGGCCAGGCGCACTGATGACCATGGTAGGATGACTGGCCACCTGAAGTGAAACCCAGCACACTGGGATATTCACAGCCAAGTAATGCCCAGCTGCCTCCTTCCCACTGCTAGATTTAAGTGTTGGGTTTTTGGAGGGGAAGAACAATGTTGTCAGCATTCAGCTCTGAAGGTGGAGGCTGCAGAAATACTTGTGCATGAAGCCCCAGTGCTGGTGCAGGCAGTGGTTTGCTGCTTCAGGTGTCCAAACTGCAGGAGATTGCAGACTCTGGACATTATCCTTGTTTTGTTGGTTTGACTGTACAATTCAGTGTCTGGGGTTTTTGTTGTTTTTTTTAAGGCAAAACTGTCTGCCTCATTTCCATGGTTAGGGAAAAACACCCTATACAAACAGCTCCAATTCTGATACAGAAATAGTGTGCAGGGAACAGGCATCTCGGCATGACCCCTGAGCTAGGGCTCACTTCTTCCAAGTCCCTAACAGCTCAGGGCCGGCTCAGCAGAGAGCTCTCTAAGGCCGATTTTTTTCCACTTTGGTTTTGGGGTATGGCTTCGGGAAGGTCTGTGCAGATGTCTCTGAAGGTTGTGTTTGGGGTCCACATCAGTCCTGCCTGTGTCACAGCTCTGAGCTGATGCCACTGATGGGGGTGTGCTTGTTCGGAAACAAATGAAGGTGTGCAGTACGCTGGGCAGGTTTTCTTCCTTTCTGTGTATTTCTAAATAAACAGCATAAATGTCAGTCCTTCAGCTAATGGAGAAAAACTAGACTGTTTAAAGGGAGATTGGTTTCCATGTCAGCAATTTGTCCTGCCTCTTCCTCTGTCGATCAGTGTGACTATAAAAGATTACTGCTTCAACATTAGGGACTACAGCAGAGAAAACTAACTAAAAATGTTTCTGCGCGATTCTCCAAAGTATACACCCCTGAAAATAAAGCCTCCTTTGCTGTCTTGCCCTACACCTTCACCAGAAATCTTGCCTCTTCCATTAGGAAACAGTGTTTTAAGTGATGTATGCATATGTAGGCCACACAGTGAGAGCAGACCAAGAATTTGCAGATGCTAAAATGAAGGATTTTCACATTGGAGGAGTTTTTACTTTTAAATAGATCAAGCTTAAAAATAAGCCCAGTTGTTTTTGTGTTTGGCATCAGATTTCCTGTAGAAGTAATAGTAATAAGGTATTTAAATAATGACCTTTCCCCTTTGCCAGCTTTCTCTGCTATCCTGAAGCTAGCTTAAAAAGAGTTGCTATGGAAATTCAAACTTGCCAGGCCATATGCATAGGATTAGAGTTTGACTATGAATCAAGAAACAAAAGGAACTGGATGAAAAGTCTTTTTATCTGAATACACATCTTCAGCAGTGATCACTTGTAATCAAAATTCCTTCCCTGATTTCCTGCTGGAGACACAAGACTGCAAGCCTGGCTGCAGTGCAAGAGGAGCTAACACGAACCTATTTTTCGTCGCTATGGTGCTAGGAATAAATAGCCTTTTTTAGGATGGTCTCCAAAATACCACTGGAGCTTGCTAGCTAACACACAGTCATTCAACTTCTGAATTATCTGCATCCCTTTGTATTTCAATTTATCCTGTTTCCTTAGTTAAAACATTGTTTTCCACATGGGGTTGCAGCTTCCTTCCTCACTGGCTTTTCATGTTCCCCGTGTGAACAGAAGAGCATGAATCAGAAACCTGCTACCTACCACCAGCTTTTTTCCTGAGAAACTAAGTGGCAACCTGGCAATCCCTGTGGTCACTTGTTTTTAGCCAGTTGCTTCTTGAGGTCTGAAATTGTGTGAAATTCTGTGACACCGAGCTTCATCGTTACAAAAATGACTGGGGAGATGGAGGTTTGGAAGAATTATTTTCCTTAGTCCTGTGAAATAGCTGACATGGGAGGACTTTTTCCATGGTGTGAGGGTGCAGTCGGACTGTGCTGTTCCGTGCAAAGTAAGATGTGACCTTGAGCTGCACAATCTGACTCAATTTGATAAGCACCTCGCAGTTCTGGCTTAGAGAGTGTTATAAAGCTGAGACGCGCAGCTTTCATCAGCTCTGTAAGGTGCCTATAGGCCTCTTGCAGAGGCCCTGGCTCTGCAGGTGGGGCCAAGCACATTAAAAATTAGCTGGTTGAATTCTTCCCGTGAACGTGTCCTTTAACATATCTCTGGAACTTTGTGATGTGGCTCAGCCCATCCAGTGCAATGTCAATGGTACAGACAGATACCAGGCCCCGTCTCTGGTCTTTATCCAGAGCGGTTGTGCATAGGCCCTTGCAAAAAGAAAGAAAAAAAAAAAGTAAAAATATGCCTGATAGCTTCATGAGAGAGCACTGTGGAATATGCTGTTTCACTTTAAACTCTGCAAGAAAAGGAAGTAAATTTGATCTCTGCTCCTTGCCTAGAGCCCTTTAGGTTTCCTTCTGTAGCAGTCAAGTGAGACAAAGCCAGTAAAAATATATCCTGTTCTAGCCATTGGTCTCACCCTGTTCCAGCTGCAACTGTCTGTTTAGCCTTACCAGATGAAATTTTACTGCTGGAGCTTGGGCTATGAAACTGAGCGGGTTTTATGAGGAAGTGCTTTAAATCTCCTGTGTTACCCATCTGCCCCTGGTGAAATATCTAGCAGAAGAGCAAGGGAAAGAGCAGTCCAGGAGAGAGGTGTGAAAACACTGCCAACAACGGCTGCTGAAAAAGTCACTGTTCGCTCACGGAGCCCCACGTGGTGTTTGCTTAGATTTCCTGTTTGAAGCACAGAGATGACTGTAGTGCTGATCACCAGATAAAGATCGTTTTTAATGGTGAGACAATATAGCTAAGAAATACTACATGAATCAAGGCGATTGTACTGTTTGTATATAGACTGCTGCTTCTGTAGTGGAAAGCATTAAGCACATCCATTAGGGGCAGCGACCATGTCCTTCTTTTCTGCAAAGCATCCAGAGAGCACCTTCGTCTGAGACTGGGACCCTTAACAGCTCTTATTTCCCAAACAAATCTCTCATCAGGATGGGGACTCCTGCCTTGGATTCTCCCTAAATACAGACAGAAAGATAAAAAGATAGATAGGGCCTACTTCTGAGAGCTCCCACGCATAAGACAAGTCATTCTTGAACCAAAGGGTAATTCCAGCTCTAGCTGTTAACTCCGCACACCACAAATTTCTTTGCGTAATCAGGAACTTGTTCCATACATCTGCTATATAGATTTGCTTGTAGCATTTCCTTTTTTACCGAGATGTCCTTTTTGTACCGTGATACTTCAGTATGTACTTTCCTGTAACTACTCCCCGTGGCTGGGTCTGCACTGCAGCACGTTTTCCCGGTGCCGGGGCCAGGCGTTCGGCTCCCTGAAATCCCTGCCAATTCTAATCTGCAGCTCAAGTGACTTGGCACCCATTTCTTACAAAGACTCTTGGTATCCTACACCTCTGTGCACACCCTGGATACTTATATTTATCTTTGCCTGATTAGGGCTCATCTGCTGCAGAGTTTCTGCAGATGTTTCTTTATTTAAACCATACTTTATGAAGGGAAGGAAAGGAGAGACACATGCAGAGGAAGGAGGTGTGTTTCATAGCATCGCTTACTCTGAAGTGACTCCAATGCCAGGAAAATGTGCGCATCGCTCGTAATGCTTTTTGTCTCATTTGTTCTTTGCTCCTACTCCCCCCTCAAAAAAAAAACCTCCACCAACAGGAATTCCTTGCTTCCTTACTTACTAATTAAATCTCTCTGCCTGCAGTAAACCAAGAAGGTATATCAATGAGGCAGTATGTGGTCAAATGATGGTTGGAAGAGCTCAGCAGGAAATTTGGTAGGAAAATACGACTTCAGCAGCTTAGCAGGCTTTATTTTTAGGGTGCATGAGCTTGTTTAACTCTCAGATGCAAACTGCCAAATTTCTATTGTTGTCAGATGGCTCATGTCCCACCAGGCTGAGTCAAACTGGTGACTCACGGGCAAGGAGGAATCGCTTTGGCAATGCATTGTGATTTTTTTCTTCCCTCCTCCAGTCTAAGATGTTGAAGATGATAAAACCTCCAGTCTAAGACGATAAAACTTGTTTGCAAAACTAATTTGCAGCTTGTTCTGGTTAAAAAATCCTGTTTGTAATCAAAAAACGATCACATTGCAAAATTGTTTGAAAAACACCTGACGTATTCAAGTTGGGTGCTTTTGCAGTTGGAGTGGGCTGTCTCTGCTCATGCTCTGGGCTGGCCAGGTGCACGCCAAGCCTTGAGCGGAAACAACGCGGCCGTGTTAGCTCAGCGTTGTTCCTCAGCCAGCAACCCCTGCCGAGAGCCGGGATTTATTAAACCTGGAGCACAGTGCTGTACTGAGGCAGGGACAGGGATTTCAGGTGTGAGCTGGCTGGCATCAAGCCAGCTTGGCAAGTGGATGTAAATCCTGTGGAAGATTCAAATCCATACGTTATTTGGGGAAATTCATGTTCTAATTCCAGCACACAGCCTCTCTCCCTCTCTCCTCTCCCTCAGCCCCGCTCCTCCCAAATCCTTACCCTCCTCTGTACTACAAGCTACTCCTTCTAGAAATCACTAAATTAGTTCCTCGAGATATATATGCATGTGGGATTATCTTGGACTCCTTACTGTGCTTGCTTCTTACCCTTCTGCCCTTTTGGCTCTTTAAAGCATTGTGTGCAGTCAGATACCGGCTGGGATACAGCGAGGACGTGCTTTCAGGCCATCGCCCATAGAGATGAGAAAACCTTACGGCATTTCTGGTGGTTTTGTCTTACCGTGTG
This sequence comes from Aptenodytes forsteri, assembly GCF_000699145.1. NCBI lineage: Eukaryota > Metazoa > Chordata > Aves > Sphenisciformes > Spheniscidae > Aptenodytes > Aptenodytes forsteri. Next base: position 2,142,397 of record NW_008796193.1, on the reverse strand, counting down.
CTCTGAAGCAGGTCGGGGGTCTGGTGCCTTGCAGGAGAGCAGTGGCTGAGCCGCGCGGGGCACGTATCGCTGTGAGCACTCCTGTATCTTACACCCGGGTGTGCAGTTACTCCTGGGTCAGTCTGTCTGGGTGTAGCAGAGCTGGAAGGCAGCAAGCCTGACTGTGGGGGTTTTTTAAGGTTGTTTCTTCAGGCTTACAGCACCTTGCAGAGACCTTGCCAGTTCACTCAGAAGTTATTTAGAAGGAACCAGACATTTTTTCCAGCTATCACAGTCACCAAGAGGTGTTTGGATCTAATGACTTGTTGCTTTGCCTGGTGGGCATGTCATTCAGAGCGCTGGTTCCCCTACACATGAGCTCTCCTCTGCGTTAGTGTGCGCTAGGCATTGCTGTCTGGCAGCTGTTGAGGCACTGAGGACATGAACTGTTGCTGTCAGCGTTGAATTATGCTCGAGCATGCCCCTTACAATGAGTAACAAGTCTCTCTAATACAACATCGTGTTCTGTAGGCCTTGTCAATGTGAAAAAAGATGGATGGCCCTAGCAGAAGGTACAATTAAAAACTTATTTAGTAGCCTACTACAGTGTGACACTTACTTCTGCTTATAGCAGGCTTATATTGGTTTAACTGTCAGTGGCTTATGTACTGAAGAGTCTGGTAGGAGTTTATAGTTTGGTAACTATATGAGTTTGTTTACTGTTTATTTTATGTTTAAAGAACTTTACTCATTGTGAGTTTCTTACTGTAGCATGTCCTTGAGCCCTCCACTAAAGTGTTAGATCATACGAAGTCTGAGGTTTTGGCGTCAGGCAAATCCATGTGTGATTTTTTTTAAAATACCTAAATAGCCGAAATGTCCAGTCCTGCAGTTTTTACATCAAAGTCTGGCTCAAGGCCATCGCAGTCTGTCACATACAAGGACTCTTCAAGAATTCAGGCAATTGTTCTCACTGCTTGACAGTGGTTATCCTGACTTTTTCCCTCTTTGGCCTTATGACTGATCCGCACACTCAAACTGTCCTGCTTTGTCTAACAGGAATAAAGTGATAACTGTCCCTCCTCAGCTGCAGGCTTCCTGATAACTGCAAAGGATGCTTTTAACAGTATTGCTTGTTTCTTTTCCAAGGGCATGCTGCTATATCAGCTGAAGGTACTCTGATATTGTGAGAGCTGGAGTGCAAACCCAAACAGGTTAAGATAACTAAATAAAAATGGAGTATGAGTCAGGCTCTCAAAGTAAGGAAGGTGATTGTGTGCTGAGGGATGTATGCAGCCAGAGAAGGGTGTGGGGAGAAACACAGGCGGCAGCCTCCAAAATCAGTTTAATTGTCTTCCACCCTTCAAAAAAAAAGAGGGACAATTGAACTGTGAACCCTAATTTCAGAGAGTATCAATTAACCAACATGACTTGTGTTTAAAGGGGGAGTTGTAGAATAAATATTTGGAAATATGAGTGACTGCTGCATGACCTGTACCTCCCCCATCCTCATTTCTACCTGTGGTCCCTAGCTGCTATGCTAGTTTGTGATGATAAGATAATATATGGGAACAAGACAGGAATCTGAACTGCCAAAGGGCAACCATATTTATGGCTATACCAACATCATGACAGATGGGTCTTACCAAAATGTCCCTTTCTCTTGGGTTGGGATGGCTCTATTGCACAGGTATGTTGTCTTTCACACACGCAAGTGGGAGGGGGCTTGGAAAATGAAAAATTATTCTCATGAGCAATGCTGAGAGAAGATGCATTTCAAATTATATAACTGGCAATGCAAAATCTTCAGGTTAGTGGAGGAATTTTAATGGGAACCCTTGGCCCCTTGCTCTGTGGCCTCTTAGCTGTATACGTGCCAAGTGACCACTGCCAGCAATGAAAACAGCATAACCAAGGACCAGAAACAGAAAATGCCTTCTCCAGATATTACTGCGAAAAGAACATTTAGCAGGATGTGATTGTTGGACTTGACTGAAATTTGTCCTTTGATAAATCTGAACCTTTTTCCTGCACAAATCTGAAAATGAGTCAAGGTCTCCTCAGATTACTTCCTGGATACGGTTGCAGTCAGGTAGTTACGTGCCTGGCTTTATACTGGTTTTAAGTCATCATTTTGCATACTTGATATTGCTCATGTGCAGGAAATCTTGTTTCTCTTCTGATAGCTCTACAGTTGCATGGCTGAATCTCAACTCAGTTGTAACCTCAAGCTCTATATGAGTGGCGCTGATCGTGCCATTTATACCAGAAAATACTCTCTTGCTAAAATGACTTTACTGCCTTCCCCTGAGCAGCATGGTCAGCACCTGACCTTGCTGAATCATCCTCTATGCTTGCACAAGACTTTATTGTGGTGGGGATTTTTTTAGTCCAGGTTGTGAGTGTGTTACTGCACAGGTTCTGCACAAGGCTGTAATGGACAGTGACAGAGCACGCTAGAATTTGTAATGTTAATAATGACAGGATGTCCCTATTAGAACATAGGATAATTTTTTTTTACTTGTGTGACCTATGTAAAATTTGTAAAAGTATTTCCCAACCCAAGACTCTACATCTGTGCAGCAGAAAGCAATCCTCCCCGTGATACCTCAGCGTGCTGATCTGATGCTGTGCCATGGGACGCCTCTGTTTAAAGCACTTTCCCCAACTCCCTGATGCAGCTAATATTGATTTAGCGTATGAAATAACACCTCCATTGCCTATCAGCTGCTAAATCAGCATTGTTCAAGTGTGCCATATGGCAAGATCTCAACACTCACTCTTGCTCGCTCCCAGAGATAACACAGCTGATGCCAGCTTTGGAAGCAGCACAGTCCTTCCAGTGGTCAAAAAATATTTCAAGATTAATTTTATTCCGTTAGTGTGAGGACACAAACTTTGTTCCACGGCTGAGTTTGAAGTTAATGTGTAACATTCAAAACACCAAGTCTAGAAAGACCTTTTCCTTTCTCCTTAGAGAAGGTACCTGCCCTCTCACTTTCTTTTTGGGTTGAGTGTGCTGTCACAGTAAACAAACTCCTTCCAGCAAGGCACGAGAAGTAGGAAATGTGAAAGAGGGGCTGCAGACGTGCACACTGAAGGGAGGGCGGCTATGGGAGGCACAAGCAGGGACAGAAGGTGTTTCGGCAGCCCAGGCTCTGACTTTGTCATCCTGTGCAGGAGAGAGAGATGGGAACTTGGGGAAACAAATTTATTTAAATAGGTTCAGTGGCAACTGCTTTGGTCTTACCTGTCAGTTGTGGTCTTAGGATGCTGACTTTCAGAAGTGATCTAGTGAATGAGTTCCAAGGAAGTATTCCATGACTGCAGAGATGATTGAGGTTAGTGATGCACTGCCTCAGAAGAAGTTGGGGGATTTGTATAAAACAACAAAAAGGAATGACCGGTTTCCCATGCTTATGGTTTCCAGGAAATTCTCCATGTGTACTGCATGTACTCAGAGTTCCTTAAGAGGTCTGCAGAAAAACTTAAATTTAAACATTATTCCAGTTAATATGTATATTTATAGAAGTCAGAGTAAATAAGCACGCTCACACTGTTTTTCTGGAAAAAACTTTCCTTTTTCATTATATACACACATGCACGCACATGCACACAGATACATAAAAGAGCAAACAGTGCAAAGCATGCATGTTAAGTTCTATGCAATATTTACATTGGTCAAAATCCCCCAGGCAGAGAAAAGCTAGCACAGGGTTTTCTTGGGTACTGGACAGTTAAGTGTTCTGGGAAAACATATGCACAGTGATCCTAAAGAGAAACCACCCGACTCCTTGCTTGTCCCAGTGTTTTAGGGGTGTGTGTCCTGTTTTTGCATGGAAGTTAAATTTAAGAAATAACACTGCTGGCTGTTCTCAGTTTTAAACATTATTTTAAAGTTTAATTATTTAACAGTTTCCAGAGAAAAAACAGGAATAGCGCTATGCTATTCTTTGCTGTGAAATGCACCCATTTTATAGAGGTTAAAATCACTGCATTAAATGACAAGCTTAAGACTGTCCATTTTCTGCCCTCCCTTTCCCCCACCCCAGCAGGCTCCAAAACTCCACCAGCCCTTTTTCCCACGAGGAACCCCGGCAGGCACAGCCCTTCACACATGTCCACATTGGCTCTGTCTACGGCTCTGCCTGGCAATCTTTCACCCTTCTGTTGGTGGAAACTATGTTTCACGTCTACAGCAAAAAAGCACAGCAAGGGGCAGAATGAGCCCTTAGGAATATATCCAGATATCGACAGAACAAACATGAAAGGGAGAAGATTCCAGCAGCTGGAGATAGTACCTAGAGAAAAGGATCTTTGACCACTGTTGTGGGAAGTAAAAAAAGGTGTTTTGAGTAGATCTTCCTCATTTTCTAGGCTCTTTGAGTGCATCATCTTGAATCTCCCACAAACTTAATCTTCTAAACAAGACATCTCCGTAGCACAGCATCTTGGGGGTGATTTGAATTATGGTCCTTAGGAGTGTGTCAGAGAGCGAATGCACAGCTCGTACCCAGACAGGACTCTCGGGTAAGCTTGAGGTCAGCATTCAGAAATTAAAATTACAGCTCTTCCGGCATTGGGGGGGGGCGGGGAACAGGGCTTGGGCTTCTAATCTTATGAAGAATAGCTCTGCCTCTTAAATTAATGCTGAGCAACATAATCTGCTTACTGAAATGAGGACTGTTTTGTTTCTGTTCTTAAATCCTACCCAAAGAACTATTTGCAGTCCATCCTTTCGGACACAGCAAAGCTTTGGGGTTATCCTGTGCTTAGGGTTACATTTGCTCGGCAGGTGCAGCGAGACACAGCCCGGCTTTCGGTGCCCCATACCAGCGGAGAAGGACGGGGCGGCCCTCCCAACCCTCTCTGCAGGACGGTCACCTTTGTGCAGCCAGCTGCTGAGCGGAGCTGGGGGTGTGCAGGAGCCTGGCGGTGCTGCTTCCAGCCCACATGCCTCTACCTCTTTTGCTTGGACTTTGCAGCCTGGGTCGATGATAATTTGAGCATCTCCTCACTGTGCTCTGTGGTGAGCTGTGGAAACAGCCTCAGCTGCTCCCCTTGGTTCCCTCACACCTCCTATTTTTGTTTTCTCCAAATAGACCACTGTGTAGACATGCTTTCACAGGGACCGTTGTTGTCTGTTGCTGTCCCTGTTCTGAGACAGCATTTCCAAGATGGTAATTTCCTGCCCGTTTTACAGCAAATCCACCCACTGGGAATGACATGGAGTGTTACTGGGGAGCTCATTAGGGACACCGGCCTTTGAGAAGATCATCAGAGGTGCCGTATAATCTTATTGGTGTGATGGGTCCCCTTTTCCTTCACCAGCTGTTTGTCAGGGAAGTCCTCTCTGGGTTATACAGCAGGTTTTTGCTGGGTAGGGGACGGGGAGGGAGAGCAGACAGTCTCACTTCACCCCTGCAGCACCACAGGGAGAACTTCCTAAAAATGTCATGGGGGTATTTTTGGAGTGGCCTAGAGGCTGTATCTGCGCAGCAGGTCTGCGGTGGGCAAGCTTAGGAGGAACAGAGCCTTGCTCTCTGAGCAGCTGTGTACTTGCATGTGCAGCACAGAACTTTTCATCCTTCTTACTTTACACAAGGAGCCAGTACATGACTTTTATATGTGCCTTGTGCTGCCTCCTTGCCCTTGCATTTCATGGACTTGAGCCTGAGTAGTTCGCGCTGATTCTGCAAAGCTGGTGAAGATTTATGCTGTCCCACGAACACTTGGCACCTTTCGCCTGATGTACAGCCTGTTGCGTTACTAAGAAAAGCCTGCTGTAAGAGGATGGGCTTTCATGGTGACTGTCATACAAGGCCCTGCTTCCTCCTGTCATGACATCTATCGTGAAAACTCAGACTGGTGTGGCATTTTGCATAGGTGTGCATATACAAAGGTGAGCTTGGGCAGGGAGGTTTTCATGTTGCCTTTCAGAGCTTCAGCTTTCCAGCAGGGCAATGAGTTGCAAAGTGTGTGGTGAGCTTATAGTGAATGAATCGCGCGTGGAGGACTGGGGAATAGGAAAAGTGAGCTGGCTGGGAGCAATGAAATCCTTGATTAATGCTGTATGTTTAGCATCTGAGAGGATTGCTGGGCCCTGTCTCTCAGCTTCAGCTAGATAAAGGCATTGACTTCTAATTAATTTGATTTTTTGCTTTTAAACTCATAGTTCTGGTGTGTGCTGTTTGCTGACAATAGCCCCTTGTCAGACAGGGGAGAAGGAACACTCAGCTGCACCTCAGCCAGAAAAACTGTGAATCCACTTTTCTTTTACCACCATCGTTCCTTCCAGCTTGGCTTTACCAACATCTGAAAAATTACTTTTCCTCTCTCTGAATGCATAATTGGTTATTTATACACAAACCGTAGAGCATTTACTTGGTATACCTGACCTAGAAAAAAAGATTAGTCAAGAACTATCCTACCAGATGTGAGTGTCAGTCAACATATGATCTCCATATAATTTATAAGGTATTAAATTACAAAATAATGAATCTTTTCAGTTAGCATTTTGGCACATGATGATAGTATTACATTTTATGTGAGAATATCGACCACAGCTCTTGCCCCATAAAACTGCAAACAGAAATTTGTAAGCATTGGCACTAGTTTCACTTAGAAAAAGACACCCATTATGCTCGGATTACAGTTAAGCTATGTATGTACAGCTTGGAGGTTGTCCAGTCGCACGCAGTTCTTTCCCCCGCTCTCTTTTAACATTTCCTTAAGAAGGCTAGACAGTGGTTTCTAGGTTAGATTTTTTTTTCTTCCCTTGGATTTAACTAGAGCAAGGTCTGCAGAGTACAGAGCAGAAGGTCTTCCAGGATTCTTGCAAATGAGGTATTCCTCTGCTGCCAGCTCTGAGGTGCTGGGCCAAGTTCTGCTCTCGCTCACCCCAGAGCGACTGAGCAGCCACCACGTGCGAGAACAGTCCTGTCCCATGAAGCTCCCAAACCCCACGTAACTTGGGGAATCTCAACTTTCTGCTTCTTGTGGCAAGTGGAAAGAAGCAGCTTTAAAGTAAGATTTACAAGCTGACAGTTAAAAGGTTGCCCATTGACAGCAAGCTGGCATGTAAACAAGTTTCTGGTCTCTCTTTGTAAAACTGAAATAATAAGGTTTTTTTGACTCGGAGAAGAGCACTTACTCATGTACCATATATTTTTCTTGCAAATAGGAAGGGGGTTTGAAATGCACCCTCAGCTTTTTAGTGAATCCTTCCCACTCTCATTCCTTCTCTCTCCCATCCCTAAAAACAGCTCTTGTCTCATCAAGTACAATTTTTAACAACCAGTTAATGGTAGGGCAGTGGAGTGGGGGTGCCTCACCTCTCTTGCACAGCTTAGAGAGTTGTCAGAGTTGTTGATGGTTTCACAACCCCCTCTTTGCTTGACAGTGCTGCGGTGTGAAGGATGGTTTGCTACATAGGGAAAACCCTGCCTGTATCAAAGCCTGTAAAATCCCTCTTGCCTCACTTTGCATTTTGATCTGAAGTTATGGAAACAGCTCCTCTGAAATACATACGTTTTATGGCAAGTGTTGAAACAGGCTCATCAGCCAAAGGAAATACGAATTTTAAAAAGCTCTCTAAACAGTTCGGTTCAGGCCTGCACGGGAAGGAAAGGGGCATGGCACTGGCTTTCACTTTGCTTATGGTTAAATGGCAAATACTGATGCTTCTTAAAACACAGCTCATTGCTTCTGTTTGAGGTAAACTTTTCCCAGCTGCTGACAAATTCACTGTAATGGACTGTGCCCTTGTCCTGCCACATCCACCTCATTCCACCAACTAGTTCGAATGATCTGTTCTTGCTTTCACTTTTTTTTCCTGCTCCAAAGTGGTGTTGTCTGAGGGTTTAATACACAGCAAAAATCTCCCAAGCCAGTCTTGTGTGCAAGTTTCTAGTAAATATAGCTGTAACTTAAAGCTGAGATATAATAGTTTGGCTGCTCTCATACTCCCTGCATATAATGAGTTGATCATATACTTTTCTGCAGTAAGAGCCAAAAGCCAGGGGCACTAGATAAGCGACAGTCATTTTAGGGCTAAAATAGAATAATCTCTGGGGTCTGTCTTAGCCTTGGTAAGCAACTGACTTTTTTATTCAAAGTGAATGTAGTGCTAAATAAATATTCCCTTCAAAGCATTAACATTTTTTACAGCTGAATTCTTTTCACACTTTAAAAACCTCCGATTGCTTTAAGTAGTAATCACATTTGATGTGTAGCTTTCAGTATCTCATGAGGCTTGATCTGAGAGACTTAAGATAAATAGTTGAGTGGAAAACATCTGTTCAATTAATATTGTGTCTGTCTTTTTTTTGGCAACATAGTCCTAGAAGTAGCTTTATGCTGTACTGTGGGAAATGTAGATTACCGATCTAACAAGTCGTAACTTCATACTTTTTCAAGTTAAATTGTTTTTCTCATTCATGTGTCTTACCCTTAAGAATGAATCAGCCTGTTAAGGTCAGTATAGCTTCAAATATGAAACAATGGCTGGAGAAATGAACCATCTAGTAAAATGCAATGACATACAGATAGCTTTCCATATATGTCTATAATCTATACCTATAAAAGGAAATGCAGGATATGTAATAAATTAATTGAAAAACAAGAAAACATTGATGTAACCGACTAAGAAAAGAGTGCAGCTAACTTGTTTTACTTACTCTTCTTCTGGAGTTACTTTGAGACCCTCTAGTTTAATTAGTTGACTGTATAGCAAAAACCAGTGAGCAATCACTTAGAAGATCTTCTCTTAAGTGGATGCTCTGACACCAATTGTCTGTATCCAAACAAGCTCTTTAGTAAGGTCAGCACTCTGTGGTTCTTCAGCCGCACTCAATTTCCATTTCCCTTGCAAGAACTCTGGGGTTTCAGGCCCTTTCTTTCAGCTGACTTTATAGTCTAGCCCTTACCAGAAATAGTCACATACAATCTCCTGGGACCTAAAAGCCCAGGTGCAACAGAGCAGTAATGAGCTCTTTACTTCTCCCTAGAGGTGGCATTTAAAATAAATTAAAAGATAGCTTAATCTGACAAAAATGAAACCTCTTATTTCAAACTGTACTATTATTCTTTTCTCTTATTATATTTTCTCTTCTATTACCAAGCAACTGTTTCGCCTACTTTCAAAACAATTATTTAGACTTCAAACCTCTCCATACAATAAATTCAACATGCCTGTATCTAGTAAAACCAGATATTCACTCTTGCAGTGAAATAAGGAAAAGCCAAAAGCTTTTATTATGCCTTTTTAAGCAAACATACATATTGCGTGAGTTTGAGTTAACATATGATGATGCATCTCCAGAAGGCATGAAATACTGGCAGACATCTCTAAGAAAATTAAATTTTCTATTTCCCAACTGGTCCCATGTCAACTGCTGGGGAAAAAAAAATGCCAAATGTTGGCATCTTCTGATTAAAGAAGCTGTTCTGTTCCCTCCTTAGTTGGCACATACGTTGTCACCCATCCATAATCTCCAAAGGGAGATCCGTCGGGATTTTTCTATTTTATGTTTGCCTGTTGCATCTGATGGGACCATCCCAGTATAAGGATTTGTCTACCTGTGTAGTTATCCCCCAGCAACTTTTCTTCATTAACACCATGTGTGAACCCACATATTCTGAAACAACTATTTCACACATGGTGTTAATCAAAAGTTAATGGGGGATAACTCCATGTGTAAACATCTCACTAGAAATGTGATTCAGATGTTGGGTCTCCTCCATTTGTAATAGCCTGGTCACTTATTTCATCCTGTGGTGCTGGTAGTGCAGTCTTTGTTAGAGGTGTCTCAGTCTTGAAAAGAGAATCCATTTTTATCTGGGTTTTTATGTTGAAAGACTTCTGGAAGGATTCTGATGTAAAGTAATAGATGAACGGGTCAAAGCAGCAGTTCATTGTTGCAATGCACAACGTGATTGGGTACATTGTCCTCGCAAACCTCTCCAAGGAGCAATTTGCTATCGCTTGGGACCGCACAAGAGCGTACAAGAAGAGTATGGAATTGTAAGGCACAAAGCACACGACAAAAATGGCCACGTGCACAATGATCATTTTCAATACTTTCTCTTTGTTTGTCCCGATCTGAGACAAGGTGGCAGGTTTCCGGAGAGTCCTGAGAACTAAAGAAGAGCACGTAAGGTTGAGTAGCAAAGGAATTATGAATCCTACCACTTCAATAAATATAGTGATCTTAGACAGATAGGTTTTCCAGATACGTTTGGAAAAACCTTCGAAACAGGTTGTGCTGGTGTTGGAAATGTTGGTTGTGGAGAACAATGAAGCTGAAATTCCACCGCTGAGGACCAGTATCCAAACACCAGCACAGACTATGGCAGAATTTCTCCTGGTCCTAATGGTGCGAGATCGGAATGGGTAGACGATAGCAAGGAAACGGTCAACACTAATGCAGGTGAGGAACAGCATGCTCCCGTAGATGTTAGTGAGAAATGCTGTACCAGAAATCTTGCACAGGCTATCTCCAAAAGGCCAATGCCTGTTGAAATTATAAAAAATTTTAAAAGGCAAAGTGAACACAAAAAGCAAATCTGAAACAGCCAGGTTTGTCATGAAAATGGCTGTTTCGCTTCGCATTTTCATCCGAAAGCAGAAAACAAAGAGGGAGGCACAGTTAGTAATCAAACCAAGGATGAAGACCACGCTGTACACAGCTCCATACAAGTTGTACTTAAAGGAATCATCTGTCAAACAGGTATGATTGTTGCTGTGGTTTCCCATGCCAAGCTTGTGATGTGCTTCCAAAGAACTTCAAAGTCTACTTCAGTGACATCCATAAAATAAGGCAGTGATCTCTTTTCTTCCTGAAGAAACACATTCCAGGAAGGTTGCTTGACGCTTTGCTACCACATCTCCATCACGAATTCTTTCATCCTAAAGGAGAGAGAAATAGATGCCATCAGTCTTGCAACCTGCTATCACCTAAAGTGGCTGTGCAAGAGAACACGTACTCTTTCCTTTCCAAATGAATGGATGTACCAACAAGCCCAGTGATTAGTTTTCAAGGTAGTCTTTATAAATTCCACTATTATTGCGATTTTTCAAAGTTGAACACAGCAGTTACTGTACTCAGCCTTTCCTTTCCTTCCCCCATCGCTCCCTCGTCCTCCTATTGGAAGGACAGTGATCGCTAATTCCAACTTTCCGCTTGGAAAGGTTTTTCTTTAACATTTGAGATGGAATTGGCCCACTGTGTTTGGAAAGAAATCATGGACCCATGATATTGCTCAGGTATGGAATCAAACAGTCTGAAATGTTCACCTAAACTTGTAACAAGACGAGAAAGAAGTTGAGAGTTTTAGTGTTTGCTTTTAACTGTGCAGAAATGAAAGTTCTATGGTTTTTTTCAACCTTTTTTGATGCAAAAGTATGAAAAAAAAACCACCCACAAACCTTGTATTGACAAAGTACTGCTTTGCCTTTTTTCTACTTGAAAATAAGGAGCATCCTTACATGTGTTTTTCAAAGTGAAAAACTGAAATGTTGCATTTCAGAAATGTTTCAAAAGTACTTTCCAAAGTTATGCTTGCCACTGCTGGAAAATGTTGCGCTTTTTTTCCTTAAATTTCTGCAAAAATGGTACTACTTTCAGAAGGACTTTTTTTCCCAATGTAAAATGCTTTGCAAAAAGGGCTCCTCTAAGTTGTACTGACAGCTTCATTTCATTTCTACTCTGTCAAGGTTCAGAACCTGAAATTTGGGAAATCTCATAAACTACACTCTCGTAAGACTTTTGTCCCAATTCAGCAAGCTTTAGAGAAGTGTAGAGTTGAAGTAAGCATGCTGTTTGTTGGAAGTCAGTGCTTTCTGCACTGTCTTGATGTTCTCTTATTGCTATTCTAAGTATTGTTTTTAAGGCCTGTGAGGAAAAGCAATTGGAAAGTCTCCCTCACTGGAGTGAGGAGGGTTTGTGTGTTGGAATGTGGGCACGGCAGTTGGCACATCTTGGAAATGTGGAACAAAGTTGGATAACTAAGGGAAAGACCTTTTGCCTTGTAAAATACAGCAAACCAAATATAAAACAAAGTTTGTAATCTTCTTGTAATCTAAGAAACATCTTAGTAGCTACAGCTATGGGTAATTTAGAGATATAAAACCCTTGTGAAGAGTAGGATCCTTTCCAGAAAGTGATCCTCTGATAACAGTTTCAACAGCAAACATATAACCGAGCAAGCTTGTGTTAAAGGTTGAAATGGCAACATGTAAACAAATAAACTGGGGAAGAAGGCATGGAATCAAGACAATTTGGGATGCAAACTGATCAAAATCAAATGTTTTCCATATGTTTTCCTACTGGAAAAGCTCGTGCTGACAATTGTTCTTGCACGCAGGCTGTCAGGGAGTCAGCTGGTAAAATGTCAAGTGTTGAGAAAGTTGTAATAGCCAGGGCTTTGCCAGATGGAAGGTGCGAATTCTGCCCTCACCTGGGAGTGCCTGGACAGCTGCAGGTTGTACAAAAACCAGCGCTGTGACCCAGAGAGCAGGCAGCACCTTGCCTTTGCACCTTACCGATTAGCTGAACGTAAAGCAAAAGAGCAGGAAGGGAGGATCCCTAAATCTCACTTCTCAAAGATGACTTTCAAATGGCTTGAACCTTCTGACATCCAAAAAGATGACTTGGAACTCTTAGGCCTTTCCTGTCGGGGAGGGTTCATGCTCTCCACAGGCCGCGGCAGTGTCAGGACTGGGGCAGTGAAGTGGTGCTTTGTGCTGGTTTGCTGTTCTGGCTGTGTTTGCTGTGCATGCCTCGAACTACCGGAATTCCCTGTGATTTTCGTAGGCGGCTTTGGTACATGCTCTTCACCCAATTTAGTAAATTCTTCCTTCGTTTTAGTTGCATTTTGAGTTATACATTGTGATGATATCCTGCATTAGCAAATGTTCAAACCAGAAGTAGATACGCCCTTATCTGATTGCTGTTGATTTGTGTGGTAATAACAGAGGAGACCAAGCCCATGTTGGGGCTTTCTCTACAGCACGTGTAAGCAGAGACTTCGTTACGCAAGCTGTACGGGGCTTTGGGGACAGATGGACAGAGTAGGGAATGGGCTGTGTAGAGAAGCAAAGTGTTCCTTGCACCCCTTTGTGCTTTTGCACTCTTCTCAGTGTTTTTCCAACTAAATTCATGGCTAAATGAACTTTGTTGTGAAATGACCTAAAGAAGATACCAAGCACTTAAACTTACGAAAAGGATAGTAGTAAAATCTCAAAGGTGCACTTTCTTTGACTACACAGTAATCCAAATAAGTGGAGTCTCACCTACAAGTTGAAACACCTTTAAGCAAGAACTTAGTTGGATTCAAAAGTGCACATGAGCTCCAACAGGAACAGCTGTGCCTCCTAGCTTAAACCTCAGCCTAACGCATTAAATTCTTGGCTTGTCACTCCCTTTCAGTAAAGAAAGAGAGTGCATGTTATCTCCATCAGAGCAATTTTTGTTTATACTGAAATGTAACCTCCATAAGTAGACCTTTTTCTTCTGCAGTGTGTAAAAACCAGGTGTGCCAGACTCTCCTGGTCCAGTTTTCATGTCTGGGTCCTAACTGGGGAGGTTTGAGAGGGATTGGGTGTCCTTCGAAACCTTACATAGCTGTGTGCCTGGGAGGTCGATGGAAGCCCCACTTTCCAATCTGTGCACACAGTCCGGGATTTTGGCTGTTCCTCAAAACACAGCCTGACACAGCAGGTTTGAAAGGCAGCTTTGAAATGCTTACCTTTACTGCCGACACACATGGTCATTGCCAGCAGCCTGACCCAGATACTCGTTACACGGGAGAAAAGATGCTCGATCACTTGATTCTTTTTTCCCTGCTCTGCATCAGACAGCCACAAGGTCAAATACCAGTTTTTCTGGTGTTATAAGTCTATGGGAATTGCCTGCCAGCCATTGTCTAGCTAAGGTACAGTCTTTAAAATATAGGCCTGTGTTGTTTACCTATCTAACACTGAGGTGTTTAAACAAGTTGACAAGTTGCTTTGAAACTCAGCCATGTGCTTTAAATTCTGCAGCATGAGTCTACGGGTTTAGTTTTCTGAATGTAAAATTCACTTTCCTTCCTTTCCACTCAAGATTAAAGCAGTAGGATGCTCTTCAGGTACACCGCACTCACCGCTGCTATTGCCTTGCTGGGGGAAAAAAAAACCCTAGCAATACATTTTAAAATGCTGAGTGAAGTGACTATGAAGAAACGGCTTTACGAAAAGATGCTCGATCACTTGATTCTTTTTTCCCTGCTCTGCATCAGACAGCCACAAGGTCAAATACCAGTTTTTCTGGTGTTATAAGTCTATGGGAATTGCCTGCCAGCCATTGTCTAGCTAAGGTACAGTCTTTAAAATATAGGCCTGTGTTGTTTACCTATCTAACACTGAGGTGTTTAAACAAGTTGACAAGTTGCTTTGAAACTCAGCCATGTGCTTTAAATTCTGCAGCATGAGTCTACGGGTTTAGTTTTCTGAATGTAAAATTCACTTTCCTTCCTTTCCACTCAAGATTAAAGCAGTAGGATGCTCTTCAGGTACACCGCACTCACCGCTGCTATTGCCTTGCTGGGGGAAAAAAAAACCCTAGCAATACATTTTAAAATGCTGAGTTAAGTGACTATGAAGAAAACGGCTTTACTGTTCTGTATTTCAGGCAGGCCAAAACTTTAAATTCTGTATCTAAAATGGGGGGCAGTATGCAAGGGGAGGAATGCACCTAGCTGTTGTCAGAAGTGGTACCATAACAGAATATGCAGCCTGTTTAATGTGGTAATACTGAGAATATTCTCTCGTAGTGGGGAAAGTACAAGCAAACCTACAGCAGCTGTCGCTTACTCACGTAACCCTGTTAGTCTCAGAGTTATGAAGTGGGGTTCGGCAGAGTAGCTGACAGGGTTTGCTCCCATTTGCTTTTTATTGTAGAGATATCCCGCGTCTTCCATGTACTGAAAATAAAGGAAAACCTCTACGTATTCCTACGGTGCACAAATATCCTGTTTGCAATTCTTTTATTTCCTCCTCCTGGCACCCCAAGAAATCTTCACAACAGCCAGCTTGCAGCTTAATTCAGATCAACTATTTGTTAGTACAGAAAACTACTGCAGGTAAAAAGCACGCTTTAAAATCAGGTTCTGTAATTCTGTTAAGCCCATTCTTTCTGCTTCATACATGTCCCATTCTCCACAAGTCCATCAAATTGAGGTCAGAAAAAACAGTGTGAAGTTTGGGACTGACGTTTTTGCATCTTCACATTTTCTCATACAAGATATAAGGTGAATGTAACTTTATCAGTCTGAATATGTAGGACATCCTCTGTGTGTTCATTTAAATGCAAACACTGCAAAGCCTTTTCTTGTGAGGTCTGATACAGACCAAATGTGAAAACCTTTCAAATCTGAAGGATCTCTTTCTAGATTATCGCTATGTGCACTCAGGTTATCTCTGAATCTTGTGAGACAAGGGCTTTTATAGGTACAGAAGCCAAAAACTGACGGATCAAAAGGTGGGGATCCTGGGTTGGGTTGGGTTTTTTTTTGGGGGGGTGTCTCTGGGTTTTGTCCAGAAATGTCTCTAGGTTATGGCAGCACTTGCTGTGTTTTGATATGGTCTCAGACCCTGACCTTGGAAATAAATAAGTATTCTCCTTGGGCACAGCATGTGCTTTATGCCTTCGCTTGACAAGAACTACATTCATTAGAGGGTTTTCACTTCCCTTTTACTCACCCAGTTGGTACAATGATTGTATGATGTGTAACTCACTCCTACCACTGAGCTCAGGGTTACGGCTTTACAACCACAAACTCTATCATTTCTTCAGTTTCTTGGGGTTTATTTCCCCCCTTCATTCCACTTTAATTATGCAGAAGGCTCGAAAAAGGTTTTGTTGGTTGGGGGGGAGGAGTTTGGGTTTTTTGAAGATTTTTGCATAAATGATAATTCTGCATAAGGCTATAGGACTTGGATTCTTCCAGATTAAGTACTATAGGTAAGGTGAGAGATACTGCAACTGTTTGAATATGGACTTAATAGATAAACAAGAAACTTCTTCTACCTGAAAAAGTAAACATTTCTGACAATTCTATGGCAGTGCTAATGAGGAATTGTAACACCACCAAACTATCATTTCTAAAGGCTTACAGATGGCCACTTGAAAACCACAAAAACGTGAATTCAAAGAAAGCAAAGCAGCGATGGAAAACGCAACAAAACCATCTCACCGCTGAGTTCCCCGCTGCTTTGCCACTCTTGCAATACCTCAGCGCCTGCAACAGGATCTCCACTTACTTTCTCTTTTCAATAAAAGTTTCACTAGTTATTTTTGGTTGCAAAGAACTTTGACAGCATTAACTGAAAGCAGTTATAAGAACAAACCTCCAGTTTGGGGGAACCTGGTAGCTGGCTTTTCCCTTTTTGAGGCTGACAGGGCAGTAACTGCGTTGCACAGCGGTGCTGGCTCCGTTTTCCCAGTGCCAGCAGTGAGGGCTTATGGAAAGCTGTACCGGCAACAGCAGGTGTTGCTGGACCCGGCTGCTGCTGCGGGGAAATGGCTGGGGATGGGAAAAGGCTTGGGACACCAAGTTTGGGGTTGGCTTTTAAATTTGACCAGCTTGCTGAGTTGCTGTGAGCTCTCTATCCTCCCCAGAGCTTCTTGCAGTTTCACAGTAACCTTTGCCTACGTTTCTTCCCTGGTGCGGTAGGAGCAGGAGAAAGGGTGGGATTAGACAGTGGGAAACGAAGCAGCTGCCTGTAAACAAAGCACTATTGACTGTATGAAGCGATGGAAAGTAGAAATGCTTTAATCTCTTTCATTTACTAATCCTAAGTGATGTATTTGAGAACAGTAGGAAAGAACGAGACAGGAGTGTGACTTTGAAGTCCAGCAAAGGTTTCTGTAGCTTCAAAGAGCCATTCTTCCCTGCGTTTTATCAGAGTGAATGCCTAGCCAGTATGCTGGGTAAAAGGGGGACGTTTTCTGATGATTAGCATAAAAGACAAGCAGGAAGGCTCTTATTCATGGCTTTGACACTTATTGTGCAAGGATCTTCAATACCATCAGTACCTTCATTCCCCAGTATTTGCTGTGAGTGTAGTAACATCTCCCGCACCTGGTGGGAAGGTGAAATCCTCAGTTACTCATGATCATTTCAGTCAA
The DNA here is from genome assembly GCF_000699145.1 of Aptenodytes forsteri. Classification (NCBI taxonomy): domain Eukaryota; kingdom Metazoa; phylum Chordata; class Aves; order Sphenisciformes; family Spheniscidae; genus Aptenodytes; species Aptenodytes forsteri. The sequence goes on along the minus strand of NW_008796193.1, from coordinate 2,125,247 downwards.
TCAGCTTTCACTGTCTGCTTTTCAAATCGTCTTTGATAGAAGAAAAACAAAACACAGGAGCCTGTGGGGCATTTCCCTTTGCTCAGCCACCAAGAGTGAGCCCGGGGACCCGCTGGGATTAGGTGGGAGCGCGCCGGCCACTCCTTTCCTCCCTGCCTGGGATGGCTTTGGCTCTCCGGGAACCTCACAGACCCTCCAAGTTCAACAGCTACTTTCTGTTGCCTGGAAGTCAGCGAATGAATTGCAGCAGGACCCCAATTTAATTCTTCTCCAAGATGGAGTGGGGAAGTGGAAACCTGAGCCTATCGGACCTAATCCTAAAGGCGCTCTCCTTTTTTCCTCCTTTTTTCTTCCCTTTTTTTTTTTTTTTTTTTTTTTTTTTTTTTTTTTTTTTTTTTTTTTTTTTTTTTTTTTTAATTGGTCAGGAGTGCTGATGTCTCCTAACTGTCCTTTGAGACTTACAAAGCATTTCCTGCTCATGGTGACTTCTCTGTGCTGTATCTGTTTTGTATTGAGCTAATTAAAATGTTTCCTTCTGAAGAGAATAGTGAACTGACTTACCCCATATTCAGACACTGATCCTCAGGGCATGACTCTCTTTTTGTTTTCACTGAGAATGTCTCTCTCCATTTACATCACCCCTTTAACCCTTGACGCGCTTTGTCCTTCCCCATCCACTGCTGCCTTCAGAGGGTCTGGTCCACAGCCCAGAGATGATGGAATTCACCCCAAACTTCCCAGCGAAGTTTGCATTATTTTACTCTTGTAAGAGGGACTTTTTTGCTTGCAAAGGAACCTCATTCTGGTGATGGAGGACGGTATGAATGCTGCTTTTTTTGACCCTCAGGTGTCTCACTAAGGGGAGACTGCTTTGTAATAGCATTGCTAGATTCAATAGAGATCCTGATAAGAGAAGATTTAGATGCAAGAAAAAACTGATGAACCAATGAAAAGCAGAGTTACACTGTTTGACCCAATACTTGAAGATTTACAGGTTGTTTTCACTTCAGGAGTAGAAATTGGTGATGGAGGTAGCTGTGTCTTTGATGTAGCCCTGTTTATTTACAAAGCGTGGTTAAGAAAAAAAAAAATAAAAAATAAGAGAGTCCTGTTTCCCTGAACCACTGGGGAATCCAACAACAGGACTCGGTTTATTTGCTTACGGTTCCAAAATGCTTTCCAGTCAGCGTCCTGCCCAAAAAGCTTCCTTTCTTTGCTTTCTCTGACACAATTTCCAGTGGTTCCTTGGTGATTGCTTGACTTTTTGGCTCCTTGTTGCCTTTGCTTGGCTCCTCGTGAGGTGCCTGCAGCCCCATGAAGCTCTCCTTTCACCCAAGCCTTGTTTGACTGCTCTCACCCAGGGCCGTGGCTCCAGGCTGGTCCCTCTGCAGTCCCTTTGCTGAAGCAGGAAAGCTGAACTTTCACCTCTGTTTATCCAAAATTACAGGCTTTTTTTTTTTTCTTCCTTGCATACATTAGCACCAACAGGCTTCCATCCATCCGTCAGCACCACAGCACAAACACCTATTTCAGCTTTTGCGAGCTGAACTGGGTGCAAGGAGGTGCGGCTGGTTTCCTTGCGGGTGCAGAGCAGAGTCCTTCAGCAGCGCAGAAGGCAATCCGTACTCTGCTCCGGTGCTCAGGACCTTGAAGGATCTGTGCCCTACATTTATTTACTAGAAGGATTTGATAAACTGGGGCTTTGTTCTCTCAAATTGCTTTATTCTGGGGGGAAAAGGGGAAGGTTTGAGAACTCTCTCCTGACAGCAGTATGGTCTGGGTGGGTATCATCAGCCCTAGTTTCATTTGCTCCAGCGGTCTGGCCTCTGAGCGCTGGAGCTCCATGGTCCCCTCCCGGAGCTGCTGGGCTTCAGTGGGGTGAAGCCTCCACCCCTCCTGTTCTCCTTGGTGCATGTTTCTCAGCAAGAAACTTTTGCTGATTTGGGGGCATGACTGGGGTTTTCATGTCATCTCCCTCATCATTTCCCCTAATGGGGAAAAACATTAAGGTCTTGAAAAATGTTTAGTGGTGTATAATGAAAGGATGTATGAGGAAGTACAGCATACAGCTACACTATTTTTCAGTAAGAACTACAGAGGGCAAATTTGCACTAATGTGTTAAATAAGAAATTACTTTGCAATGCAAAAATATCAGATCTCAGCCACCGAGTGATGTTTCTGTAGTGAAGTTTCTTAGAAGTCAGATTTCTAATAATGAGAGAAGGGGAATGACATTTTGGCATTGTATGAGGGATGCTGCTTTTACTGCTAAATATGGTAATTTCCATTTATCATGTAAAAGCAAACGTATGCTGGGGCGCAAGATGGTGCGTTATCTGAAGGTTCAAAAAATTAAAATGGGAATATTATTAGATGAAAATAAGAGCTTCTTTTGTGGCTGTCTATTTACAGGTATAATAGGTACTCAGAATATTATGAGATCATGTTACGTACAGAGAAAGCAATCTGCTTTGTTGCTAGCATGCACCTTTGTCTCTGCACTTAGGGACTGATGAATGTCCTTCAATTTCACTTGCCAGGATAGAGACTTTCCTTTTTCTACAAAACCAAACCATTACAAAAAATTCAGAAAACTTTCCTTGCAGCTGGGGTCAGCTAGGGCTAGTTTGGCTCTGAAGTGGTGTGGGTCTTTTACCCCCTTTTATGGGACTGAACTGAGAAAATGGTGCATAGAGGAAGTCTTGTAGAGCCACTGTCTGTTCTTGTGAATAAAGAGCTCCTCTTTTCAAGGAGAGAATTTGCCTTTTGTGAAAGGTGGTGGCTCCCCTTCCCTGAGACTAAATCGGATCCTTATTTACGGAGGAGGAGCAACGTGTGAAGGAGCAGAGTGAGTCTCTGCACGCACGCTTGACCTGGAAAGACCTATTGAGGCTGGATGCATGCTCCAGGAGCCATCCTCACCCACCCCAGCCCGTGGACGGCACGGCTCACCAGCATCTCATTTGTGATCCTGGAGCACTGAGAGATCCATCACGCTGGGACCACTGCGTCATCCGTGTACACCTGGCCAGCAACACTCAGACATCGGTAAACAGAGCCCCGACACTCAAATATGCTTTAACCAGACTTAGCTACAGCCTGCACAGATGCATCACAAACATCAGCATAAATATATATATGGCTGCAAGCAGCCACGCTGTAAAGTGCCAAGGCAGTACCACGACAACTGAGTCCCAAATTGTTTTGCCATGTACTGCTCTCCCCGGGGAGCAATCTTCTCCCACCCTCTGTTCCAGAAGTAACATACCCTCTTACAGTGCACCCTTTTCCCCAGGATCTGGCCCAAGTTTTGGGTAAAAGTGCCTTAATTCCTGCTCTTGTGCTCCAGCCATGAGGTCACAGGCTGGAGGAGGGCAACCATCTTACAGCTGGGAGTGCATCCTTTCTCTGGCACAAGCTGCAGCGCTCAGGCACGGTGAATGTTTTGATTGCTGCTTGTCAGAAAACTGGGAGGTGCAGGTTTTCACATTTTTTTGTCTCGTTACAATACTCTGAATGAAAGTGAATGGGTAGTTGCGTTCAGGCATTAGTTCTGACTGTCTGCGTAGAGCTGAGCTCCTAACTCCAGAATTTGAAAGACACTGAGTTTTATCAATTGACCTAACCCCAGTTAAGGAGGAGTCTCATTTTTAGTCTCAAAGGATTAAAGTGAAATATATGCTCAGCCTCCCCCTCCTTTCCTCCCTCCCATGTTTTTCAGAACTCTCCTTTAAAATTAAAGGCTTTGAACCCCCTAAAGTAGCAAGGTTAGTTTCCTGCCTGTTTTATTTTGGATTTCAGGATGCTAGTAAGGGAGAGAAGATGGAAGAGTGCTACGAGGGGGGAATATCCTTATCACTGACCTGTGAACTTTGCACTTCCCATCCTCTGGGTTTTACTGTTCTGTTCATGTAGGGGAGCAATACAAAAACACAATTGTCTCCTCTCAAACAAAGATTAAGGAGTGTCATTAAAAACCCCAAACTTTTCTTGCAAATTCTTCTGCAGTGGGCTTATATTGTATTAAATCCTATTTCTTCCAAACAGCTGCATCTTTAGATTATGTTATTCATCATTCATTTTACTTCTGACGCCAGTTTTTCTATCTGCTTAGAGCTGTATTTGCATTTTTCTCATGGAATTTTGCCACTGAGCTTAAAAGAAGTAGATTTTGGCCATAAATGAAAGCCAAAGTGATAAATAAAATTTTTAAGTTTTGCAGTGTAATATATATAACTTATTTCCTAATTTTTAATATGGTTTGTAGGAACCGGATCTCACGCTACATGAAGCTGAAAGCATGTATCAATGTAAGCTGAAAGTCTAAGTTTATGCCACATTTATATACAACCCTTTCTTAAGCTTATATTAAAGTGCCTTTATGACACTGACTTCCAGTACAAAAAAAAAGCCCTAACGAAGGGATATTTTTTGCAAATCTGAAACAAACAACAGGGATAGAAAAGTCCTTAACTTGTCATCCGCAGTGACACAATGAGAATGACGATGTGAATTATAACGATTTCCACGGCAACAGTTTGGAGGAGTAGCTCACATAGTAATTACTTTCCAAAAACTTGGCAATAATCTTTCTCACTTTAAGCAGAAACATTTGCCTCCCCCATCGCAACCATAGCATAGCTCAAGTAAGAGGAATGAGATCTGCCCGTATAGAAAAAACATTGCTAATCTCCATTGAAATGTACAACTCGAGCCCATCCCCAGCTAGTTTTATCCCACAGATTTCTCTGAGCCTTCAGATATCAGAAAACACTACAGTCCTTTTTTCAGAGCTGACATTAAATCTGGATGCTTTTCTGTTGAGTTAGAAAGTGAGGAAATAGAAACTTACCACGGCAGAGCAGCCGGGGCTGAGATCATGCCCGCGGCTCGGCAGATTTCAGCCCGATTCTTCCCTGACAGCCCACATTTATCCTTTTTGTGTGCATGGAACACAAGCCGAGTTAGTCCCACGCGGAAGATCTGCGTGCTCGACTTTCTAAAAGTTTACCCATTCATCTTTAAAATCTAAAGCGACTGGCAGTTGTCTGCCTTCCTTTGTTCGGAGAGGAAACAAAACTGCTGAATGCTGCAGCCATCATGTCTTGGGAAACGGGACACAAGAATGGGCCCAATGTCTGGGCAGGGTCTGTGGGCAGGGGGAACTCTTGGGGGTCTCGATAGGAAACGCTTTCCATTGGGCAGGGATGTATTATTAGTGTCTGAGCCCGCCCCGCGCTCTGGGTCTCTGCTGGGTCCCTCTCGCGGGGCTGTACTCCCTTCCAGAGCGTTGCCCAGCCCAGGCAGCTCCCGGTTCAGAATTAGCAGCTTAAGGACAGCCCGACAATGGGTAACGCGGATTTCCTGAGCAATTAGCTGGCGGACACAGCCTGCGAGAGCGTGCCCGCGCCTCCACGCCGAGGATGGTAATGAGCAGGGGAAAAGCTGTTTAAATCTCGGATTTTCCTTTGCATGGCTGTAATTATTTTTCCTTCCAATTAAAAAAGCGAGAAGGAGAGGGGGGAGCTGGGGATCGGGAAAGCATTGGCTAAGACTAGGAAGCTGCAAAGCAAAGCTGGCCATAAAAGTAAAATATCTTTCTAAACAGATTTAGAAAGGGGTTGTTTTTTAGGTCGGGGTTTGGTTGGGTTTTTTTAAATCTTCTCAAAGGAGCTGACTAGAACAGTCTGGACTCTTGTCCCCCAGCAGTTTGCTCTGAAAGCCCTGGGTTCCTGCTGGAAAACCTGTAGGCTTTCAAATGTTTAGGGATGTAATTAAAAATACTCCGGGGAAGCACGGCTGCTTTTGCCTGTGTAGCTCGCCCTGAGAGCTGCTGCTGCCTTTCAGTGAATCTGCCTTCCAGCAGAGCCACTAGCTAAGAGCTTTTTATTTTTATCTCTTACCTTTAATATCAGCCCTTCAGCTAGGGGAGAGGATCTTCTGGCAGCAGGAGTAATGCAGCAGACTACTTATTTGCCTCAGCCTGTTTATGCCGTGGAGCAGCCGGTGCCCTTTTATTTCTTTTTCAGCCCTCTCCAGTTCCATAGGTTTGAAATCCTGAGTCTGCTTTTAAAGCCCAGCCTCCCACCTAACGTGTCTCGCTCGCATTGTGTTTGTCTCTCCTTTCCTCCACTCTTCTTGGCTGTTCCCACAGGCAGCCAAGGCCAGTAAACAACTCATTGTGAAGCTGGAACGAATGTTATTCCTTGGGCTGGTGGCTGATGCAGCGGTCTCTGACTCGCTTCTGCAGCACACCCAGCTGCCACAGGCTTTTATCCAGTCGATGCAAATAACTTCCTGAATATCTCATGTAACAGCCGAACTCCAGTCTGCAAAACCTCATCCTCTGAGGGCTCACGGTTTAATAAAACATAAAAACATAAGCGTGGATTTGGACTGAAAATGGTGAAGGTGCAGATGTTTCCTGCTCCTAATGATCCAGGGTCCATTTTCCCTTTTTTAGCTGGTAAAGATGACAGACAATCTGGGTAAATTGTGAAGGGATGGCCAAAGATATCAGCCATCGCCGTCACTGCGTGCAAATGTGGGGGTGAGTATGCGGGCTGGGAGAAGGCTCAAGGTGCAAAATCCACCGGTATCACCAGTAAACGTGCATACAGAAATCGGCTTTGGCCCTTCATGGCTTGTGGGCGTTTTCAGGCTGGCTGCATGGAAATCCTGATCCCTCGGGTATAATGCAACTGCTTTTCACACCCTGAGGTCTATTCTTATGCGGGTGTGAGTGCTCTCAGTGGGTACCGATTAAACAACATGTCTGCATTTGAAATCACCCTTTTTGGGGAAAGAAGTGTGGTTTGGATGGTTTGAAGCTGGGTGTACTGATACAGATGAGAACGAGCACACTGAAACCCTTTGCAGATAAACATCCTGCGTCTCAGCTTTCAAAACTACCAGTCGCTGGGCAAACCCATTAGAGGGGAGACTTATTACTCCTTGAAGATTAAATACGGCATAAATCTTAAAACAAAACAAAACTTCTGTGCTTCTTACAGTATTTAGTCAGAATGTGGCAATTGTGCCAATTTTGATGCTGTTGGAATTTAACCAGGCAGCTGTACCTATCTGGGGTGTTTGCGCTCTCTCTAGAGTTATTGGTTTAATTAAACACTCCTAACAAAAGTCTTCAGCTGTTGTGAACTTCAAGGTCTCTCAGGAACTCCTCCTTATAACGTTACCTCTAACCTAACAGGAGGCTGGGGATGGTATTTTTGCCCTTTATGGAGTCCATCCTTCTAAACCATCGTAGTGGTTCCAACTTTGTATCCAACCATGGTTGCCACTGAATTCAAAAGCATCTCTAGTGAGCAGGTTATTCAGTCACCGGTTACTTTGGGTTTTTTCTTTGAAAAGGAACATCTTTTTCTGCTAGCTATAGCCAAAACTAGAAGCTGGACAAGTAGAACCTCTAGGTTGACCCGTGATGCTACTCTCCAGCCTCTAGAGATCATAAAAAAAAAATTCTCAGTTTTCCCATATGGGACACAGAAAGGTTTTGTTATTAACGAGAAAGAAAATGTCCCCAGAGCAATATATTCCTGCTTCCCTCCAAGACACATTTCACAAAGCGATACACATACGCCTTTACCTTCTCCACACCAGTTTAAATAGGCCAAATGCTGTGCTATCAATGTACTCTGTATATTTTTTTAAATAAATAAAGTACAAACATTTCCAACAAAGTACCCTTAACATAGGTTTATTTGCCAAACATGAAAGAAGGAGGTGGCTGCCTCTCTTCTTGGTTACAGTTACAGGCAAGTGTTTTCTTTAAAATGGAAAAACAATGAATAGGCTCCTCGGCTCTTCATCTCTCCTCTCTGCACAACTCATTTGCTGTCCCCACCCTGATCCCATGGTGTTCATCTTAGACTTGGGACAGGGTGGGATTTAGTGAGCTCTCTTTGTTAAAACATTGGCAGTACATCAATAATCTCTAGTTATTTTGGAAAACAAGGGAAACTGGACTGCTATCTCATTGGAAACTATGGCTGCTGAGAAGGCATAACATGTTTAAGCAAAAGTTTTACCCCCTGTTTACAGTACTCGGATTTTCTGCTTGTGCGTAGGAACCCTACTGATACGATACTTCTGTTATGTTTTCGGTTGTCTATTGTGTCAGTGGTCTGGTGGCTTTTGGACTGGCATATGAAATTTCCATTTATTTCAGCCAGGCAGGAATATCTGAATTTAAGGAAAAATTTTGCCCAGAAGACTAGCATATTGCATTTCCGGATGATTAACGCTTAATTCTTCTGTTGTCAAACGTACTGATTATTTTCAGTCAATTGATGCTTTATTGTGCCAAGATTCCTACCTCAGGGCACTTACCAGCACTCAAAAGGAGCCAGAGAGCAGAAACCAAATCAAAATTGCATTTTAAAGGCCGCTAGAATATATATGATAGAGACGTTAGCTTTTCCCTTTCCTCCTCTATTCATTGGCAAGGCTTGTTTCCTTCCTTTGCTTTCCTACAACAGGAGACTTAATTTGTCATTTGGGAGCTAAATATTGCATGGCTTTAGTTCATCCTGGTACGGCAGCACATATCAGATGTTCTGAGGCCCCGTGGAGCCCTCCCTCCCGTAGAGAAGAGTCTGTGAACAAGCTGCAGTGGTCAAAAGGAACCATCCGGGAGTGCCTTCACGGCACCAGAATGGTTTGGAGACCCTGCTTGGGGAAGTGGCTAACCTCATGTTGCCAAAATACCTACTCCTTGAGCTTACAAACTCGGTTGTATTTAGAAATTTTGGTTGTCTGCAATACATCCATATGATGTCCTGTATCATTTGCTCATCCCACGAGGCACACAGCTTCCTAAGGTTTTAAAGCACCAGCTTTAGGACTACGGCTCCCACCCTACAGCAGCTCCAGTGGAATAAGGTTAATGTCTGGGTGACCCCGAAGGAAACATTTGGAGGATTAAACCAACAGGTTCAATTCCATTAGAACAGAGTATTTCATTTAGATGTACCCCAGGAAAGCTAAAGGAAAAAATCAGTAATACTGACATTTTCCTGGGGGGGGGAAGTCACTTTACAGAAACCACGGTCTCTGCTGGAAAAGATTTTGAAGGAAACTTCCTGAGCAGTTGTAGCAGAACCCTTCAGGAGCTCACTAAAGCTGCAGTGTTTACTAATGTATAATGGTTTGTCAGTGCTTCCATTGGAAATCCTTTTTGAAGAGTTTTATAACAAAGCCATAAAAAATCACTTTGGAATCAAATGGAAATGCAAAGCCTCATCCTGTTTGTTTGTTTGTTTGTTTTAAATATGCATTTAGAAGGACCTTTTTTTAATCATTTTAAATGCTGTAGAGAGATGGCAAAAAAAAAAGGCAAGTGCCCATTTGAATCAGTATCCTTGCAATTTTAAGAAGGCCTCATTTGAAAACCCTGGTTTGTTAATTTACCAGCACTTAAAGTTCCATTACTTTCCAATCCAACAGGAGTTTTTGCTAATAAATGACAGGATATTTCTTCTCCAAATGTTTAGTCAAATTGAAGATTTTCGGGGGCGGGGGAAAGTGCTGCTCATGCCAGCGCAATGACTGAGTGTCCAGAAAGTCCCTGCTACTCTCGGTGCTGACAGTTTTCTAGTGAACACAGTCTGCTAAAACACAAATACGGTCCATCCAGGTAAGGACTGGATTAACCGATTAATCTGTGATTTGTTTCTCTGATTTTTAGACCCATCCAATAGCAACTATTTGCGTTCTCGTGAGTCCTGAGGGCCTTTCTTTATTAAATGCAGTTAACTCAAAGCAAAGGCATTAGATTAGGAGCTGCTGAAATGTGTTTCGTGTATAAAAAGTAAAACAGAAATTCGTACTGTTTGCTAGGTCGGGCAAATAGAAACCTCTGGTGGCACCAAGTGCCTGAACCTAAATATTCCTCCAAACCATGCATTTTTTCCTAAACCTTTGCTTTTCTTCATCATCATCAATAAGCTAGAAGAATGTCAGTCTTTTGGACAGTGTCCCCTCCGTGCCTCGAGGCACGCCTCTCCCTTTGCTTTCCATGTTTTGCAGTAATTTAACCGGGCTCTTCCAAGTGTGTCTCAGTAGTTTCAGAGTCTAATTTTTCTTGTCGACGGAGAAGGGATTCATTTTGCAGACTCCCCACTCATTAGTCATTTTCCCCATAACGTGGAGCAATTTCCAATTTTGCATGACCAAATCTAGCCCATAATGTCTCCCTTCAGAAACTACATCCAGGAGTTACTTCAGGCAAGAAAGAAATACCTGATTCTTCTCTCCCCCAGAATAAGTTCAGAAACTCGCTCTGTCCTAATTTGGTGTGGGATCTGGGCTCCTTGATTCTTTTTACACAGTTCAAAGGGACTGCTTTTCAGTTCTGCATGCTTCAGAGTCCCCGCTTTAATAAACAGGCGGTAATGTATACCATTGTTTTGACAAGAGGCACCAGTTATGCCGAAATCTTATCCCCTGGAAAACGGAGCAGGTGTTTTCCAGCAAAGCTGCTGGGCTGCCTGCGTGAGCCGCCGCCAGCGCCAGCTGATGAGGAGCCTGATTTCAGAGTTAAGTGACATTGCTCCTGTCGCGGTGGAGGATGATGTTTGAATGTGTCCAAGGGGAAGCTGAGAGGGCTGCCTTTGTCTTCCCATGGTGGGGAGCAGAGCAGGTTTCTACGAAAAGCGGGTGAAATAGAGTTGCTTTATTCTTTTTCTGAATCCCAGTGATAGACAACCAATGGCTTCTATTCCAGGCATGGTGGAGCCTGGGTTTTTTTAGCAGGGATAGCCCTGTTTGACTGGTGTGACTGGACCTGCAGCAGCTGTCGGTGTCAGCAGGAGGTACCGTACCTGTATTTCATACAGCACAGCTTCCCTGGGCTGAGGCTGTGGGGCGGCTGTAGTCAGACCGTAACGCGGCATTGGTAAGTGCTGGCGTTTTACTGCAGGAAACTTGAGTTTCACCAAATGAATTGGGAAGGATGAAGAGCTACGATGCCAGGAAGAGCCACTGCAGAGCAGTTAACGAAGAAAGCAGAGAACAACTGACGATGTGGGCCAGTGTTGGCTGACTTCCCCATGCAGTAGCAGGGACAGCATCTCAGAGCACGGCAGCGGAGGGATATTAAGTTTCAATAAAATGAACCCAAAGGACATGAGAAGCCAATAAATATGGTCTGTGTTCTGATGGCAAAAAGTCACAGTTTGAAAGGAGCCTGGAGCACCTAAAACAATTGAAGGCGCAACCAGGCAGGAGCTTGCAATTCTGCTGTGCATGAATGGAAGGAAGAAGCAGCTGAATATCAGGAAACATTTTCTAACAATGCGGACTAATAGGCGTTGGTGGAGGCTCCCGAGGGAAGTGGTAAAAGCCCACATGGGCTGAATAATAGAAAACTAGACAAAACCATAGCGTACATATACTGGAAAGAAATCCTTCAGTACAGTGATACACAATTCACAATACCTAGTGGACATTGCGTTGCTATTATTAACAACATCTTTAAGATGCATTTTTTGATACACAGATTTAGAAGAGTTCTTGCACACAAGGAGGCTGCAAACCTTCTGTACAGGTCCTCTCCCTGTGAGATGGGTGGTAGAGAAGGGGGAGAGGGGACGCGCTGCCCGGCACAGCCCTGCATTTCCCAACAACATGAAGCGGTTGTCTCAGCTATCCCTGTCCCTAGGAGGAAGCCTGTTTTCTGCATTTTCATAAGAAATCTCAATTAACCCAGGTCCCGCTCCCTCTAGAGGGCAGCTGCTTCCCTTAGAACTGCTTGGGAGAGTGATCTCCCCACCAGCGCATTCTGGTTCCTACTTTACATGCAGTGAGTTTTGGGGGCTTGCAGGACTTTGGCTGTGCCGCAGACCGCAGGGTGATGCCGGGCGATTCGCAGCCCCATCAGGCTCCCCCCACCTCCGGCACTGCGCCAACCTCCATGGCCGTATTGCCAATGGAGAACGGAAACGGAGCTAAATTAGTAAAATTCATCATGCTCTGTAGCTTCACTGTCTTGGGAGCTTCTTGCAGCATCACAATATACAACAGCATAGCTGTTATCAGAGAATTTATTGATGAAAGAAATATGCTAGAATGGATGAAAAATTAAATATTTCCAATTTTTATTAGCATCCAAGCCATTGCGGTACCTAGGAGTTGGTATAGCCTGCGGTTCCCCCCGGCTTCTCAGTGGATGACCCTTTTGAGTATCTTAACCCAAAAGAAGACTGTTTTGAGCATGACTAATACCCGGCTCCACAGTGAGGTGTGTGCCACTGCGCAGGGCTGTGCCACATGCCAAGGTCCAAACCTTCGCGCTGTACTTCTCTCCTAGGGACTGTGTTAGTAAAGCATATTAACGGAGCTAATCTTGCCAAGCTGTGTGCTTTTCTGTTGCACAAACCTACAGTCGGACAGTGTTATGCAAATCAAAGCGGTATTATTTGTGTTGCACCACCACTTAACTCCTGCTCTCTACCAGCCCATTGTTGATAGTGCTTTGGCATCGCGTCAATCTGATTGCAATTAAGCTTTTTACAAAGCATCATTCAAGGCTGTCTGTTCTGGTTTCGATTGTTCGTGCTCTGAAAGGTTCTACACAATGGATGTTCTGGGGAATATGCTACCAGCTGTGTTGGTAATGCCCTTGTCTGATAGTTTCGATAATTTTTTTGTGACTCATGGGGTCTATTTTGGTACTAACTTGTTTGTTTTTCTGATTGAAAAGTGATTTCTGAGGAGAGAAGAGTACATATTTAATGCCCTAGGGTTATGCATTTTTTTTCTGAAGTCTTTTTCTATCCACAAAAGACTGCCTTAAGGTTTCTTCTACTAGAGACTCAGAAAAAATGCCTGTGTTCCTAACGAAAGCAGGATGCTATGTGTAGAAGAGCAGTAAAGAGGAAAGATTCTGATACAGATATCAAGGACTAAGTGTGTTGCCAATACATAAATGTAAAAATAAAATGGAGCCTGCGTTTCATTTTGGAAATAGTCTGCATTTCCAGCTGAAACTTTCTGCCTTGGTTCAGCAGTCTGCAATAAAGCAATTATGACCACGTACTGAGAATGAGCATACAGTCTCTCTCAGCTTGTGAGCAAATGTGGGAAGGCAGCAGCATCCAGCCAGGGACTGTCTTATTTGGGGAAGGTCTGTACCTTGGGATGCCCCCTCCTCATGGAGAGTGGCCGGTTTCTTAGGTTTAAACTTGGGATGCTTATTTTCCATTACATTCTTTCATCCTCTTCTGTCTCAGGACATTATTTTGGCATTTGGGGTGTGGTTTTTTTCTGCGAATGACCTTAATGGGCAGGAATTAGGCTGGTCAAGTCTCCTTTTTACATCAGCTTATAGAGAATACAGAAACTTTTTCTCCGCCATGCTCTGCGATTCTGACGTCCTCCCCTGCTTGCAGTCCACCTAACCCAGAAACAATAGGAAAAAGATATTTCTTTAATGTTTGACTGTTTGACCTAGCACAGGAATTGCCTATTCCAGGCTCTCTCCAGTGTTTCTTGTTTCTCTCTACTTTGCCCTGGACCATTATATTTCACTCCATAAGTCTCTGAACTGCTATTTGCATCTGTGCTAAAGCAACATAAAATAAACGTCAGGTATGAAAATATAAGTATTGGCCAATTTCCTTTTATTTTAAACTAAAGGCAATTTGCAGTAATTTAGTGCGAGTTGAGCATATCAAGGTTTCCCTGACATGAGAGAAGATCCCTCCTCCGTTTGATTGAAAAGCCTCATGTACAGAGGGACAGGAACCAGCTCCCGTCTGAGAGCACCTGTATCTCCTTGGTAGCCTGCAATGAAACGTCTCCTTGCGGATGGCCCCAAAATGCCTCCAAAGTGCCCATCAGGGAGCTCTCAAACCCCTCCCGGGGCACCAGGACCTGACCTTTTTCCTGCCAACTCTCCCTTTCTCCAGGACCACATAGCCTCCAACAGACACTTGGCATCCACTGGAAGTTGCAAATTAATCCCAAAGCTTCTAGTTCACAACCCAAAATTCATGCTCAGGCTAACGCTGAAGAAACATGGCTGAGGAAGGCGTACTGCACGCTGCACATCACCAGGTGTCCTCTAGAAAGTGAATTCAACCAGTTTGTCATGGAGTCACCTGGAGAGAAGTTATTAATGGGCCAAGCACAGCTCACACTCCTCAGTGATAACTTCCACCAGCAAGGAGGCAACGGCAAATATCTGATTACACATCCCAGTGGCATATTTGTCAAGGCTTAGCTTAACAGTCTGCCACTGATACAGGACAAGCTGTGCAGCTTGTGAGGTTCAGAAGTACGGATGAGTCCAAACAACAGTTTTGAACTGAACTTTCCTTCAGATGTGGGGAGCTCAGGGCACGCGTCTCAGCCTGAGCCACCTTGGAAACCGTATCACCAGTGCTATGATTTAAAATACAGAGGGGTGCTGTTAGCAGATAACAACAGATGGTCTCTCTTCGCTTCCTTGGAGTGCCCAAGGAGGGCTGCAGAGAGGCTCAGGGTGTGACACCTGGACACCGCTCGGCTGCTGCCAACAGGTTGTGGTACAGACAACGCAGATGTCATGTCCTAGCCCCTGCCATGCTCCAAGGTCTGAGGGTACAGGGACAGCAGTGCCTCGGGATGCCTGTCGTGATGAATATTTCAATTTCTGGTACAAGGCTGCCATGGGGCGCTTCAGCACAAGTGGAGAATTTGTTCCAATAATAATGACTTTCTGAGACCCATTTGCAGCTCTCAGCTGCTCATCACATGGAAAGACCCGGTGCCCAAGTCACACAGTGACTGAGACCCAGTGGTCCTTTTAGAGGAGATGGGTGTTTCTGCAGTGCCATCAGGTTGAAAAAAGAGCACCAAGATAAATAAATACAGAAGATGTACTGAATAAAAGCTGCTTTTCTGAAAATGTTTTTACTCCTGAAGGAGGAGGAGCTTGGAGAGGCAGCCTGCCATGCCAGGAGAAAGGCCACCCTGTCTAGGAGCTCCCTAGATAAGAGTAGAAATCCTTGCATAACGTTTCCCTTTGTTATCAGAGCGGAAGAAGCACTTTTAAAAGCATTGTTTTTACAGAGGAAAGCAACACCAACAGGGCAATGACTTTTTTTCTTTAACCTTTTCTCTGTTGACTCATGATGGCCTTCCAAGCCAAGTCTTCACCCACCACCACTGTCCCTTCACCCGTCTCTGCCATGGGCTCTCCCAGGGCTCTCTTTGGGTTTGATCAGTTCGTGGTGCAACTCTTCAAATCTAGGAGAGGTTTTTGCTTTCATGCTCTCCTCTCTCCCTGGCCTGAGCCTACCCACCTGCCTGGGACACCATGTCCTCAGCCCCTGCCCGTTGCTTCCCATCACCGTGGCCATCTCGCACGCTCTGCCATCTGCTCTCAGGGCACCGAGTCCCTTGCTTCGCTGAATGCAGCCTGTGCACAGGTTGCTGCACAGGAGAGGCTGGTGCTCTGTATTTGTTACTGGGGCTAAATGTTAGCTAATTTGTTCCCTCAGCAGAGTTGGTGCCCCGCTGGGTCTCGGTCAGGATAGGGTTCACACCAGACTGCGTGCCTCCTTCCATAAGATGCTCAGCATTTTGACTGAAATTTTCTTGCAATTCAGTGCCCTGGGATTTAGTTGCCAAAGTGCCAGAGCCCTTGTGAAACCAGCTGCTCCTCTGAGATTTAACCATATGCAGATGATCCCTTCCCTTCTGGTTTTATGCATTATCTGGTACCACAACAACAGAGGTTACACGTAAAACTTGGGAAGACTGAGGAGTATCTGGATTTGAATTTGCAGTTTTGTTTATCCTTTGTCCGAAAGCCATTTTTAATGTGGAATTTCTCAGATTCAAAATTGAAATAGCATTCTCACCCAAATGACATCCTGACAGTTTGCACCGATGCGGAGATTTCCGTCGTGTAAAATTCCTCACGCCTGATGCCTTCCTGGTGACCAACGCTGCTGCCGCCAGCTCAGCTCCCGCAGGAGCACGAGGCACCGCAGCTCCATTGCACACCCGCCGCACTGCTCTAGAGTATGGCTCTCCATGAAACGTGAGACCCTCACTCATAATTCATGGACTTCCTATTTTATCATCACTAAGTGAACAGGGAAGGACAAATGTATTTCCTGTGACTTGGAGCAAAATACAGGATTTACTCCTGGGTTCATGTCTTCCCTCCATTACTGTCCTTCTTCTCCCGTGGGAGAGGATTTACTTAAAGGAAGGTTTTTACTTAACATTTAATGGCGAGTGTTATTGACTGAAGCAAGCAGACCAAAACAAATAAACCCCTATAGTTTTACATAGTCTGATTAAAAATCTTTCCTGCTGGTTGCTAAGTAGTCTCTTGTTTCTCGTGATGTAATTTCACTAATTAGTAATCATCATGGACTCCTCCAAAGCAAACCGGCTGTGAAATGGGGAAAGATGGGATGCTTCTTTGTTTATAATAGCACCTCAGCTGCTGCTGCCCAAGCTGCGCCAGCACCCGCTGCCCTCGGCTGCGGTGCTGTGGGCTTGAGGATTATTTCATCCATCCTGTCCCCATTGCTGCCTTTGTCAGAGCCACGGATGTGATGTTCAGCAAAAAGAAAGTTGATAAGACTTTCATCGATTTCAGCTAGGGAGTGACGCAGCCACGGCCAGCGGGTTTGCTAAGACTTCGATGGAGCTATTCTGTATTTGTTGGAAATAGCTTTTATTAACTTCGCGCAACCAAAAAGCTTCCAAATGGCCCAGTTCCAGACTCCTTCACTCCTGGGCCTGACCCTGCACTGCCTGTCCCAGGGAGGGCTGGGAACGTCAGGGAGCAGAGCGCTCAGTGGGCTACAAGAGGCTGCGGTACCCAGCTTGAGTGCAATGTATGATCAGAGTAGGACGGCACGTTGAGGCCACCGAGATGCGTTGACCCGCAGTGAGCACAGCGTGCCGTGGGCTCTCCCCACTCCCCTGGAAGAGGGACTTCTCTCCTGCAAATCGCCCTTTTTGAGCTCTGGCCTGTCAGTGCAGCTCTGCCTGGTCGGGGATTTGGCTGCTGGCACGTGAGCAACGGCTGTGCAGCTCTGCCTGCAAGGCTGGGGGAGGCTGAGGAGCGCATTGCTGCTGCCGTGGCATGCTGTCCATGGCAAAGGCTAGAAGGAGAAGCAGTGCCACCAGCAGTGTCACCCTGGCCCAGCAGCAGCAGCCGCCCTGCCAGCCTCCGCATATCCTTCAGCATAGGACAGTCCTTTCCTCATCGATCACCTCTGCATGCACATCACCCTACCCGTTTCATTGCAGACTATCATTATGTGGAAGATAAAAGGCCCAATCCTCCTCCCTTTTCTGTAGGCTTGGTGTGTGTGATTTCCCTGCTTGCAGTGAAGTTGCTTTTGCTGTGCAGTAGTGAGCTGGGCTGCAGGGAGCAGAGCTGCAAGGCAGACCCCAGCTCGGGGAGAGGCAGCTCTTCTGCAGGAGCTGCAGATGCAGTTTCCTTGCAGGACTGGAAAACAATGAGTTTTCAATCAAGCCAGCATCTTCTAGCAGGCTCTCAGCTCTGTGCCTGGGGGGATCCGGCTCCAGCTGCACTGTGCTGTGATTCAGGACAGGAAGCAGAAAACAGCACGCCCAAAGGGAAGCGCCGGAGGAATTCAGGGAGACAGAAAGCAATTAAATAGCCTGGAATTTGTCCAGGTCCCTGGGGTTGTCACCCCATCTCCTACAAAACTTTAACGACCACACGTGGCCTGGGTCTCCGCGTTATGTCTCCTCTGAGAGGCAGTGTGCAGGGCAGTGGGACCAGAGCGGTGTGAAGAGTTTCCTCAGTACCAGTTTCAGACCAAGCTCCAGCTCCAGCCGTTGCAGCGCAGTTTTCTGCAGCGGCTCAGGGAGGTTTTGCTTTGGGAGTTCTCGCTGCGGCAGCGGCTGCTGGAGTTTGTGATATGTATTCTCATGTGAATTTGAAGTGACTTCTCGGACCATTACTAGCAGATGCTATATTTATCCTGATGCTGACACATCTTTAAATAGCATGGTTACATTACAAGGTCCCTGTTTAAAGAGTTTACTACTATCACTTTCACTGAGTGTAGTTCATTCAATGCAGTTTGAAAAGGAGCAGAGCCTCCCTAAGTGCCGCTTTGATCCTACTAACGTTTTCCTGACCAGAAACAGTTGCCAGAGACTCTCCCTTCTCTGTCAAGTCGTTGTTACACCTCTTCTGTAAACATTTTTTCCTCTCTTTCTGTTTTCTTTAGCTTTCCCAAACCACCTCTCCTACCATCTTTGAAATCCTGCTGAACTGCTTCCAAATTCCTCATCGCCCCCCTTTCTGAACACAGCCTTTCGGTACACGCTGCCCTCGACTGCCAAGCACATGGTCCTCTGCTTCACCTTGGAGTAAATGACTTATTTCTAAACATCCCTTGAGAAGTATGATTTCACTTCTTTGGCTGGGATGCCCTGCTCCAGCATTGGTGGGACATCTGTTTGCAATGTGAGTGATAGAAAACTGTAGCCTTTCCCCTTGTCCTTCTTGTTGGCTCTTCACACTTAAACTTGGCTTCTGCTAATTTATAACGATGATGGATGCATCTTTAATCACAGGAGCACTTTGCACATCCCTCTGGCAGCTGCTGCCTCTGATACCATGCCCGCACTTGGGGAGCTGCTGCCAAGGCAGAGCAGTGGCTGCTGGCCCGGCTGGTGGTGAGCACAGCCCAGGGCTCAACACGCTGCTCGTGTTTCCCAGTCTCTTTCTTTTTCATGTGCTTTTATTTATTTTTTGACTGCATTATCTTTTAATGAGGACAGTGTCATCAAATGACAGTTGAGTCTAAGCTTTCAGCAGCACCAACAAAATACCATCCATGGGAAATGAACCAGAATCAAGGCCTTTTTGGGTGGTAAGCAGTGGTTGCAGCAGCTTTACAACCATTTTTAATAATGGTCCTTTATCTGGAGAAGGAGGGAGGAAGAATCTTAATAAAGCCATCTGATGGAGGGAAAAACTTACCCAGTGCATGGGCTCAGCTTCGCTACCACTGCAGTTGGTTTGGGTTGCATGAGGGTCACAAGAGAGCAAGCTGACTTTAAAGTCCTATATCCTCAGACCCCTTTATAGGCAACAGAGCTTTCGGTTTGTTAAACGTGATGCTACAGCACAGCTGGCAGTGGAGAAGGGGAGTACGCAGCCAGCCCTGCGGCTATGGCTCGCTTCCTAAGGAGAGAAGGGGAAAGGAGCTGCTGAAATGACCCCTGCTTCATTTTTTGAGATACTGCTGCACCTGAAGTCATGGGAAGCACCATAACTTCTCATCATTAGAGAAGCTCATAATTATATACCCTGTTCTTCACCCACGTTGCCATGGGCATATCTGAGGTCAAGTGGACGCATTCTCTCCCTCGCTGGCAAGGGCTATAACCCACTTTTTGCTTCTCTTCCAAACTGCTGCTCAGTCTTTGCTCTTCTCCTCTCTGGGACCCTTTTGCTTGGCCCTTTTCAGTTTAGTTTTGCTACAAGCACAAGTTATGACCATAGCTCTGTCTTTGCGCAGTGTTGGAGTTAAACTTTCCCCTTGTTTTAGAAGAACACATGGTTTTGCTTAGCACTAGCTAAGGAATTACAAGCCGTATGTCTTGAATATGTATCTGCCAAGGTAAGTAATCTCCGCTGTGAACTTGAACAATCAAAGCTCATGGTTATTTGTTTTCCTATGTATAGATTTACCAGCTGCTGTTCTCTAACATTTATTGATGTTTTCTTTTTTCTAATCAAGACGTCATTGCGATGTTTAACTGGGCAATCTGTCATCTGACGTGCAGTGGGTAGCTGGGCATACTGTGATGCTTTTCCACTGCCCGGGGCAGCACAGCTCTCCTGCATGCCTGCAGCAGGCTGGGGCAGGAGCTGGCAAGGAATCCCAATTTACTGTTTCTACCAAATCTACTGGGGGGGAACAGGTACAAGCAGTGTTTTACACATCCAGATGGCTCCCCGTAGTCAGCCCCCAGAAAAGGACTTACAGAAATCTTAATACAGGCTGTTCAAAATGCCAGGGGATCCTGAAAGAACTGACTGGATATTTTCTATCAACTTTTCTGAAATGTGCAGCAGATGTTTGCTTAAAGAAAATAAGGGAAAGCCTGACTTTAAAAGTGTGTATCGTATCTTGTGAGATTCCCAAATATTTTTTGTGATTCACTTTGATTTATGTGTTAGTTACACTCTGAGGGAAGGCTTTGCAGAAAGAGCATATCCTGGAGCCACCACGACTAGATCTTGAATCTTGTCATTCACAGGTGGACATTTGTGTTCACAAAACTCGTGATAACTCTCAGAGGCTTCCTTGCTTGCTGTGTGTCATTCAGCCCCGCCAGCGGATTGTATAGCTTTATCTACACCAACGTCCATGGGTTAGACACACTGGATGAGGACAACTGGAAACTATTTGTGCCATTTATGATCCAAATCAACAGTTCTCCATATGCCTTACACTGAAAAATTTTAACTGTTTTGAGCCATGATTATCAGATTTACAAAGCCTGTGCAGAAAGAGTTTCAGTTATGGAAGGAACTCCTCAGTAAAGGATGAGGAAGAGTTTACTGTAAAAAATGATTGTGTTTTGCAGAACTGCCTTGGCAGCATTGACACAGACAAGGTTTTGAGACCATTTTGTTGCCTCATACAAGTTGCTTTTACAGATAAAAACAGTTTCCCACACTGCCATTTAGAATTTGCTTCCTACCTAGTGTCTTAACCTCAGACAGGTGTGGAGAGAGCAGTGATTATCAATTTAGACTGCAAACAGAGCATTCCAAAGTTAAGAAATGCCACTATTTCAGTTATCTGCACATTTTTTGTACCAGCAAGTATGTTGTTTTCTCCACAAGCTGCCACTCCATTTTGGTGCACAGGCTGATAAACAGCAGGTTTCAGAACTTAAAAAATCAGCTAAGTCTTTACAAAGAAAGAGTTTATCTAGCTCAGAGGGTTTTTTCCTTGCCAGATTTCAAAGGCTTCCTCAAACAATGACAGCAACAGAGATTCTTGGGACAGTTTTTGAGAAAATTTTAAAATGCAATTTGGGAGCTGTTATCACTTGCCTTTATAGTACAGAGAAAGAGAGATTTGAAATCATAGAATCATAGAATCATTTAGGTTGGAAAAGACCTTTAAGGTCATCAAGTCCAACTGTTAACCTAGCACTGCCAAGTCTACCACTAAGCCATGTCCCTAAATGTGGGTACTCTCTGATAATCTACTGACTTAAATGACCATCTGTTTTAGCCCTGGAGTTATTTGACATGCATACAGGCATGGAGCACTTTCAAGATCTCTCTAGCCCCAGGGAAGCATTGGGCGCAACCCGAGGCTCTGCCTGCCCTGCAGCCTGGCTGGACCCAGCACCTCGCCTGGAAAACCTCAACCTGTGCTCCTGGCACGGGTTGCACACGTCTTTTTTTGGTCCAGAGAGCCACAGGCAAAAAAGCAACTGGCACAGAGCCTGGTGTAGCTGTGTGTGCGAAAGCAGGGCCAGAACCCAGCAAAAGCGCCTCCAGGGAGCAGAGCTGGGGGAGAGCGGTCTCTGAGTCTGCTGGGAGGGAGCGGGCTGT
The DNA here is from genome assembly GCF_000699145.1 of Aptenodytes forsteri. Lineage (NCBI taxonomy): Eukaryota > Metazoa > Chordata > Aves > Sphenisciformes > Spheniscidae > Aptenodytes > Aptenodytes forsteri. The sequence continues at coordinate 2,103,654 of NW_008796193.1, read as the reverse complement.
GCTTCAGTTCGGAGAGGCACAGACAAAGTAATGTCGCTTTTCCTGGCTGCAGGCAGAACTGTCTTCAGTCTGGCAGAAGCACAGAGTACGATGCCTGTGTCCCCATTCTCTAAATGGAGGTTTGAAATTGGGAAGGGAGAAAGGAAGGCAAGTTTCTGGTCCCTTCTCCCCCAGGGAGTAGCTGGTGCTCCCGGGGAACAAGCAGAAGGGAATGCTGCACTAGCCTGCTACACAAACCGGGACAAACGATATTAAAAACCCATCAAGTGCCACAAAATGAGCCCTGGAACATAAATACAGCAAAATCTCTGCTCGCCAAAGCTCCCCATGCCGCGACCAGGGTGCAGGCAGGAGTCTGGCTTTCGCCCGTCTGTCCCGAGGCTTTCCATCAGCCGGTGCAGCACTCGCTGTTTGGGTTTGCTTATTTGGGTGAGTTTTTCTTAATCTACCTGGGAGAATTTCTTGAGCTGCATCAATTCTGAGCATGCTCTGAGCTCTTGACCAAGAACACTATATTGAGCATTGAGGTTGCTCTGGCTCTCAGCTGAGCGGGCCTCCGTAAACACGCAGGGCACGGCGATCCCGGCGGCAGCTCTGCCCAGACGCAGCGCTTGAACCTGACGTTTAAAAATAGCCCAAACGGAGGCTGAGAGATGAAAGGAGCCCACAGCATGTCCACCAAACACAAACCCTTTAATGAAGCCGAGGGACTGGGGCTGGACCAACAACTTTGTGAGCGGAGAGAGATCTAGTAGCCAGTGTCACTATGAATAGACCGCTTGTAAAAAGGTTTACGTGCAATTTGCACAAGCGGGGAGACTGCGCAAGGAAAAACAACATTCAATGAAATCTTTTAAAAAGCTCTGCTTTTTCAGTCCACGTTTAACATTTAAACTGCTATGAATTTGATACCTCCAGATTCAAACTCATTCCATTACAGAAGCACACAGAAGCAGGGAGAGAAAAACTCGTTTGGCTTGATTTTCAGGTAAACTTAGACTTCTTCATCAGCTTTTTTCCTGGCTCTCTATGTGAGTGGAAAGCAGATAATTCAACACATTCTTACAGCCTCACAACAGTATCAGTGTTTTGGCTAACAACAGTTCTGTGGATAACTTGGAGAATCAACCCCATTTTCTATGCATTGAAGAAGTAGCCACCTCTGTCATAAAGAAACCCACATCTGTGATTCAGAACAGGATATTCTGCAGAGCAGAAAGTTCATAGAAGAGCTGCGGGGGAGTTCCCACCCATGGCGTTTCGGGCTGTCTTACCCACTCACCGCCAGCCCCCTCCCATAGCTGAGCATGACGAGAGAATAGAACAGAATAGAATAGAATATTTCAGTTGGAAGGGACCTAAAATGATTATCTAGTCCAACTAGCTGAGAAGAGCCACAGTTCCGTGTGCTTAGCTCTGCTAGGATGGTGCAAAGCACCTCTTTGGTGTCTCAAGGGAATTCCTTGAGGAGGCTTTAATGACAGGCAATCTGTTAGTTTAGTAAGATGATGTCTACATTTTCCAGCGGGCCCAATTAAACTGCTGGGTGTCATGCTGAGCTACCACGTTTCTGTGAACCTGATGTAAAGTTGAGAGATTTTTTTCCTAAAACCAAGCAAATCGGGCTTCTGGAAAAAGTCCCTGAAACTAGTGCCAAGTGCAAGCAGTTATAAATACTGAGAGATGCAGCCTGAGCAAAAGCATGAGATCCAAAGCCATAAACTCGGAGGAAGCTCAGCTCTGTTTTATGGCTCCGAAATGACTGCAAAACAGTATAAACATGCCCCAGTTGACTTTAACTCTTTGGGGACCTGCAGCCGTCTACTGTGGCAGCACGGAGCTCCACGCAGGCACCAAGCCTGCCTGAGCAGCGGGAAAGGTCAGAGGCGTTTGACACAGGCTTAAATCCAACACTGTCTGAGCACAGCCGTGCCTCTGGGTTACTCACACTCTCGGGCTCATCTCTAACATGCAGTTTTTCCAGCTGCTCAGAAAAAAACCCAAAATACCAAACCATGAAAACCATTCTTTTTCTCCCTTTCAGCATTAGAGAAACTCATCTGAGAAGTGCCCACAGCATTTCTTTTGTTGTCCTTGCTGATTAACTCCTCAGCCCTGGAGGCAGCAAATATCATCTCCCTTAGAGGATTGAGCCAGATATTCCTGTTCTTTTCTTCAAATCTGCTTATTCCCTCAAATGAAGGATCCATCATGGCTGACGTTAAGTTTTTAGGATGCTATTCTTGCTGCTTTCTCTGTGACCCCACGCACATGGACTGTCACACAGTAAAGTCTGTGTTCCTCCTGCCTCTAATGAGATAAGTAACCTGATATTTTGTGTTCCTCTGATTGCCTCCCTCTTACAAATAAGGCAGAAGCAGCAGTGTCAGGGCCCGTTCAGTTGTGTGTGTTTGGTTTTGCGTGGTTGATTACATGAAATTAGTACCTAGGATGGTCAACAGGAGGTTGCGAGTGCTGCGGAGACCTGATTTTCAGAAAGTGGGTGCTCAGCACCTGAACGTCAGCTCTTTTGTCACAGTGGGTGCCCCAAAACATGATGAACGTTTTAAACATCTCCATGAGTGTTTCTGGGGTGTCTTCCTAGTGGTTTTGTGTGCATTTGCAAACATGGCCTTGCATTAGAAACAAATACTCCAGATATACCTACTTTTACTGCTGCGATGGGGGGTCCTGGATCTATCAGCGTGTGACTATATTACGAGGTAGTGCTGTGCAGAGACTTGAGCTACTGCTGAAGGGGCAGCTCATCCTGTGCTAATTAACTCTGCCGAGAAATGAAGCCTGCCAGCCAGGGAGAACCGGCCTGCTGACAGCCCTGCGCTGTTCCTAGGACTGACGGACTTTGTTCAGCTCGGGTGTCCCTGCACGAAGCCCAGCGGGCTGAGCTGCCAGGGAGCAGCAGGCACCGTTCAAACTTGCACAGAAACCCAGGTCATGTAGTGCAAATCAGTTCACTCCCGCAGACCGCTGGCAGACGCCCTGACTCCCAGAGTTTGCTGGATGTTACCATGGAGAGCACGAGCTATTTCTGTTTTGCCTCTTGTTGCTTTTACAGCAGTGGTGCTGAGGGCAGGGAGCAAAAACCATGTGGTCAGATAAGGCAGCCACTCTGAACGCACAGGAGAGAGAACAGTCTTATTGTACTGCCCATCCTCAACCGCCATCTGAGGTAGGAGCATTTGTCAACCAGCTACAGCCCACAGGTGCGTTTGTAAAAATAGGTTCTCCATGATAATTCAAGCCTCACTTACCAGCTAAATGGTGAACGCGCCCAGTTGTCTGAGCTCTGCAATGAGCAGTGTAGGGCCTGTGAATGAATAGCTATTGTGCATGCGGCCATCCCGCAGCGTAGCTGAGAGGGGCAGTGGAAGTAATGCTAACTGCATTGCAGTCGATAAACTGTCATTGCTTGAGAAAAAGTCAGATTGGGCCCAGAATGTCGTATCGATGCTCAGATAAAATTCCATGTTGCTGGGGCCAGGGGAAGGAAAGGGACACGCCACCCACTCTTTCTTGGAAGTGCAGAAATTTCAGCTACTACAAAAGGCAGGTGAAATGAATGTGTAATCCTCCCTGCAGAGCTGGCTGTGGAGTTTTGCCGTTTTATTTCAGCCTGTAGACAAGGTCAAGCAGGAGTTTGCTTAAGGAAGGGCAGAAGCCAGGTGTAACCGCAGCACCGAGGGAGCATCACTAAGCCGAATGCCACAGGGACCAGGGTTCGCCCCCGTCTGATACGGGCTCAGGCGGGTGCAGGTCCGCAAACACATGGGGAAATTTGGGAATGACGGAGCCAGCAGGCGATGGGGTGGTGAGGGGACAGCCCTTCTCTGCCCCTGCTCCAAAGGAAATCCAAGCCCATGGAGAAGGGGCTTAAATCAGGAGCTCTGATAATTCATTTCCTATCATTTTTAACTTTTAAATTAGGTTCGTGATTTAAGATTGCTAATGCAAAACAAAACTGACAAATTTTAGAGAGCGAGGGCAGTATTTGTCTTCTGGGCAGCCAGCACCATATGGCGCTAAGGCTTCCTGAACAGGCCACCAAAATGCCCAGGCAGTTTGCAGAATAAGAGCAGGAGAGTTCTGGGTGCTGGCCGGGAGGCAAGTGGGCAGCACTGCAGAGCTGAGAGCAGTCATTTGGTGCTCAGGTATGAGCCTCTTTTGATAGAGATCTTATTTCTAACTACTGTTCACATGCAAACTTGATGTAGGAAGAGGGGGATGAGGCAGAGCGGGGCTGATTTATCAGAAGATGAGAGAATTATGAGTTTTTTCCTAATAATGGTTTCGTGCTTCCATTCCGTGTCACAGTGGTGCAGACCTTTGAATCGAGCTGATTAAAAGCACAGCTTGCTTAAGTGGATGTGTTTTGCCTGCGTTCAGAGCTGTGCCTATTTACATCCGTGGCAAAGTTGGCCCTAGAGATTTGCAGCAGCGTGCACATGAGCAGGACGCGGCCCTTGCTCCTTTATCCCAAGCCGAGGAGCTCTTGCCACTCTGTCGGCAGCTGCCTCTTCGACCGTGTTTTTATGAAGTGCTGTTTCAGCTGCGGTTGGGGCTCACCTGCGCTTTATAAATACCCGTTCTCTGTCAGTGCAGGGCTTGGGCTCCGAGTCAGCAAAACATTTCAGCACGTGCTCAATCATACCCCAGCCCATTACAGAAGTTAAGCATCTGCTTATTTTTAAGCTTGCACTTATATATTTTGGGGGGGGGGCTGGAGCGGAATTGCAAGCGCTGGC
>NW_008796193.1:2066373-2098782 GCF_000699145.1 Aptenodytes forsteri | reverse complement strand
TAAGCTTGTACTTATAATTTTTTGGGGGGGGGGCTGGAGCGGTATTGCCAAGCGATGGCCAAGACCGGGTGCCAGTAACGGTGGCTCCTGCTGCCTACCTGGAGCTCCAGGTGAGCCCTGCCCAAGCTGCCTTCCGCTCTAACGCTTTTAAAGAATGAAAAATAGTGCAAAACTGTAAATATGGGAATAAACATTCCCACAAGTCATCTGCTGTTAATTTACAGTTGAATCAATTCATTTTAATCCAAAAACAGCAGAGCAGTTTTCAGTCTCTGAAGGCCATTGAATATTATACTTGATATCATAAGCAAAAGGATTGCAGGGCATGTCTTTCCCCCAACTGTTTTATTTCACCAAGAAATAAAAGTGCTTTGCCAAATTCTGTCTCTGAAGGTCACTGCTAATGTGTTCTCCTTCTGCTTTTCATATAATACTGAAAAGTGAGCTGTGGTTGTGTAACTCGTTAACTATTCTTGCAATTTTAGCTTGGAGGCTTCTCTTTTTTAATGCACACGTAGAGCTTGCTCTCACAGACTTAACTCCCCCTAAAAAAATAAGTGTGCAGTGCTGTCATAGTAGATTGTTACCTGAAATAATGTGAATTATTTCTCTTGGAAGCCAGAGCAAACAAAACAGCCAGATTCTTTGATGTCTTGATCTGGAGAGGCTGCTCGTGGCAAGCGGTCAGCCTCCCAGCTGTCACCGTGGTCAGCTTTAAATATGAAACCTTTTTTCCAGATCACCTCCTGATAAGTTGCTTGCTATCTGCAACGTCTGGTACTCCGGTATTGTTTCTCTGCGTGTCAGTAATGGGAACCAGTTACTTAAGAGCAGAGGAGAAGGTAAAGATAAAGCGCATGAGCTTACCCAAATCGCTCCTGCGCTGGAAGTTATTCAGTCGTCAGACAGTGATTCCTCCTTCTCGGTGCTCGTCCAACCCACTGTAACAGATGGTCCCAGGCAGCGTGTCCCTTTGTCTGATTTTATCTTCTCTTTGACTAGCATTTTCGCTCACGGGCTATAGGACGTGTCCAGGACAGCGGGCAGGGGCTGTGCTCGGGCTGACGGGTTTTGAAAAGCTGCGCAGCAAGAGGTGTAGCCGTACATGGGGTGAAATCCCGATGCATCTCCCTGCCGAGCTGGCAGGGACCGAGGCTGTGCAGATGCTGTGGTCATAGCCCGCTCGGCTGCTCCAGCGTGCACTGCTCATGCCCCGCTCCCTGACGAGTGCTCCCAACACACGGGGCTGCTTCAGTCCCCCAGAAAAAAACGTCCCAGGCATTGCTAAGTCTGCTCGGACAAGTTAGACTGCACAAGGCATGCTTCATGTTAAAATTATATCTGAAAAGAGCAAATGGACGTTGCCTGATTTATGTCTTCATTTACCTTTTTTTTGCCTAATGTCGAGGAAAGACCTTGGTAGGAAACAGTAATGTTATGCATCTGGCTACGAGCACTGCTGGGTTCAGTGTCTTTTACTGTGTTTAATTCCTTGCAGCTGCTCAGGGTTAGTTAATTATCTCCTTAAAAGAGGAATTTCTATTTTTACATGACTAGAAGGCTGATGGAAATGTGCAAGAGAGCAGAAACCCAAATATTTAGGCAGACCCATAAAATGCTTCCCATGGCTGACCCCGCAGCTGCAGCTAACGCCAAACGCTCTGTTTGCTTTCTGGGTGATACATTTTTCTTAAGGGATAAGTTGCTGGAACAGCTTGAAGTGAGCATCACCTTGCACTTGCACAGCCTCAGTCACACCTCAGTATGGAGCTGCACTGAAAAACAGCAACGGTGTGTTTTTGCTTCACAGAATTGTTCCCAGTCGGTTGTTATTGTCCCGGTGTTGGGTGAAGTCTTACTCTGCGTTACTGCTGCCTTGGTCCCCGTCATACTGAAGGGTGCTGCGGACCGTGCTGCAGTGGCTGTCCTTACAGGCACGGGCAGAGCCGCGTCGGAGCGCAACGGGTTGTCTGGGACAAGAGACAACTTTCTGGGTGCAGAAAACTCACATAGCTTGGGTGGCTGTAGGTCTCACCCCGGCTTTCCTTACTCCATGAATGTGTTCCAGGGCTGGGGAGGGTTTCATGCAGCCTTCGCCGGCGCGTGGATGCTCACCGCCCCCACGGTGAGTGGCGTGGGGCCTGAGCACGTGACAGCACAGCTCATGCACTGAGGATTTAAAAAATATCTATACTGTTGTTGCTGAGAAGTATGAAACGAAGTCTAGTCTCACTTGATCTTTCCCTTCCTTTTACCTTTTTAACTAATAACAGGCACATGTAAGTGATTAACGCAGCCTCGTGCGACTGTCTTGTTGTTTGTGCAATCCTCAACATGTGCTTTATCTGCCAAGTACGAGGTGGACGTGTCTGGCGTTTCGTACACGAGGGACTTCGCCAGCACGGTGGGACGGCACTCAGCCGCGCTGTTGTCACGCCACTGCAGCTGCGGCGATAGCTCCCGGCTCCTCCCCACGCTCTCCCTGGACCCCTGGAACATTACACTGGGCTCACTGTTGGAGGGGATCACTTATTTTATTCTGGTAATAAATGCTTTTTTAATTTGTGGCCTTAATATTCAAGATAAGTGAGTTCTTTGCCTGTGCTATACCGATTCAGTCTTTGCTTCTCTTCTCCTTCGTTAACAGCGAAGCCTGACAGCTGCTAGGGCGGGTTTTGTCTTCAGCACGCTCTTTTGACCCCCCACGTCCCTGCCATCCATCAGCAAGTCTGGGTGGATCCATGTCAGATGCCAAAACTGAAAATAGAGGGGAAAATCAATTAAAATCTTAGAAAAACTTTCCACATCCCTAAAGAAATCTTGTTTTCTTTGAAAAACATTTAATAGAAAGTTGGATCTAGGTTCCACATTGTGTCCAGCTGGCAACCAGTTCACAAAGTCATCCAAAAAATTGTTTTGAAACCATGTTATTGACAATACTAACCATTTAACACACCAAGTGAGTTAAAAAATAATGCAAATATTGCAGAAAATAAATGCAGAGCATGTATACTTTTTATGAAAATTAAGGGAAATTAAGATTGAAAATGTGTAAGTATAAAGGTGGCAAGAAACACTGCCAGGCGCTCAGGTGAATTTCGCCCAGATTTCTAGTCTTGAACCACAAAGCAAAGGGGCCGTATTGCACTCGCCATGGGCAGCCTTGGTGTGAACAGGAGCTCAGGTGCATGTGCCTAATTCCTCCCGTCTCTGGGCAGGTCGCACAAAACTGAACAAATCTGAGCTTTACGAAATGGCCAGTTCCAGAGGCCGTGGACGAGCCGCCCGCTGCTTGGCTGACTCTTACCTCGATGACTTTCTACGTACCTTTTCCCTTGATACGTCTCTTTGACCAAACTTACACAAAATGCTTCTGTCTGTTAAGGCACACTGTGTGCAGCAGAGGCCCTGCGAAGTCTGGTGGCATTGCTGGATCTCCTTGGGGTTGTTTGCATAACTTTCTATGCACTCTTTAGATTCAGAGTGCTTGTTTTGATCTTTGTTTGAATAATACTTCGAAGTGTTGATCCATGATGTGGTTTCCTACAGCCTCCTAAGAGGTACAAGATAATTAAAAAAACCGTTGTTGGTTTTAGGGTTTTCTTTTTTTTCCCAAAAAAGACTGTTTGGGGGGAAAAAACCTACTAGATTTATGCTGTATCTGGGAGGAAGGTTGGTTCTAGGTCTATAAAAACTAAGCATGGATGCAAGCTTGAGCAGTGCTACAGTAGCAGCATGGATAACATAGGTCCTGCTGGAGCAGGGCGCTCCTGCAAATGGAGCAGAGATGTGATAGTATACAAGGGCATTTAGTGGAAAATGTACCGTAACTTAAATGATTTGGTTTATCTTTGTGAGTGGCTTGCGGCTGGAAGTCTGGAAGCTTTTTGGTGTTTCCCAGATCCCTCTGTTAACCTATGGGAAGAGCATCACTGAGCGATTGGGAGCTGGGGAAGATCCACTAGATGTGAAAAGCCGTGGCCAAAACTAAATGCATAGACTGAAGCAAACAGTCTTGTGCTGGCAAACTGGAGATCGTTATGGTTTCCTTTCTAATTTCTGTGCTCCTGAGACGTGAGTAAGCAGCTGACAGTCCATAGTCCATAAAAAGGCAGATAAGCACTAGCAGAGGTTAAAGCACAGAGGTCCCCAACATACTTATCTGACCTCGAGTACCGTGGGCCATCACGTCTGTCCTCTTACCCTGTTCTGAGCTGGAGACACCCACATTTCTTTGCCGTTTGACCCAAAGCACATCTGCGTGCTGCTTCCCCAGGGTTGTCGTGTGGGTTCTCTCTCCGGGGCTACACCTGCTAAGAAATGCAAGGAAATCTGGCAGGCCCCATAATATGGGAAAAAGAAGTCGCACAGCTTCGCAGGATTAAAGAGGGCCACACGTTAAGTAGCCAGCTACGCTGATCTGTAAGGACAAATAGGATCTCCCCACCAAAAAGCTCCTCTTCCTGTCTGTTGGACCACAAAAACCATGCTGAAGAAACACAGAGCAACACCTGGTGCTCCAGGGGTTGGTTTTCAGGTTGCTAGAAGAGGAAAGTAACAGTTTTAACACATAGGCAACGTATCACAGCAGCATGCAGGTCACTACACACCTATTAAATTAAAATCTTTGTACAAAATAAACCTTAAAATGTGCTGAAGTTGTGCTTATGTTTAGTAACAATAATAAGTGGCAAAGAGATCCACACTGAAAATACAAAGTAGAAGCAGTTGTAGTTTAATGGCAGGAAGGCATGGTGATGGGGAAAGCACCAGCCTGAACCGTCTGTGCCCAAAGCCCAGAGAACAGGGACCCCAGAGTGACATGAGCCCCCTTCTCCCACCTCCATCCCCACCCAGGTGGCCCTGGGTACCCAGTTTAACTGGCCAGGGAAGTGGCTTTCTGCTCCTCTTAGCCAAATATACTGCCTCTACAGCATGGTCACGGGTGGGAAACCATAAAGGATAAATGAGACTTGATGCGTGCAGATATTCCCCTAATGCCCTGCCCGGGTCCTGAACTGCCGGTGGTCCCCAAGAGCACATTGTCAATGGCAGAGAGCTCTGATCTCATCCTTTGGGCTTCTCCACGTGACCTACCCTTGCCCAGAAGGAGCAGAAGCTGATGCCTTTGGTATATCCACTTGGGAGCTTTGCCTTGAGCGGTCTTGTCTAAGGCAGATCCATGGCTCATTTACTCTGCCAGCTGGACCTGCCATGAATGCAATGAGCCACAAATAGCCTTTCATAAATAAAAAAAAATTCCACTTAAGCATCAGCATTAGTCTCGTCACTCTCCCTGCTCTGAGCAACTGTTTGACTCTTTGAAATTAAGTGATCAGGTATTCTGGAAATTAATTTAATTTCCAAATACATGCAGGGTCAAAAAGTAATTCTAAGGCAAGGAGTTAAACTTGTTTCCTTTTCCTTTGTCTTTAAGCTCATTTTCATTGTGTACAGAGCATATCTAAGATAAACTTTGCAGTAAACACACATTAGTACCAGATTCTTCAAGGAAACATATTTTTGTCTTTTTTTTTTTTTTTTCCTTAAACTAGGGCTTTAAATGGATCCTTCTATAATTCTCAAGGTCATTGTTAAATATTTTAAATAGTTGGTCAAATGCCAAACTATTTTCATTGCCTGAATTTCTCTCTTTGGAGAATTATTGTAGGCAATGAAATGTGGCATCTTCAACATTTGTGTCAAAGAGAAACCTACCATGACAAGCAGTTTTGTAACTCAGGAACTTGACTAAAGTTTATATTGTACTGAGTAGGACAAAGAGTCTCACGGTGTATTTAATCACCAGATCTCTGCGGCATTCTGTACTGCAATTATTATAGCTTTTATTTATTAGGGAAAAAGAGATCTCATTTCTGCATTTTGTATTAAATTGGGGCTGAAACCCTCTGCAGGCCTTAGAAATACCTGGACGAAGCAATTGCATGCAGTGGGAAGGCTTGATTGCCCCTCGTGCTTTCAGTGTTAGAGTATGCTCTCCAGGAACATCCACGGGGCTGGGGAAGGCAAAACGGCCAAATCGAAACTGAATTTTTCCTTTCTTCAGTTCCCAAGCATGGTGTATCGCTTTGCAGTGAAAGCCTATTCAAGGAGAGAGAGAACTCTTCGGGAGTTTGGGTCAAGCCTTGATCCACAGTGGAATACATGAGCAAGCCTCGATCTTGCCATACAGCTTGGTTTTCTGTTTTCTCAATTTTATACTGGAAAAAAACTAATTAAGGTCTTTCTATGATACACTTTTCGCCATCACTTTCCTTACGGAAGGAGTTGAGGGGGCTTAAATGAGGCTGACATATGCAGCAGTGAAAGAGCTTGTACCAGGCAGATACCATAGCTACACTGTATCTGGAGATTGACCAAAAATGTTCAAATGACTAATATGTTGTTTGCCTGATTGTGAGCTCTTATTTGCTCGGAGGAAGAAGTAAGCAGAATTTTCTGAAGTTGGATTATGAACAGATTAGGCATTTGTCTTCCTTTTGTGAGTGAGCATTATTAGCCAGGACACAGATGAACCTGTACTTGACCGAGTGAAACACAGTAATTTTTATTTCCTTCAAAGCCCTAACTTTGATTTCTGCACTTGATTGACACTGATACTCCAAAGTCTCTGGAAAGAATTGGGCATTTATCCCTGTTACAAATCTGCGGGCTGGGCTGGTATTCATTTCCCTTAGCTTACCCATAAACGTCTGGGCTGGGGTTTAGCGGGTAGCGTGCCCCGTGCTAATCGGCCGCTGGCCGTGGGGGTAACGTGTGCTGGCGTGGAAGCTCCTGCTCGCTGCTGCGGCAGGGAGGGAAGGGCACGTACCGGTGGCCTTGCAGCAGGACACGGTGTGGTTCTGACATCCGTGGGAGACACGCACCATGACCACCAGAGTGGCCTCTGACAGTGGGAATGAAAAGGCTGCACGGAGATGTCTGCCCATAATTTAATTAGCGACAGCAATGATCTTGAAGGATTTCATGAAAAAGATTATGAAAGGCATTTTACTTTGTAGAGGAAACAAAGAACTTTTATTCTGCAACTCATTAATCCTTTTTTTTCCCCCCTTTGTTGCTTTTTTCCCCCTCTAAGGGAAGGAGAGAGTAGAAGTTGTGATTAATTTCTTCTTTCATTTCCTTGCTCTTAATGAAAATTCAGGTAGACCATAATTCAAGCAAGCGCATCCCATGGAGTGAGGGGAGAAGAGTCCTTCTGGCAAAGTAGGGCAACTTAGAAATTTGTGTGTGATTGCTCTCAGTTCAGCCAAGCTTCTGAAACTGCGTAGTGCACGGGCAGTACGGAAACAGCCCACATACAAGGGTGTTCAGCTGCTGCAGAACAAATTGTGCGTGTATTTGTTTCGGCGCTGAAGGCAAGTGGGAAGTGTTGCCCTTTGCTTTTCAGATTCTCCTTCTGCAGCTTGAAAATGATTTTTAAAGCTGGAAATTAAGATTCTTGGGGGAAAAAGGACAGTACGGTCTTAATACAGTCTTAACCTTTTTAACCTCACAGCTTTAGCCGTTCCAAATGTGTTCACCTGATGAGTTTATATGTGACCGTGTTCGTTTGGAAGCGGCATATTTTGGCTCCCTAGATATTATCTTACAGCGAGGATCAACATTTCTAAGCATGTATTTCTGCAACCAGTAAATAATGCAGAGGAGACGGTGAGATTCACAAGATTTATCAGACAGTTGCATGGAGCCGTCACCCAGCCCCAGAGGAGGCTGGAGCAATGCCTCTTCAGTGCTCTCTGCAGTTTTGGGGTATTGGCATGGCTACAAACGGGCACAGCTTTAGCAGGGAGACAAAAGGTGGTGTCTGCAAGCCTGGCTAGCTAAAAACCTGACTGCTATAAACAGTAATGCAGAGATGGCACTTGAGAAGCATATCGCTAGGGATTTTATTTCTTCATGATCTCTTTTCTGGCCTACTCAACATTTGTTTTACACAGCTGCCTCCAACATCTGCTTTTCATCTCTGTTCTTTATCCATGTAGGTATTCAAAAATGCCTTTCTTCTTTCAGCTGCTTTATGTGTCTCCTGTCTTGTCAATAAAACCTGCAGCTAACTGAATTAAAAAATCATTTTAAAATAAGCTATTGCATATTTTACACACAAATAATTAAAGGAGTAATGTCAACCGCCTTCCACATAAAGGAAGATGGGCAAAAATAGCAAGATGAGCCTGAAATTTCTCAGGAATCTGAAAGTAGGCTGAGCCCATTCTGTAGTTTCAAGCTGAGATCTTTTCCCACCTTTCTACCTGACGGCTTTTAAGTTGCTTTCCCAGCCTCCAACCTGTCCCTTCTTCACTTGGGGCAATTAAGACCCAAGCTGTGGTTCAGCCTTTTAGCCTAGGATCCATCTCCAGAGCATCGGGCTTCCCGGGTGAGCAGCTTCTTCTGGTTAAGCATCTAGCCATAATGTCAGAAATAGCTGATTCTTTGGCTTTTGTCATCGGTTGGCATGAAAACGTTGCTGAGCAGCACTGCTGCCCTGCGACGGCGGGTCTTGGCAGCTCTGCTTTACCCAGCTGTGATTAGGAGGTTTGCACGTGCGGGGAGCCATGTTTAAGCAGCTATTCCGTACCAGTTTCAGCCTGCAGTCGTCTTCCCTTCTCTCCTCCTCCCCAATAAATGCAGGGTTGTTGCTTTTGGATAAAGGAGGCCGCAGCTCTGAGGCATTTCTCAAAAAGCAAATCAACTTTTGACCTCAGCAAGGAGCAGAGTTTTGCCTGGATTGAAGGTCAGCAGCTCCACGAGCCATACGGGCTAGAGACACTGATGCCTCCTCCCTCTGATACTCACAACAGCCTCCTCAGAGAAAAGCCCTCTTTCTTCTCAGAAAATCCCTTTCCTTTTGATGTTTTTCCCATTCTTTGTTATTTATCTCCTTGGACAAAGCTTGCCCTTTGTATAACATCCCTCCATGCTACAGTACCTCTATATTTCTGTGGCTGAGCTTCTCTTGCATCTTGAATAAGCCATGTAACAGGGAAATCTGCATTTTCTCACGTAGATGATCAACAGTGAGAGTAGCCGCTAAGCCCCACGACTGGCTTTTATTAGGCAGAAAGCACTCCCACGCTCAGGTGGGGTAGTCTGAAGCATAACCAACCCTTCCAGCCTGGAGGGCAAACAGGGTTTGCATCCCCCTCTCCTCATCACCTTCCTCTGAGCTAGCTACCTGGGCAAACAGCCCATCATACGGAAAGGAGATTGGAAAAAAGCTGCCAGGTCACAGCTCCATCTGATGTCTAAAAGGCGTAGGGGGTTTCAAGGAGAGAAACAAGGAGCAGAATTGGGGCCAGGTGGGATTGGGGTCTGCAAGCCCTGGAGGTCCCAAAACCAGCCCTGCAGCGGAGCAGCACCGAGGTCGGTGTCCACCTGGATTCATGTCCACCGTTTTGCTTTAGTAGGCAAAGGAAAATCTGATGTGTTTTTGCATGTTCGTAGACCTGAAAATGTAAACTTTGGTAAAGTATCTGCTTATAGTGTGACCTCTTAACCCGCGGGTTTTTTCTGTTCTGGGGTGAATTCCAGCAAACCACTGTGCTGCTGTGTTTACAAGAAAAATGCCTGCTTTCTGTGTTCTCAAGGCCACAGCATGTCTGTGGATTAAAAATCCTCTTTGGGAAAAGCAGGCTAGTTAGCATTGCTCACCCCAGTAAAGTTGCAGTGAAGAAATATTCCTATCCACTATTTAAAAAAGAAAAAAATAAAGAAAATAAATTAACTAAAATCAGATTTAAATAATCATTTGCTACCTCCTCTGCTTATGCATCTGTTCTGAGTTTTAAAACATCGAGGCACTTGGTTACTCTACCCAAACCCAGCCTTAACCCCAGGGCTCGGGGCGGGCAGCGGGCTGAGTGCCCCTTGTAGCCAGAGCCCCACATAATCATTTCTAAATGCCAGGAGGGATTTAGCCCACTCTGGGGACTTGCCTGTGCAGGCTGGCAGCCGGACAGACAAACCACCCTTCCAGAAGGATGCTGGCTCCCCACCGTGGCAACAAGAGTGATTTTAGCTGGCAAGCGTGTCAGCGGAGGCAGCCCAGCCGCGACTGAGGTTGAAGCAGGATGGAAAGGTGATGGATGGCCGGTGGCGGCCGGCCGTGGGGTGCCAGCACCCCCAGCCCCCTGCGAGCTCCATCGCCCCTTCAGCAGCTGCTATTACAGGAGCTGTTTCAGCAAAGGGCCGGGGTAAATTACAGTTCCTGTGAATGACAGGCAGGGTCCCACACTTCCCAATGGTTACCCGGCTCTGTAAACAGACTTCTGTGTGCCTGGCGACAGATCAGAGCCACGCTAATCGGTCCGTCCAGCTCTGCAGCAAAGCTCCACAGCATACTCAAAGAAAAGCCAAAACCAATATGTTTATGAAATCAAAACATCACAAATACACTTTATTTACACTGCTGACACTGAAAGGAGAAACAGATGCTGCTGGTTTGGGTGCCTGTCCAGCCTACTTTCAGGATAACATGGAGATCGGAGGGAGTTAAAAAAAGGAATCGATGTACAGTCTGTCACATCTCCAGTTTTAAATATTATAAATCATTCGTGTGCTGCTACAGCAAACAGAGGTGGGCTCAGCTTTGCCAAACGCCGGGCTGTGTCCCTCCATGGATTGATGCCGCGGATTAAATTGTTGGTAAACCCCAGTCCTGTGAAACAGCCACATCGGCACTGCTGCAGCAGCTCCTCTGCATGCCCTCTGACAACACAACGTTACCCGGAGCGCAGGAATAATCCCGGCCCAGGCCCAGCAAGCCAAGCAGTTTGTAAGCTGCTGAAGGGCTATCGCTGCAGTTTAGCAACGTCCAGCGAAGGAGCGTGTGTTGGAGCTGTCTACTAGGGCAGCCCAGAGCCTGCTCCTGGCAGCATGAAGGCTGCAACCAGGAGAGCGCCAGGAGGTTCAAAAGTGTTGTACAGAGCTCAGATGGGCCTTTGGCACAGGGACTTTTGCTGGATAATTGTCTTTATTGCCATAAAAGGTAAAAATAAAACACAAAGCAACACATTAAGCAGTGCTGCTGACACGCTGATTGTCTGACTGAGCAGTGCCTGGAGAGACGGTGTCCGAAAAAAGGATCAGGGCAAGAGCCAGCCCCTTCATAGCCCTGTCACTTTTTAGAATAGACAACTGGCAGGATTTATATCATGAAACACGTCGTTAAAAGTTCTTCCCAGAGTGCTAATGGAGTTAGAGTGCCTGTGTCTCACAGGCACATCCCTGCTGAGTGGCACCAGCACTCTCCCGTGTCTCACCGGCCTCGGCTCGGATGCTCTCACGTCCGTGGCGGGTCAGTCCTGCACAGCTCTGGGCAGCACTTGCCTGTCTTTTCTTTCTGATAAGCTGCAGTGAGGACGTGAAACATTTGCTGTGGACTCGAACATTGTATTATTTCATATGCGCTATTTATTGTATTAATAGGCATTCTACCACCACATTAAATTTGACAGGAGCTAGTACATGGTGTCCCCATCTTTGGGAATTATCCCAAAGCTCTAAGTTAAGTCTTAATTACATCTCATTCCTCTCAGCCAAATAGGTGGACAAGGCAAACAAATAATGTATTATAAAGCTGTCCCGCTTTCTGTCTGGGATGAAAATATGTTTTCATTGCCATGTGGACGGGGTTAGGAGCCTGGGTCACACTGAGCCGCTGGGTCTTGGGGTGGCCAAACTGCTTTCTCCTCTAACAGGCAGGACCCTTGGTGCAGCTGAGCTGAGTCACAGCCTCCCTGCCCTGGGTAGCGCAGGCGCTGCGAGGTGGTGAAGCTTGTTCAGACAGAGCTGTGCCTGGACCTGCCGCTAAACCTGCCCCTGCCTCCCAGAGCAAGCCTCAAAGACATGTCAGTAAGGGCTTTTTCATCAGCATCATTTATACATCGTGGTATGATTGCCGTTGACTGAAATGGGTGAAACGCAGGACCTCTTCCTGGGGTTTCCTGGGGTTCAGTCACCAGCCGCGGGGCTAACCCTGGGCTGCAAAGGAAAGTAAAACTAGAGAAGTTATCAGGAGATGTTAAGGAAGTTCTCCCATCAGTTCCTCTGTTTCAGGGCTTTGGGGCTTGCTTGGAGGTCCTTTAAGCTGTGGTAGTGTGGCTCGGCGTGCGGTGGGGCTGCGAGCTTCCTGCGAAGGGTGTGCCGGGCTAAGGGGTTGCTTTTTGGCACGTTCAGTTGTTCAGACTTTTCAATAAGTTCTGGCTAGTTATGCATTATCAGAGTGTCGCTTTAAATAAATACATGAAGGAAAAGAGGATTTTTCTCTTGTCTAGATGAAATCACCTGTGTTTCCTAGTGAAAAGGATTCTTAATGAGGGAATTGGCTGAACCTTGTACATCATGATTAATGTGGAGGGAGTTTACACCTATTCACCAGCTTATGTCTTCGGGAAACAAGCGGACATGTCCGCAGGGCTTACACCTGCTGAGGGACTGTAGCACTGGGGAGCACTGAGAGAAAGCCATGATCAGGCCACCCGCGGAGCAGAGCTGGCTGGACGTTGAAAGCGTCGTTCACTAAACCCCTAACAGGGACAACAATGCCCGTGCTCCCCCCTCCGACCATCCAAGCTGGCACCAGCCTCAATGGGTAGCTGCTTCGTTGCATGGCTGAGCTTGCACCAAGCGGGATCAAAACACAAACACAAATAGTGCTAAACATGAAACAAATCCCAAAATGCCAGGAAATTAAGTCACCCATTGTATGAGGTGAGAAGCTGTTACCTCCACACAGTGTGGTGGCTGGAGGGAACCGGTGCTAGCAGCAGTGAGCAGAGCTCACCCCGGCTCTGCTCCGATGGGTTACGGTCCTTCCCCATCCCTGTTGCATCCTCACAGCCTTGTGTGCCTGAATGTGTCGCTTGACTCTTCTGGGTACAGCCTCCTGGTGCCACATCTGTAGCTGCGATCTGGTTTTCCCCTAATTATACTGTAAGATAAATGTCCAGGACACCAGGAGTGCTGGGTCATGCAGCTGGAATTGAGCACTTTTTCTTGCAAATGTCAAGCTGCGGGGTGACTTCCAAGTCACGGTGTCATCTGATACCCTGGTAAGCTCCTGTTAAATTGAAAACCATATGTCACCGAGGGAGCTTTGCGTGGGCTGTGCCCTGACTGTGTGACCCACGTTGTGCATGGGTTCGCTCGCAGCAGCATCCCTTGCAAAAGCGTAGTGCAGATCTGCGGGCTGCGGGCAGGAGCCCCATCAGACCCCCTGCTTGCACAGGCTCGCTGTTTACACCCTGCTCATTCACTTTTCGTCTTCAGGTGTGAAGACATTGTCACGCTGTTATGACAAATGGGCAGCTCCTGGCTGCCCACAGGCACCTCCAACAGGGCCAGACCCTGAGCAAGAGGGTTGCAGAACAGTGCAGGACTCTCGGGTACCAGCAGCCCCCTGCCACTCCTGGTTGTCCCGTGTTGGAGCAGTCAGAGGACTGCCTGGAAAGTCGCTAGGTGAGGATTCAGACAAACCTGGTGTATAAACCTGCTACAAACTGGTTACGTCTGTCCCACGGCCGATTACTTGCTCTGAGTTAAGACCCAGTACGTGCACACCTACACTTTGAGATGAGCTACCTGCCGCTGCTCCAGCACGGTTGCCTTGGGTGAGCAAAGCCAGACAGGACGCTCCTGCCCACCCTGTTGCATGTAGTGTTCGTTAATCACAAGCAATCTAAACTCTGGGCTTTATTTTTTCCTGCAAACACCTGTTACTGATAATTTCCCCCAGCACTAATACTTTGAAGTTGTTTGGTGCAGTTTTGGCTGTGTTGATGGCTTTGGCAGAAGGCTGTGTGCAGGAAGGTAGTTAATCACGGTCCTGGAGGTCACCTTTACAGGAGTGAAGGGGGATTTTTGTGGAAAAAGACGTTTTGAGAAAATTAGTCTGATGAGAGAGAATTTTTGGCAACTAGAAGTTTCTTTTTTTAGGTGGCAACTTTTGTTCTCAGTTTCCAGAAGAAAAATTCAATTTTTAAATTGTGCAAGGCTTTATTTAGTGCAACTAAATAAAATGCAGCTTTTCACTGAAAAGAAAACTCCAGGGAAGTTGCAGTCAGCCATGGCAGTGCACGGGCCTTAATAGTTAAACATAAGCTCATGCATCACGAAACAGAGTAGTGTATTTTTAACTGCTGAACTTTTCATTACTTAGGTCTTTTGCAAGCAACACACACATAACAACTTGATTTTCAGATAAGTTTCTATATATTAATTTCCTAACTATTCGAATGCCCTGTTGATCGGAGGGGGAGCTGTAGGGGTGGTGTTAGGGCAGGGGGCTGCATTAAAGACGGGGATGCTGGGGAGAAGACTGAATGCCCGTGCAGCCCCGACGGAGAGCAGCGCCGCTTCCGTGCCCTCCTCCAGCTGCTGGTAGCCAACGTGTCTTTCTCGAGCCTCCCTCTCCCAGCCCCACACAGCAAGCTTGTCACAGCCTCTCCTCCCTCGTTAATCTTACGTGCTGTACATGTGTCCACCAACTAATAGGCCACAGCATCCCCGTGCCCTGGAGCCTGCTGTCACCTCCAGTGTCCCACATCTATCACCTGGCTGCCATAAGTCAGGCACATGAGCACAGCAATTATAAAATGCAGGGAATGGTAGAAAATGGCCTGTTTATGTCATGTTTCTCCAGTAGCCTTCTTGCTGCCAGAGCCACAAGCACAATTTAGAGAGAAACAAGTGTGCTGCATTTAAGAGCCCTTCAAAGGATGGAAATTGAATGTCTCTTGCTTTTATAACACTCTCATCAAGTATTTAATTATGGGCGTTCTATAAAATGCAGGTTTTAAGAAGCAAGTTTCTAATACTTTTGGTTGAAAACAAACTTTCTTCTGTAAAAGCTGTAGGTGACTTCTTGTCCTTCCCCTCTTCCCCTTGGGGTTATAGCGACAATGCTGTTGTGTTTAAACTAAATGCAATGACTCACCGTTGTTTGTTGCTCATTTGTTTTGGAAGGTTTGGGGAGACGTGATCAGCTGTAATACTTACTTCTCCCCATTTACCCACGATCAGGCAGGATTGCCAGACCTGATGGCAATAAAAGGGAGAAAGTGTTCTTCCCTGCATTTTAGTGTATTTATCTTATGAATTTGAAAGACTCTGCCAGTGGTTTCTGCGGCCTGGCTGAGCAGGCACAGCTCGCAGACCACCTCTCAGCTGCCTCCACTCAACGGTGCTGCCCTGGGCAGTCCTGGGCTGGGGGTTCTGTTCCGCTGAGCTTGCACTGGAGCAGATGCAGAGTGCTCACAGCATCCCTCCAGCGTGCACCCACCCCGCGGTGGGATAACGCTGCAACCCCGCACCCTCATTCAGCTGTCGACAGCTGATCAAAGTCTACTGGTCTTAACAGTTTCTCCTGTAGTGGCTTATTGGTGGTGGACTGGATGCTCAAGGATTTTTTAAAATATGCTCTGAGCATGGACACATCTCATTTTTGAAAATCCACCCTCTGCATGGATCAGTTTTGTTCTTTATGATCAGGCAAGCATGGTACCCCACCGACATGAGCACAGGCTCATCAGGATGAGTGGGTCAGCAGCTCTACAGCGTTTTTGAAACGTTACTGGGAGCCCTGTTCTGCAGCATGCTCAGGTCCAGGTCTGGCTTCTCGGGGCAGCAAAAGGCTTCGTAATCTCCCACAGCAGCAGAAGCGTGTTCTGGTCACGGCTGGAATTGGTCACTGTGTGCAACCAAGAAAGATGTGCTGGTTTTCAGCTTCTGCTTTTGTTCTCAGAGAACTGGAAGTAACACGATCACAAATATCAAAAGTCAGAATGCAAATGCAAGCGGTGGACAACAAACCCATATTTGGGCTAAAAGTTCAAAAAAGGAGTGGTCGTAGACCAAACTATATGTCTATCCATGTTAAGGATTGATTTCCATGAGTATCAATGTTTGTTTACCACAGCCTAAGTGGGACAGATTTATTCTTCAGCATTGTCTGTATAGCAACGTAATTGCATGCCCTAACTCAAATAATCCTTGGGGCAAGGGAGTGGATAATCAGTCCCAGTGGGATTTATTTGGCATAGTTGCAGCATGCAAGGGAGAGCTCCCGAAAACAGGTCTGAATAAATGGGCATCGTGTGGCAGGGGACTGAGGTGGCAGGTGAAAGGTGCCATCGTGGGACCAGATCTGGAACTGGCCATGACTTGCTGCCTCCTCCCAGCATCTGTGCCACAGCATCTGCCAGAGTAAAGCAGGAGGATTTTCTTTTTGGCTGGCTTAAGCCATTGCTTTCCCAGCAGAGGGCACAATGTGCAAACGAGAGCGGTGATTACCCCTACCAGAAACGATTTCAGAAATGATACAGCAAAAGTGAACAAGTGTGCAGAGCCAGAAACCCCAAAGGCAGGACACGTCAGGGCACGGCATGCCCTTTGTGCGGCCAGGGCTGCTCAGCGCCTTGCGAAGGGTCTTGCTGCCTCTCGAGCGAGCACACTGCGCTGCTGACTGCTCACAGCCCAGAACCGCAGTGGCCAAATACCTTCTGCACTTTCAAAAGCACTCGTTTTCATTATAAAACACCCTCATAGCTATTTTAAATGTAATTTGGAGAAATTTCTGTGAATTAAAGAAAATCGAGGCAGCATCTGTTAGAAGGAACACAATTGCTCCTCGTTTTCCAGAATTTTGAGGCACTGATGTCAAAATAGCAACATTTTCCAAGACAACTCAATGTCTTCTAGCAACCTGCTTTACTGCAGGGGGCAAACTCATCCCTTCAGTTCAATCTGTTCATGTGGGTTGTGTAAGGTCTAAATTAAAGTCCTTTTTTTGGATTATCTATTTTCTTAAGAAAATAGATCTCTGAAAGATGACCTAATTGTAGAAAAATACTTTCCTGTCTGACTGTTTCCTTCTCAGAAATGGCTTCCTGGATTATTATCAAACTTTCTTTGAAAGAGGCTTCCCAGCAAAGGCATAAGAAAGGTTCAGTTCTCACCTTAAAAATTAAGCAAGGGAAACATGCTGTTTAGCCTCAGCTGTGTATTTTAACTGCTCTGGTCATTCCCATGGCCTGGAAATTTCCCTCTTTGTGCACCATCACGTATCTATTCCAAAATTTCTTTTATTTCAACTTTCTGCTCTTATAGTACTACTGCAGTGATGTGATTCCTGACTGACACATACTTAAAAGCATTGAAATGTAAACCGATTTTCTTCCAAGAGGCAAAGTTTACACACATCGTAGATCAGTGCAGTGACCAGTTGGGCTGAATGGACAAAAATCACCTGCTCTGAGCAGCTCCCACATGATGAGAAGGGAAAAATCACAAGCGCACGGTCTCCTTGATGCTGCCACCCAAGAAAGAGGGCTGTGCTGCACCACTCCCTTGCGTGCTAGAATCGCTTATCTGCTCATGGTTTCATGAACACTGTTGTCTGTTAGTATTATGAGACAAACTGACTGGGCTATGAAGCTTCAGGGTGTTCAAACAGCAGATAATGAAAGGCTTGGCAAGGATTTCACACCCCTGCCCACTGGGGCTAACGTGTGTTTTACAATTCATTTTATGCTGCTTGGCAGGTGTTGAAAAAGGGAACTTGCACCAAAGATAGCCCTTGAGCTGGTCACATGGATTTCTCAGCAATGCAAAGCTCTCAGCACAACCCAGGTTGGTTGGGGTTTTGTTTCACCCCTGCCCTGCTTTTAGGATATTCTCCCAATAAACAGCAGCCCGGCTGGTTTCCCAGTTGACCCATTACCTTGTAGCCAAGGATTTTTTCCAGCTTTGGAGAGATTTGTCTAAGGTTACCAACGCCTAAACAACAGACAGACTGCGGATGTGCACTTGGCCTGCCCTCCCCGCTTTCTCCATCACTACCAGCTTGCACTCGCCCCGTGGTGTTTGCTTTTGTTGACAGCTCCTTCCCAGTGCCACCACTGACTGCACCCCTGGCCACCTTGTTCATAGTTTCTAGCAGATCTCCCATGGACTTTCTGCCATCCCCCGTGGACCCCTGGGCCTCACATCACTTGGAAAAGCCCTTAAAAGCACTGCCTCATCTGCACAGCAGGTCTTACTCTTCTTTAAAGCTTTGGAAGGATTTTAGGCTGGCCCCCAAAATGTTGGTTTCTATTGCATCTTCAAGTCTCAAAAGACACCGTCCCCACCAAATGCAAACCAAAGGTCTGGTACCCACAGGTACACGTGCAGCAGGTGAAGATAAAAGCATTTACAGGTGGCCTCTGAGGGGGAGATCAGGGCATGCCCTGAGCCATCACTATTTAGCGGAGGTGTCTCCTTGCTGGGGCTTGGTGCCCCCTCGCTCCCCCCAGCCGGAGGATTCCTCTCTTGCTCGCACAGGGGCTGTTCGAAGCGCAGGACACAGGTATTGTGAGATGCAAATGCCTGCCTGCAGCTGCCTGCCCCACGTCAGGCTGTGTCCTGCCCATCGGTGCCTTCCACTGGCCGTCCCCGTCAGTTTGCAACCCTGCTGCAGAGGGATGGGTTCCTCTTCCTGCACCCCAGAAAAGGCTTCTGTGGTCAGGGAGAGGTTGGACTGGGCTTCCTCGGATGCCCAAAGGAACAGCAGTGTCTGCAGTGCCCACAAAGCCAGGGGAAGAAGTGCTGTGGGTTTTTGCTGCAGAAAATAGCTCCAAGCTCTTGGCAAAGACAGATAACTCTGTGAACCTTTCACAGAAAGTGACCTGACCTCACAGACACAGCTACGTGAACCATCAGACACGCTGGTTCATGAATCAGCCTGAATCGCTTAGGGAATTGTACTTCAAGTGGAAAACAAAAATAGCCCATGTCTATTAGTAGAGCTGTAAAGAAATCCCCTTTCTTTTAATGATTTTGAAACTCCATATGACAATGCAAAGAAAGGGAATAGAGGGTCTGTCATCGAGCACAAAGCGCTTTGGGGATTCCAGCTATGCAGATCTCTCAGTAGCTCGGTCTGCTGCCCCAGCTGTGGGCCCGGAGCACAGAACTTCCTTGTAGAGCACCTCCTTCCCTTCCAGCCTGACCGCTGCCCAGAAAACCTGCCTGCTCGCAGGAGGGACGCTGGCGGCGGGTCATGCGTGGGGCAAGCTGTTGTGTGCACAAAAGTCATACCAGCACAGGAAAAAGCTAAAGGCCGCTCAGCCTCTTAGGGACTTATTTCAACCCATCACCGCAGGGCATGCACAAAGCAGCTCTTCAGCCCTGGGGAACAGGAAGAGGGTCTCCCCTCCGCAGCACCCACAAGCTGTGCACTGAAATTGCAAGCAGACCCTGGCTCTTCAAGCTCCCTGGTGGCTTTCTGCTCACAGGGGAAAGGAAACGCTTTCTGTTTATCAGTTTTATCATCCTGTGTAAGGTTTGTTTCCTTTATATTTGAGAAAGTAATCAGAAGTGGGGGTGATGGGGACAGGCTGCTGGTAGGCGTGCAACAGCAAAAATGTCAATTTGCTTTCTGCTGCTTAGAGTTAGGACAGGAGATACAAGCGTGCAGCAGCATCTCTCTGTCATTTGGGTTTTCTCTGTGTCCCTCTTTGCCAAGGAGTCAAATGTGGTCTAAATGTGCACTAATAAAAATCTTGCCAACTTTGGCTCTGATAAGATAATCATCTGTAGATCTCAGCTAAGCGAATCCAATACCCGACATTTTATTTTACACCTGTCTTAGCTTTGGTGAGCGTATGATGCAACTTGGGAACCTCTGTTCCTCAAACCATGTCAGATGGGGGAAGTTTTAAGCTCCACTCCAGACCTGATCCACAGTCCCTGAAATCAGAGATAAATCAGGCTTCTGACTTTAACATCAATGAGAAAGTCCTCACCAGGCTGTTCTTCACCTTCCCTGGGATTTTTCTTGCAAATCCATCAAGGTGGAGACGCAGCAATCAAAGCAAATGCTTATGGGGTCTGTGGTTACCTTTGCAGAATGAGGACAGTCCCTAGGCTTTTGTGTTTGTCTTTATTATATGCTTTTATTGTTGAAGACTATTTGGGGAATTCATTTGCTTTTCAGAGGAGTGTGTAGTTAGAAGATGCTGAAAAAAATCTCAGAGCTGTGGGATTACTTGTTTCTATGTGTATATTCCTCAGGTTTTGAATAGGAAAGGTCACTAAAGAGTTCATTGGTTCTTAACACGTAGAAGAGCAGGCAGCAGGATAACAGACGACCCAGCTCTAGAGACAGCCAGGTTGTTTCCTGCCAGGCTCTACCGATAACCTACTTTTACTAGTATTTTTTTGATAGATCTCCATCACTGACTTCCCAGAAAATAAAAACTGTTGTGAAGAAGTACCCAACACAATATTCTGGGATTCATAGCAAGTTTAGACTGGCTGAGGTAAGCTGATAACCATCATCGATTCTTTTGCTTTTGATGGGGAGTGCTATAGCATTAACATCAGCTAACATAATTTTGGTAGATAACTTACTTAAGATTAGTAAAATGCTCATTCATACTATGGAAATGAGTCACTTGGGAGGGAGAAGAAACTTCTCGAACTCTCATTTTGCACAGCGTGAGAGTCTCAGCTCTGTTTAGTCATCATTTTGTGGAGTGTCTTGTATTAAATGATTCACTTTTTCCAGAGCCTGTGAATTTTGGATGTTTCTGAATGTTAGAATAACAATTGGTTTGGTGCCCAAAAGCTAACAGAAACAAATGGATGGTGTTATTTAAAGCTTGACCTCACAGCCAGCTGAAAGACGTGTCCTGGCATTGTAAGACAGTAAGATAAACCCATTGCCTAAATGCCTCCTACCCCAAATGTCTTGAGGTAAGACTGAGAAGGCAAATAGAAAAGGCACAGTACAGCAGAGCACAGCAGAGCTCTCTGCAGGGGACTTTCTGTCAAGATTTTTCATTTAAAAATGGTGATTTAACAAAATCTTCTATTTTGTAGTGACGATGTAGGAACACCTTGTGCTCAGTTTCCTCGCTTTTCTGCACCACAGCCCTTTTGGTTTGATTTAAATACTGCCATGACTGATACTGAAGTGGCTGTGCAGTTTTATCAGACACAGAGGTGATACCCAGGAGATGAACCCACTGCAATAACTGTTTTATTAATAATTGTCAATACATCTACATAGAAAAAGGATGATTTAAAGCCTTAGAAATAAAACAACAAATTACAATGATCAGAAAAGGGCTTCCCTTTGCTGTTACACAGTAATCGCCCGTCTCCCCACAGAGCAGCTGAGGAAAGCTGGAGGGCTGTGGGAATCCTGATGGGGAACTGAATCCCCCGACCAAGGTGAGGGAATGGTCTATGACCAAGGACACTGAGCAACAACCTGAAAAACGACCCCGCCTTCCCTCTTGCCCACTCAGCATCTCTCTCCACTTGCTGCCCAGGCGGCATTTCTGGCCCCTTGTGTCCCGTTTGACCCACCCGGGAGCCAGGACAGCTTGAAACGTGCTACACTGCAGGGAGGCACTCCGTCTTGCACAGGGACGAATTCAAAAGCTACGTCAAATTTTTATCCATGAAAAATAGCGTCTCTGCTGCTGAATCCACTTGTCCTCACTTCCCGTGACCTCGGAGCCGAGTGCTGGACTCACCCGTTCACATATTCTTGTCAATATGAAGCTCAGCTAATGGCCTGGGCATTTGGGAGAGTAAAGCAGGCAGACAGCACGGTTTCCCCTTGCCTGGTTTCCTCCTGCTCAGAAAGAAGCAGCACTGCTCTACAGCTGCTACAGTAGAAGGGTTGCTAAAAGCTCAGTGTCCCCATGTCCCCCTGGGCAAGAGAGCAGAAGAAGGTACCACCCACGGCATCTGCTCGTACACATGCAGCTTGGTCCTGCTGCACCGTGGTACCTGGGATCCTGATTTCCAGATACAAGTAAATACCTGCAGTATTTTGCTACAGGCTACCTTCTTTTCATGTGCTTGCTGCTTAAGCCAAATCACGCTCAGCGTCTGCTTTCCTTAATTTCTTAAGAAAAGGATTGTCCTGAGGGCAGAGGCACTTATCAGGAAAATCAGGCAAAAAAAATTCTTAAGCTAAGTGATGAATTCAAAGATTAAAAATCCTGTAGGCCTTGTGTACCAAACACGGCTCCGGTCCGCTGGTGAACGCTCAGCCATCTGCATGGGCTTCTGTAGGAGGAGCCAAAAGTGTAGCAGATCCTCAGAAAGAGCACACATCTGTAATAAATAATGCACACACCTTAACAAAACAACATTTTATTAATTACAGCACTTCAAATAGCATTTCAGCTCTCCTGAAAGTGGCATTTCAGGCTTCCAGAATGAGAACAGTGTATCACAGTGCATCAAATTGTTAAGACATCCTTCTTGCAGAAGGAATCAGTTTTGTTAGGCAACATCCTAATTTAAGGGATTGCATCAAAGTTTTTTCAAGTAACTTGATTACATTTCTATTCTGCTTTTACTAGATACCCAGCCCTTAGCAGTGTTTCCTTTCAGTCTTCTGAGAAACAATGTCAAGCACTCTTCACTTGCTTCTGGCCCTGCACTGTCTGCAGCATCTTTGACACTGCCGATATTCATCGTGAATAACTGCACTTAGGCAGACACCTTCTGTGAATTCTGATAATAACAATATTCATAGTTTTTTGAAGTGTATTACTGCAGCCAAAGCGATTAGAATATTTTTAAAGATTTTAGCAGTTGTAAGTAAGAGTTCAGTATTTTCATCTCTTAGAGCCAGCCAAGTACATCTGCATTATTATTGCTTGATTTTTGTTGTAGAAGCAAAGATTCAGCCTTTTCTCAGACAGTGTAGCAAGGGTCGTGAAGGAACACAAAGAGAAGGAGGAAAGGAAGCAGGAAAGGTCTCTAAAATGACTCTGGAGATACTAAGCAGGGTATAGTCGTGTAAGTCGTATAGTGTCTTCGTCAGAAAAAATGCACTTGAGTGATCTCAGAGATCCCAATGTAAGATACATGCTCCTTGGGCCAGGATGTCTGCCTTTCATTAAAACTGAGCTGAGTTTATTTGACATGCAAAGAAACCTATTTTGTTTCATTTAGTCTGGCTGCGACGCAGACAGTCCAGAGGAGAGAAGGACCTCCCACTGCTGGCCGCCTCCTGCCCTGGCAGCATGACGGGTGCACCCAGTTTCACTGCCCCTTTTCTGGGTGTTGCCTTTCCGTCAAGTTCATCTTGGTGCAGGAGGAGAAAAACACTTCTGAGACTGACTACAAAAAGTGTGATTGCGAAATTTAGAAACTGACTGGTGAGCAGAGCAAAGAGCAGGAAACTCCTCCACGCTTGCTGTTTGCCTTGGGTTTGTTTGCCTTGTTTGCCTGATCTTCAATTGACAGTTCCTGTGTCTCTGGTCACCTTGGACTACAGGCCACTTGGAAAAGTAGTCACAGCTCCCATTTTCAGCCCTGATAGTCTAAGTGCCAAGTAACAGCTACCAGCAGGGCACGTGAGGCATTCACTTGTACCAGGTTGAGTGTGAGGACCTGAAGGCTGAAGAAGGGAAGGTTAGAGCTGAAATTCATCATGCTTGGGTTTTGTGCCCTACGTCCTCCTCCTTTTCAAATGGACAGAGGCTTATTTCTGTGTTCAAGCTGGCAAAGCGTATTGAAGGTCTGGAAACATGACAGAGGGAGGCTGTATGTAGCGTTTTGGCTATTAATATTTGGGGGTTGGCTTATTTCACTTTTCTTTTCACCTTTTACGATCTGTGGATTGCAGAATATACCACAGAAGTTCAGTCTCTTAAAACCACAGTCTTTAACTGAAGCCGGAGGCCATCTCCCATGCGAAGTGCAAGAATAATTGGAAGTGCCTACGTCCACTTGTGCATTGGGGAGCATCTGAGGTATCTGGAGTACTTTATGTTTTGCTGATAACCTCCCAGTGCTTTGAGGAGACCCCAGGAATCACCACCTGGGTAACAGCTCTGTTATATATCCTCCCAAGCCCCAGTGCAGTCAGAGGGACATCCATGGCCCTGGTCTTCTGCACCACTGCCAAGGGAGCTGGAACAGCACTGCTAACCTCAGCGCATCCCTCCCTGCCTCCGAAACTACGGTCACCGAAATCACAGCTCCCTCTGGGTACAGCACATGGAGCCCTCAACACAGGAGTTTTCTCAATCCCTCTCCCCCCTTGTAGGGCTGAAGCAAACAACTGCATTCTGGCTTTCCACCTCCTGTTTATTTCTGACAGGGGGACGTGAGAGAAGCTATTTACTACTTTGTTGTAGCAACCTCCCAAGAATAGCTCCAGGCATGCACCCAGGTGTGGCAGCTCAGCCCTGCTCTGTCCTGGGGATTCTCATGGTGGGGCTGATGCCACCTGCAGGACAAGCCCAGCTAGGCTAGGTCAGCTTGGTGCTCACCTTGTCTCTCGATCCTACCTGCTGAGCCCAGTGGGTGACCTGGGTTAGAGATATTTTAGGACATAGATCATGTCTTTAGTATACAACTAGACAGCTCTTGGCTCAATGGATCCCTGAGTAAGCCTTTAAGCACCCTTTTTACATAAAAACTATTTGGGTTGCTTTAGTTTTTACAACCGTTCATGAAATGTCATTTGTTTCACCTGTACAGTGAATAAACTCTAGATTGAGAACATTCAAAGCAAGCCCGCGGTGCTCTAAGGCTGTCAACATGAACACCCACAGCCCAACTTTGTCGTGTTTCAGTGCCAAGGGGAGCCTCAGTCCCAAGCTCCTCACAATAACCAAGGCTAAATAGCATCAGAAAACAGGAAGGTTTAAACTCAGTGGTGTGCTGAAACATGAGCCTTCATCCTGGTTATGGAAGTTTTCAAACCAATAGTTTGAAATTGTGTTGAAGTATCTTCTGTTTGGTGTTACAGCGCTGCTTCCCCTGGGAACATGTGCTACTTTGTTCTTAGTGTAGATCTGTTAGACATGCTAAAAAATATTTTGTAGTAGATGTACACATTGACAATCCTTAAAAGAATCCCCAGGAAGTAACTGAGGGACTTGAGAAGGGCTGCAGCCGTGCTGGAGAAGTGAAACAACAAAACGCAAGGGCTGCGGGTGGGAGCAGAAGTGCTGCTGGCCTTCAGGAGGTCATCCGTCTGGAACAGGGTACACTCTGCAGCCACCAGGATCCAGATGACCCTGGATGTCAGTGTGGCGTTTTTCACCGTCCGTAAATGTCGAGACTCTGTGGGGAAGAAGGTTATCAAGTAAGCCTCGAAGGCAACACAGCTTAGCAGCAAGCAGCTGATGTGTGCGTTTGCAGTGAGGAGGTTCTGCAGCAGGGCTGATGTGAACGCTGTAGATGAGATACTAACATCAAAGGTCCATATGACCATCTCGGAAACAACGCTAACAGAAACCAGGATGTCTGCCTTTGCTAGGCTCGCAATGAGAACTGCAGTGGACTTGGACGAAACCTTTGCAGACTGCAGGATGATTATCGTGTACAAACTGCCCAGCAGGCCCAGAAAAGTGCTGATAGCATTTGAAGAAGACAGGACAAGGTATTGGACATATTTAAGTACCAGGTATCTTCTGAGATCTTTCATGTGATCTCTCTCCATAGAAATGCCAGGTAGGGAAGAATACCTAGAATACATATGAAAAAGGGTGATTAAATGTAAAATCAGTGGGATAGATCCCAGACAAATTATTATGTACCTGCATTTGTACAGACACATGCTGGCATCCTGCACACTCCAGCATTATTGTGGCATTGGTTGGTTATCCAGCTTCAGAGGCGTCGAGTATGTGAAATCCTCAGACTGTGCCAATTATTAAATAAATTGCACATAAACCCAGGGGATAGCATTTTATTATCGTTAATGCAGGAGACGT
Organism: Aptenodytes forsteri; assembly: GCF_000699145.1. Lineage (NCBI taxonomy): Eukaryota > Metazoa > Chordata > Aves > Sphenisciformes > Spheniscidae > Aptenodytes > Aptenodytes forsteri. The sequence continues at coordinate 2,073,022 of NW_008796193.1, read as the reverse complement.
TGCAGGGAACTGGAATGACTCTGGACTAATACTGGAAAAATTGGGGTCAGAACAGGGCTACTGCCCTGCAAGTTTTTTTCTGTTTGCCTTTGTGGGTCAATTCAAGAATGAAGAATCCATTCTCTAGTGTTGCAGCAAGAAAAAGTTTTCCAGTTGTGCTGTGTAGAAGAGCAAATGAGGTATTTATTACTCATTCTGAGAAACAAAGTAATAAACTAAAGGGAATGCTACCCAAGAAATGTCCCAGTTGAATCAGTAGTGGAGAATTACCATACAAAAACCCATTTGATTTCCTTTTCTGGTCATTAGCTTAACTTTTCATGCTCATTCATGTGGTGGCTATAGCTTCTGAATAAAATTGAATGCCTGGGCACACTGTGGGAAATAGCAATAAATTACAGATGCTGGGCTACTGGGGAAAAGGTGGGCTCAGCAGTGCCTGCTGCTACAGCTTCACAAGCACACAACTGCTGGCTGCAGAAGCCTATGGGGTTTTTAAGTTTTGCTGGGAAGGGATGTGGTCTCTGGTTTGGTGTGTGGTTGGTGATAACGTGCCCGTGTGCCCTGGAGCTCCTTGTGCCTGTGAGCTTTCAGCTCTGAACGCAGGAGTGGAGCTTCCTGGGGCCACGCCGGCTGTCTGCCGCATGGCTGGAAGCTGGTCCAGCTGGCACCCAGCCCCAGCTATGGCACCACTTAAAATGTTTCTCTAATGTTCTGATTTTATATCTACATTTCTTTGGGAGTAAATGAAAAGCCAAGAGGCACTTTAAGCATTATTGCTCAAAGGTATTGTTTAAGTTTCTTTTTCTTAAGTACCATTAACAAAGCCTAAAACCAACTTGCTGTCCCACCGGTTGGGTGCCTGTTGGCAACCGCTAGCATTTTACTCCTTGGGCTTAGCAGAGCTGTAATTAGATACTACTCTAATTTCCCACTGAGAGAGCTATACCATTATGTTTCCAGTTTGTTTATTAGTTGAATCTCCTAATGCATCCAGTTGGATGTTTATGAATCAATTGTAAGATCTGACCCAGAATTTGAGGGAAAGTTTATAGACCTGTGGGAAGGTGCACAAACGAGCCTTGGGATGAAGGCGTTTGGAGGAGGACCACATCCATTGCTCCTGCTGCTTCTGGGTGCCTGGAGTCCTTTCATACTTACCCACCACTGGTTGCCTGCAATCTTCTGCAGCGATGGCGTGCTTTGTGGTTGAATTTCTCTCTTGACAGGCCTGATACAAGCCTCAATTCACTCGGGTGCACGAGCAAGAGGAAAAACTGCATCCCTCCGAATGTTAGCTAACACTGCCCGACAGAACCAGCCATCAGGAATGTTGCCTAAACCATGCTGGGTTTAGGCAACATTTGAAACAATGAAATTTATGAAAACAGCCAGTTCCCATAGGCTGCCAATGGGAGTCCTTCTTTGTCTGACCATTATCTCCTATAAAAGGTTGCAAACAGTCCCTTTGCCTTAAATTCAGTGGAAAGAGGTACCTGGATGATCTGCTGCTGCCTGGGGGTCCTTCACATCTCAGTGGGCAGCTTCAAATGAAGTATTTTGCATCAGTGAGATTAAGTTTGCTTAAGAACTCTTCGTGGTCATTTCGTATCAACATGCTGAAGAAATCTAGTAAGTCAGGGCTGCATCCCAAGGCTTTATTCATTTCCTATACATGCAAAGTACCCATCACCTTCAACTACAGCTTTGCATGACATAGAGAATTGGCTGGAGATGACTAACAGCTCAGGATCTGTCCTTGTATTTACACACTCATGTCTTAAGCAGGAATGAAGTTTGTAAAGTGCCCAGATGTTTTTAGGTATTGGTGTAATTTGTGTAATATTGCATTGAAAGGGCATAAGTGTGAACTATCCCTGTGTGGGATAAGGTTACAAAGACCAGTAAAAGGCTATTTGGTTAAATCATTAGTTTCCTATGATCTCAAAAGCAAGAAAGACATTTACAAAAAATGGAGTGAGGATTATATGATGAAGATTAGTATAAAAGAATAGCATAAACATATAAGAATGATATTGGAAAGGCCAAAACACAAGATGAAGTGCAGTGAAGAAGTGATGTACAGGTAAGGAGGAAACATTCCATAAATCCATTGTCAGACAAAGGAAGACTGAGGAATGAGTCTGCTCCCTGCAAAGTTTGCATTACCAAGCAACTGTTGATGCCAAAATTAGAAGACAACAATTCTTTTCCTCTGAAAGGCAAACTTATGGCTGGACATATGCCACAGCAAGAGCTAGCAACAGAAGACCTCCAGTGAGGTTCCTGACTAGACTAAAGGAAGAACGAGATGCATGTTGCTTAGATAAATTCTGTTTTCAAATTACTGAGCTTCAAGAAGTTTATCTAAGAGCATCTAGAAACTGGCTGAAGCAATTTCAGAGATATTCATGGTTATCACTGGGAAGTCTCAAAAGACAAATGGTAGACATTCCAGAAAACTCAAAATAGCAAAGATGGGGCCTGTCTTTAAAAGGGATGAGTAGGGCAAGAGCCAGAATATTGTAAGCTTCAGTTCCCAGAAAACTACTAAAATAATCAAGCAAATTGTTACCTAAATGATACAAAGGAGATAAGGAAGAACAATGTGGATTTCTCACAGATAAAGCAAATTTATTAAGCCCAGCTTCCTTCTGTAGCAGGATAGCAGATCTCATGGGTGAGGAGAGAACCAGCAAGAGCTGGTCCCTGCGTAGCAGTGGATGAGAGGAAGAATGAATGTGTAGGCAGGAGGAGGGAGCAAGCCAGGGGAGGAGGATGGCTGCCGTAGGCGGCAATGCTGGCGCAAGTGGGTATCGATACAGCCTGTGGATGGCAACACCCACAGCTGGAGTCAGCGACAGTTGTGTTGGGAAAGGCAGATGCCATCTTGCGATGCATAAACAGGAGAAATGGCTGTAACCACATGGGACGAGTCTTCGGTTTCGCTCGGCAGAAGTTAGGTCTTGACTGAAGTATGTGACCAGTTTTGAGGCCAACAGTTCAAGACAGGTATCAATCGCTGAAGATGTTTCAAGGAGACTGATGACAATGATCAGAGAGAGAAAACATGATACAGTGGGAAAGGAATCGGGGTTGCGTAGTCTAGACTAGAAGAGATGCCCATTTGTTTCATTTATATCAGGGCAATTTAGATCACAAGTAAGGAAAGCTTTTAACAGGTAGGATGATCAAGCACTGGAATAGTTTGCCTTGGGAAATCACAGACTCTCCATTACTGGAAGTCTTCAGAAGCACAGTGGGAGGGTGTCTGTTAGGAGGATAGGTAGGAATGGATATCATCTTGTAGGTTGATGGACATCAAGTGCCTTTCAGCCCTGTTTCCTACATGTCTCTGAAGAACATTTAGACTACCAAATTATAATAACCCCTACCTGCAAATGAAATAGTGCCTATTCTGTCAAGAATGATCTACTCAGGTAATAATTAAGTTATGGCTCATGTCACACCGGAACATTAGCTCATGACCTTCATTCTGCAGACATCCTGGGACACAGGAATACACTTTTTGCTCAGAAAGAACTAATCTCAATCATTAAAATAATACCATTGTTATAGTTATACTAACAATTTTGTATGAGCCATCTACAAAGCCATTTGTGTTGTGACTCGAGTTCATCATTAAGTTGTGCCTGAGCTGTTTGCTGTAATGCTTCCAAACGCATCTTTATCCAGAGTCTACTCTTATCAAAACTTTGACAGTTATTTCCCTTTATTTTAAATATTGGATCTAAAACTGGATCAGTGGTGAAGGGATCAGAGATTTAGATAAATATAACAATGCCATTTCTTTCATATTTGAGCACCTATCTTCTTATGTAAATTCTCAGTATTCCTGATGTGAACACCTTGGAGCTTGTACTTCAAAGTTTTTCCAGTGCAGTTACCCAACAGGTCTGGGTGGTTGCTTTAGTCCTGGCCTGCTTTTTCTTTTGATGAGATGATGGGAAAATTATAATTCTGAGTGATTCCTATGAAAGGTACCAACCCAACTTTTTTAAGAGTGGAATTCCTGTTGCTTGTTGAGACTCGATTTGTACCAGGTTGACTCATCCAAGATTCACATGCACCTTTTCTCTTTTTTTTAAGTATCTGAGCCAACTTGTTAGTGGAATCCTTTACGGAAGGGGTAGGAAAAATTTAGTCCAGTACTTCAGCTGAACTGTGATACAGTTCATCTTACCCTAGTTTTCCACAGCAATTAACTAGAAAAATGATTCTGCATTTTCTGTTTTGACAAAATCTTTCTGAAATCAGCTGTTTGTGCTCTTTCCATTAAGTCAAGGGGCTTTGCCACTAGTCCTGGTGCAGCCCCTTCAGTGTATATTAACTTCCCAAGAAGTGGCTTTGCTTCACTGCTGAGGATGCAGGAGGTGCTGAAGAGAGGGTTAATCTCTGAGCATTGATGTCTGAGCATTGGTTTGACCATTTGTTTCAGCACAAAGTGTCAATGAAATTAAGATCTAATAGAACAAAATCATCTGAATCCACAGTGTGAAAGTTCATACCACTCACTAGCTAGAAGTGGAGGAGAACCAAGCTGTGATATGTACCAGTTGAACACTGATTTATCTTGTTACTCAAGCAAGCTACTCCTTCTTTGGAAAGGTACATTAAGAATGTTCTATCTTTTTTTTTTATTGCAGCCTATTTCTGTGTATGTTTTCATTAAGTGTATTTTTGAGGAGACGAATTATATGCCTCGATAAAGATCTTTGCTCATTTTATGACAACTGATTACTGTTGTGAATTGTTGTATGCTGGAAAGTACATGTAACCTGGCCCAGGCTGCTGTGCGCTGAAGAGCAACATACCTGGCCATAGAACTTCAGCTAAATTCGAGGCTGTGATTCCCAGATGAGTGGTAGTAAACAAATCTAAGCTGGTTTGAGCAGCTGAATGAGTGAGCAAAATGTGCAGTTCATTAACTTTGGGATTTTACATCTCCTCTGGATAATGTTGAAATAAAACTTCACTGGAAAACAAACAATCAAACAGAAGTTTGCCGTGGGGATAAAACCAGATTTCTCCACTGAGCCTGTCTCATTCATATATTTCCTCCATCCTTTTTTTTCACGTAAGAAATTTGAAAGGAAGAAGACACCGATGGCTGGATTTACAGCAGAACTTTATCTTGTCCATGTGGAGCATTTTAACTCTGAGCTTCTGGGCATTGGTCCTATCCTACACCCCAGGACTCGGTGATGAGCCCATACGCTCTTCTAATGACGAGTGTTAGAAAAGGATGCCGAGCAGCCGGTACAGCTGGAGGAGGTGCCCAGAAGCAGTCAGTCCAGACGCTGAGGAGCTCGATGTGTTTTTCACTTCTTCCCTTTAAAACTTCGACATTTTACATAACGCTGCCAGCATTTTACATAACACGGCAATGTACTTTGGAAAGGAACTGGAGTTTCTGGGTGGAAGATGCCTTCCCACTTTCTGTTAGAGACGTGTCACTGGTGTCCTTCCTTTCAAGCCATGGCTGCCCCAGGATACAGGATCATTGCTGTGGCTCACTCCTGCCTTCCTCCACCCCTTTCACACTATGATTTAGTGGTTAAAACTCTCATCCAGAATGTAGCAGAACGAGGTTTGATTTCCTCCTTCGCTGCAGGGGATTTAGATGTTTATCTCCTATGGGTGTCCCAGCCAGCAGGCTACAGGCTGTCCTGAGACAGGAACGCTTTTTGTACCACCTAAGGAATCTGGCCACAGTGTAGGAAAACAGCTGACACCATGGGCCAAGGGGCAGGGATCAGGAAAAGGCTCGTGGATCACAACAGAGGTAGTTGCAGATGTTTTCTAGGGAAAAGGGCATCCCAGTTTCCCATACTTGCTCCGAATGCTGTTTGGATACATCTGCTCTAGTAAATTAAACAGAACTGGGAGATGTTCCCGCGTGCTGGAGCTCGGTTCTTCATAGTCTTGAGAGACCTCCAATGGTCCCCAGCACAGTTTTGGTGTCTGCCAATGCACACCCTCCCGAACGCTGTGCGGGCATGGGTTGGACTTTAGCAGGAGGCAGGGACCGCTGCCCGCAGGCAGCATGGCTGCACTGCCCACACTGCAAGGATGGTTTGAGGGTACAGTCCTCATTGTTCTAGCCGAGCTCAGTGCCAGAGATCAGTCGGGGGCACATCATTACTCAGACATAGCCTTTACATATGTAAGAGTAAAGAGTCATTGGGTAAAGAACAGATGTGTGAAGAGAGTGCAAAGCAAGGTCTGAAGCCATAGGCACCTCCTTTGGAGAAGGTGGCTGCCAGCATGGCTCTCCTGAGCTCCCGCTGCCAGCATCCTCCTCCACAGCCAACCCAGCAGCTTCCCTCCAGCTGGGAAATCCTGCCAGCCTGTGAAGGACCTCGAGGAGTGGAGAATAGGTGCTTTCCATCGGCAGACCCTTCCCTTTGCCTGCACCAGGGTAGGGACAGGCAGGCAGGGGGGGCAGCTGCCCTCCCTCCATCCAGCCAGGGCGGGTGGGATCACGCCTGGGATGGGGCCGGTGAAGGACCTCGAGGAGTGGAGAATAGGTGCTTTCCATCGCTTCCCTTTTCCCTTTGCCTGCACCAGGGTAGGGACAGGCAGGCAGGGCTGCCCTCCCTTCCCTTTGCCTGCACCTAGGGACAGG